>NC_057864.1:415168925-415525592 GCF_019393635.1 Dromiciops gliroides
AGTAGAAGGTGAAGAGTTAGAGGCACAAGGAGGAGGAAGTGATACCCCCACGTGGTACACAGCCCTAGCTACACAATTCTAGCTTTAGCTCTGGGATCAACTCGGGCCAAGAGGGCAAATGTGGTGATGAATAGTATTGTCATAGAACTGAGAGGTCCTACTGTGACCTTGCCCAAAGCAAATCAAAAGGAAATAAAGAGCATGTAAAGCTGAGGTAACTGATTCACTGAGGCAACTGATATTACAAACAAAATCGCCATCACCCCAACCCCTTCAGAGGAGGAGAAGGCGATTCCAGCGGCCCGTGTTTGGCTTGACAAGTTGCCCTAGTAGATTTTGATTATCTCCAGGCTTTCAAAGCCAGCTTTGTCTTTGGAACCTTGAATCAGAGTACAAGCAGCCTCCTTTGCACCAGGCACCATTACCTCACTATTGCTCCTTTTGAGCCCTGTATGTGCTTCAGGGACTCCTTAAAGCAATTACAGACGAATTAAGTTATTTGGCCAAACAAATGGCCTTAACTACCCTTTCCTAGGATCCTAAATTTAAAACAAGGGAGCAAGGAAAAAATTTACGGAAGCTGCTTCCCCCTTTCATATCCCACCTCTTTTGAAATTGTGGTGGCTCAGACTGGGCTCTGGAGGTATAAAAATAACTCTTTGAGGGAATGGGGAGGGGGACCAGGGGGCAACTTTCATATTTCAAAGCGAATGGCTTCCCCAACTTAATCCCCATTTTGCCTTAGCCACATGAGTCAGATCACCCGCCATGGACAGCTGGATAGGAAGGAGCCCTGTTTCCAGAGCACACTCCCTTCCCCCCACCCCACATCTCCTAGCTCATAGATTTGAGGTAATTGACTTTGCAAGTCTGCTTTAGGCATGGAGACCTAGATGTAGTTAGTCTTAGGGCTTTGATAGGGAGGAAAGAGGATAAAGCAAAGGGGGGGTGGGAAAAAGAAGGGAGAACCTGACAAGGAATCAAGGAAGAAAGAAAAGGAAGAGAAGTGAAAGTAAAGAGGTAAGAAGGAAGAATGAAAGGGACAGAGAGAAAGAGGGAAAGAGCGCGCGCGCGCGCGCGCGAGAGAGAGAGAGAGAGAGAGAGAGAGAGAGAGAGAGAGAGAGAGAGAGAGAGAGAGAGAGAGAGAGAGAGAGAGAGAACACATGAGGGAGACAACATTAGATAGATAAGTAAAGGAGAGGGGGAGATGAAACAGTTGAAAATTTGAAGGTTCTAAAACAAATCTTTTTCCCTGTAAGGCAACAATGAAGTAGGTGGCAACCTGGCCACAGAAAGGTAAGGATGGCTTACCTAGCCACTAAGTGGCTGTCTCTGTGACTTTCCCCAACTGCAGATAGTTATTACGTATGATCAAAAGACGTAGACTGACCTTAATTATAGATTTTAAAGATGAAAGGAAAAGATGGGATAAGGAATTAAAAAAGTAGAATTAAGATCTGAATCCACTGTAACTATATAACTTGACAATCAGCTCTGTGGTACAACATTGAACACCATTGCCTTCCTCCTCTTCTTACTCTGAGTTTCTTTCCACTCTTCCACTTGTCAAGGGCTTGGATTGTCAAAAATTCAGGTTTCATTGTCTTTAACATGACTTTCACAAACATGGCAGGAGTCGATGATATTCCAGTAACATTCAGAATCCCAGACCACAAAGGGACCTCAGAGACCATGTAGTCCAACTCATACCTGAAGGAGAATCCCCTTCACAAAATGCCTGACCAGTGATCATCTAGTCTTTATTTGCTAAGGAAGAATCCATGACCTCCCCAGGCAGTTCATTTCACTTTCATATAGGTTCAAGTATTTAGAAAGCTTTTCCAGAAACCAGTCCTAAATCTGCCCTTTTTTGCAGGGCAACAAGGGTTAAGTGACTTGCCCAGGGTCACACAGCTAGTAAGTGTCAAGTGTCTGAGGCCGGATTTGAACTCTGGTCTTCCTGAATCTAGGGCCAGTGCTTTATCCACTGTACCACCTAGCTCCCCCTAAACATAGGGAAGCCATGAGGTTTTTTTTGTTTTGGTTGGGTTTCGTTTGGGTTTTTTGTGGGGCAATGGGGGTTAAGTGACTTGCCTAAAGTCACACAGCTAGCAACTATCAAGTGTCTGACTTGATTTGAATTCAGATCCTCCTGAATCCAGGGCAGTACTTTATCTACCGAGCCACCTAGCTGACCCTAAATCTGCCTTTTTGCAACTTCACCCATAATTCTGTTCTTTGGGGCCAACAAGAACAATAATCCCTATTCCACATGCCAGTCATCTACATACTTAAAGGCAGCTATAACTCCCCCTGAGTCTCCCCTAGCCTAAGCATCCTCATTACTTTCATTCATTCCTCATCTGGCATAATATTGAAGCCTTCTACCATCCTGATTGCCCTCCTTTGGACACTTTCCTGCTTATCATTATCCATCCTAAAATGTGTCCTCCAGAATTTTTTGAACACAGTACTCCAAAGGTGATATGACCATGGAAGAGTAAAGTGAACCCATTATCACCCAAGATCTGACTCCATGGGTCTCTTAAAGCAAGCTGCCATATCAAATACATATTGACCTTTGTGCACCTTAAAACCTTCAGGACTTTCTCAACCTGCTATCTAACCACACCTATCCCATGTTGAACTTGTATAACCAAGAATTTAGTTAGATTCAACACGATGTTCTAGAATATCACAACCTTTTTGAAGTCTGTTAGTTATCCTTCTCAGTTTCATATCATCCGCAAATTTGATAAATATTCCATCTATGTCTTTATCAAAGTCATTGATCCAGATGATTAACAACATAGGAACAAGCACAGATCTCTGGGGCACTCCACTGGAGACTTCTTCCCAAGCTGATATTGAACCATCAATAGTTCTTCTTTGAACCTAAATATTCAACAAATTCAAAATTAATCTATTCGTATTCTCACCAAAACTAATGCAATCTTTGGCTGATTTAAGAGATGCATGGTATCCAAAACTAGAGGGTAATAGGCTCAGTGAATACAGTGAGAAAAATATGATGAAGACTACTTCCCTGGTAAGATCATCTTTCAATTACTGTGTTCAGTTCTGGGATAAGTTGGAAAGCATACAGAGGAGGTTGTCAAAGAGAGTTTATTGACACTTACTGGCTGTGTGACCCTGAGCAAGTCACTTAACCCTCATTGCCCCATTTAAAAAAAGTAACTATGCTGCCTGGCTCAGCTGGACAGACCAGCAGACAGGTGTTCCCCTCCCCCATACCCCCACCTCAAGAATGTAGCTAATGTGATGTGTCTTGGTGATATTTGCCTCATTGGTTTAGGTTTACAAGATTAGCACTCCATAAGGTATTTCCTTCTTAAATACCATGCTTAGAATATGAATGGATAGAAGATAACAGGGCCATTATCTGAAGCATGGCACTATGGAAAGAGGTCTGATGGTTATAATTGGAGGACCTATGTCTTACAGCCTGCTGGGTCTCAATTTCCTCAACTACAAAATAAGGGCATCAAAAAAGATGACATCTAGGGGCAGCTAGGTGGCGCAGTGGATAGAGCACCGGCCCTGGAGTCAGAAGTACCTGAGTTCAAATCCGGCCTCAGACACTTAACACTTACTAGCTGTGTGACCCTGGGCAAGTCACTTAACCCCAATTGCCTCACTAAAAAAAAAAAAAATGACATCTGAGGTCCTTTCAGATATATGCCTTGGCTTCCTGTAATGAAGTTTAAAAGATCAGTATGATTCATTCACCTCCAGAACTCTGGCTCTGGGACCCCACGGTCCTGATGAGTGAGTGTCCTACATATTTTGCTACATTATTCCAGGATAGCTCAAGCCATGCTTCCCTTGACTCCCTTTGATCTCCTCACCAGCCAGCCACCTTGCTGCCCAGCACACCCTGATTACCGCTCAGTTATTCTTCTCCCTACTGCATCTCCCAACTTCCCACTTCTAGGGCCATAATCAAATCAATGCTCACTGCTTCTGAAAAGAGTATGTCTGTCTATCCCCCTTTGACTATACTCACCATCCCTGTAACTTCTCAAAAATCTTACAAGATTTGGGAGAAATTAGAATTCCCCTCCATGACTATATGACATCTCCCCTATTAGAATGTAAGCTCTTTGAGGCCAATAACTGTCTTTGCTTTTGTGTTTGTAGCCCCGGTACTTAGCACATTGCCCAGCATGTGGTTAGCACTTATCAAATGCTTTATTCTTTCATTCATTTGCCATTCAAATGCTTTCTTCAATCAAAACTATAACATCATTAGAGGAAATATATTCACTAGAATTACTAATTGCTGTATTTAAATGGCTAATTCATCACTTAGAGTCAGACATGAAAAATAGAAACCAATATCATTGTCTTCCTCATTAATTTAGTTGAAATCAATTCAATTCAATAAAATCTAAAGTTCAACAGTTGTCAATCAATGCCTAGTCTAAGGCAAGGCAGCATAAGCTATTAGAAAGAGCCTAGGAATCAGGAGATGAGTCTGATCCTGGCTCTACCAATTAGCAATTGTGACCTTGAGTAAATCACTTGCTTTCTCTAAGCCTCATTTCCTCATCTGTAAAATGAGGAATTTGGAATAAATGCTCCCTGAAGTCCCTTGCAGCTCTGAAATATTGTGGTTCTGATCCTAATACAGTATATGGTTTCCACCTGGGCTTAAAGTTGAAGGGAAAATGGCTTGGCAAGGAGGATGTACACTGAGGTCTAATCATAATAGAATTTTGCAGGTATTACACTAATTCTTGCCAACACTTAGGACAGTGTCTGGTAAATAGTAAGTGCTTGGTAAATGCTAGTGGGTATATTAATTGATTTCTAAGCTTCCCCATTCCCATTGAAAAATTAGAAATTTTCATATCCCCTTAGCAAGAGTTCTTCTAGGTTCCTGACTTATTTGTGTAAGATAAGCCAACTCTGGGGACACATTGCTCCTCATAGAACTTATCTTTTTAAAAAACTTTTAAGCAGAATATAATATGCATTTTAATATAGAACTATAAAGGAATTTCTTCACATTTCTATCGTCTAGTAGGTAGTCCTGGTGGTAAAATTTGGCAGAAAGACTTCCATGGTCTGAAGAGAGGGACACAGAAAGAGAGAGAGAGAGGGAGGGAGGGAGGGAGGGAGAGAGATACATACATACATACATACCACACATAAATATATAGATATGTATTTGTGAATATATGTATATATACATATGTGTGTTAGGTACTACACTGCCTGGCTCAGGTAGCCAGACTAGCAGGCAAACAAACACCCCAACAATGTAATATATATATATACACATACATACACACACATACATAAATATGTTAATGTGCATAACACATATAGCATAGATACATATAGATATGTCGTATAGATCTATATAGATATATGTGTGTATATATAGAGAGAGATGAGCTAAAAATTGCATTGTGATTATCATCTTCCATGGAAAAGCTCACCATAAGGTTCTGCTTGCAGTTTCTTTCTTGTGGTCAACCACAGGTGAATTGAAGGAATTTAGCCTGGATTTAAAAGCGTATAAGAGATAACACCATTTGATTTAGCTTTTTCTCAGAGAAAAGCATTATCCATTTGAAACAAGAACAACTGGAAAACAGAGGCTTGAATAGGGAAAAGAAAGAGGTGGAAAAACTCCTAAAGACAGATAGCCACCAAAGTAACTATGGGATTGATTATGAAGAATAGCTGAAGGAAGGAATTCTAGTTATTTGTCATGTAGAAATAGAAACTGAATAGGCACTGTCTTTAAGTGCATTAAGAAATATTTTCCAGATGATAGGGCCATCCAATAACCAATTTTCAATTTTGAGAATGTATTAAATGTGGTCTTTCCTAAAGGCAGGAGAATAAATTTAAAAAAAAAAAACATTACTTGGGGGGCAGCTAGGTGGCACAGTGGATAAAGCACCAGCCCTGGATTCAGGAGGACCTGAGTTCAAATCCGACCTCAGACACTTGACACTTACTAGCTGTGTGACCCTGGGCAAGTCGCTTAACCCTCATTGCCCCACAAAACAACAACAACAATAACAAAACATTACTTGTTGCCTTGAATCAATCAGTTGAATCAATCAATCAATGGACTTATTTTTGTCATTGTTCAATTGTGTCCAACTCTATGTGACCCATTGGACCCCTGTCCTTGGTGTTTTCTTTTTTCTTTTTCTTTTTTTTTTGCAGGGCAATGGGGGTTAAGTGACTTGCCCAGAGTCACACAGCTAGTAAGTGTCAAGTGTTTGAGGCCAGATTTGAACTCAGGTACTCCTGAATCCAGGGCTGTTCTTTATCCACTGTGCCACCTAGCTGCCCCCTTGTTGTTTTCTTGGCAAAGATACTAGAGTGGTTTGCCATTCCCTTCTCCAGGGTGCCCCCATTTTGCAAATGAGGAACTAAGGTAAATAGAGGTTAAGTGACTAGCCCAGGGTCAGACAGCTAATAAGTGTCTAAATTCAGATTTGAACTCAGATCTTCCTCACTCCAAGCCCTGTGCTCTATCCACTAAACCACCTCACTGCCCCTAGGTGACTTCTAGAGCACAATAATAGTAGAAACCAATCACAAGTTTGAGTTCAACTCAAAAAAAAGATTCATTAAGCAGTCACTATTTCTTAAGGAATACTACCATTATCAAGAATCATTTATCAGGGGCAGCTAGGTGGAGCAGTGGATAAAGCACCAGCCCTGGATTCAGGAGGACCTGAGTTCAAATCTAGCCTCAGACACTTGACACTTACTAGCTATGTGACCCTGGGCAAGTCACTTAACCCTCATTGCCCTGCAAAAAAGAAGAATCATTTATCAAATACCTTCTATAGGCAAAGCACTATGCTTTTCCCTGAGAATACAAAAGGCTGCAAGCCATTGCCTCTGACCTCAAGAAACTTACTATAGTTTGTATGGTATAGTTTGCCCTAGGATTATGTCATTCCTGATCTTACTATGAATTTACTACAAGCTGTTCTACTTTACTGCATCTCTTCTACCACTCAACATTTAAATTTAAATTTAAATTTTCAGCTGGATGTTTGTATTCCATCAACTAAAATTGTAGACAATATCATATGCCTTATTATCTAAGACGGTGAACTTTTAGAGGACAGTGAACCTATAGCAACCTCCCTGACCAATTTCAGGGACAGCCCAATATCACACTACGCAACTAAGAATTTGGTAAACAGTTGCTTTATGATGTTGGTAAGCAGAGCCATCAACTATGAATTTTTTCAACACAAACAAGTGCTATACACTCTGCCTGGGGAAAGTGGCTCATAGCATAGCCCTCAATTGCAGCAGGTGTGATGGACCACTCCATTAGGGAGAGACAGAGCAGCTGAGATACCAATGAAAGCAGAAGAGCCAATGGAGCTCATTCCAGCTCTACATTTGTTAGCTTCATATTTTAACTACTTATTGTTGCTTATTATGCACTGTTTATAGCTGTAGAAGGACGAGTGCTATTGGTGCCCTCTAAGTTTGTTGCCCTGAGGCAAAGCTCTAACCATCCCACCCTAGGTACAGGTATGATGACATGGATAGATGACGGGTAAGTCCAAAGTAGCATTTCCTTGTGATACTTTATTTCATGTTCTCAGGCAATCTTTGATGGCTGTGATTTGCACTATAAAACAGATAGGAAAAGCAAACTAAAATATTCATAGATCATCAGCTAGGAACCCTTTACAAGACACTAGATCATGAGAAATCGGAAAGAAAGTTGCCGTATCATCCTTTACAGCCTTGCATTCACAAGTACATGAAAACTCTGATGTTGGGGAAAGCACAATTGGTAACATCATTGTGATAGATAGAAGCGATGCAGTGGAATGGAAAGAGTCCTGGATCCAGATCTGGAAGAATCCTGGGTTCAAATTCTGCCCTTTCATCCTTACTAGTTATGTGAACATGAGCAAGAGTCTTATCATTGCCAAACCTTGGTTTCCTCATCTGGAAAACGAGGATAATAAGTAGCACCTGCATCCCAGGGTTATTGTGAGTAACAAATTCCATAAAGTATATAAAGTGCTTTGCAAACCTTAAAGCGCCTGTTATTTTTGTCCAGTAGAGAAGGGAGCGGCACACACATTTTAGTAGTCCTAGTAAAAGAATGAAAAGACATTTCCACCTCAGGGACAAAACCACAGTGACAACCCCCAAAGCCACATTCTTGCCGGCTGCTTTCCAAACTTCCTTGAACTTGGTGGATACAAAACAGCAGCCTAGCATTGTTTGACTCTGTTTTATTTACATGGGAATATGGAGCAGTGCTTGTATGCAGTCAGTTCAGTAGAGGAGAATAGTAACAGCCAAACTGCAATACCACGGCTGCAGAAACAGCCCAGATGCAGGATTCATGAGACAAACCCATTTTTCCAGAGACTGGGGGGGTCTGCCAAAGGTTGCCTGATGACCGAGCTTTCCTGATCTTGGGTGAACTTTTTTTCCTTTCTCTACAATCTCAGCAAAGCCTAGTAGATGATCAATCAGCCAATCAACTGCCAATTAACTGCCAATTGTTTGCAGAACATGAAACAAAAGGAAGAAGAGTTGGATATTATTCTCACTCAACCTGAAACTACAGACTAGTCAGTCCTTGCCCTTCTTGGAGCTTTTGCTCCATCTATTCAATGAATATTTATCATATCTGATGCCTACCTGGGGATATTTAAAGATACACGGTACATTTCTATAAATTGCCTTGAGTTTAAACAGCTGACAAAAGTAGTTTAGTAGCATCTGATATTGACATGGTCTTTCGCTGTTTACAGAGTGACATCTTTTCTCCCATTTGAACCTCACTATAGTCCTACAAAGCACGAGGAACAGGTATTATCCCCATTTTACAGATGAGGAAACTGAAGCTAAGAGAATTTATTTGTCCAAGGACATGTGGAGTGTTTGGGACTTGACCCTCAAGCTTTTGGTTCCCAGGCTTCTTCCACCACATCACATTAGCCTACTGCATAGAACAAGGTTTAGTCATCTCTCAAAGTTTCCTGCCTGCTGAGACATTTCTAGCCATTCTTCCTCTATTTCCATTTTGATCAAGCAATGAAATAGATGTCATGGGAATTTCTGGCAAAACCATGATATCTGAGGTGTCAGAGTCCTATGACCTCAGATTGCCAGTGGTCCACCCCCCAAGTCCCCAAATAGAAAAAGGCTCAGAAGGCATTGTTTTTTTCCTTTTATCTCCAGCACTTAATATACTGCCTGGAACATAGCAAATACTTCATAAATTATTATTTATTGATTATGAAAAAAGTCACCCAAGAATAACAAATTCTCAGAAGCATTTTATTCTGCCATAAACTTCTCTCTCCTTCCAATACACGTGTGTTTGCGTACACACACACACACCTGTAAGTATAGTTTAATCAACTCACTTATACATGAGTCCAGAGCTCTTGTTCTCACTGTTTTTATAAGTTGCCTATAGGCAACCTCTGAATAAAAGGAAGGAGAATACGGTTGGGCAGACTATTGGCAAAAGTGGCTCCCTTCCTAACCCCAAAGATCACTTGTCAGGGCCTCCCTTGATATGGTAAACCTCAGGCAAGTTTAGCCAGTGGAAATCAATGATGCCAGTAAATTTCCTGGGTAGAAGAAACATCCTATCTTAGCCCCAAACTTATTACTAATATGTGACTTAGCCACCTAATAAGATCGATAAGGTGGCACCTATTATTCTGATATTATTTCAGGTTTTTCCAATCATAATTATTCAATATAGTTTTCTGAGACAGTTTATTTCACTTATTTGAATTCTTTTATGAAGTGATCGAGATCTTGGTATAATCTGATCAAACCTGATTTACTCTTGTGCTATATGTATTCTTCCTTTTAATCTTTCAGAAATGGAACACAAGCATAGAACATTAGAAATTTGTTAGGGGTAACAGACTGTCCAGGTAGGTTACTGAACTGCCAGTTCAGAAATCAGTACTCCCAGCTCTTAGAATGACTTGCAACAAGAAACAGAGTCAGTCTGGGTTATGACCTTGATTTCTCCATGATCATCATCATTACCATAGCTAACATTTATATAACATTTGCTATGTGCCAGACACTATGGTAAGAACTTTTCATTTGATCCTTAAAACAACCCTAGGAGGTGGTGCTATTATTGTCCCCTTTTTACAAATAAGGAAACCAAGGCAAATAGAGGTTGAGTGACTTGCCCAACATCATACAGCAGGTAAGTATCAGGGGCAAGATCTGAACTCCCACTCTTTCTGACGACAGGCCCAGCACTTTATCCACTACATCACCCAGCTGCCTCAATAACATCATGAATGACATTAAGGAAATTTGAGATCTCTGTAGTAAAAGCACTCATACATCTGCCCAAGGAAAAACAGCAGCTCAAGCAGCAAAGCAAGCCCGTTGCTAATAACACCTTGATTGTAATAACATTCAGACTTCCATGGCACATTTCTTCCAAGGAGGTTGAAGCCCTAGAAAGCTAGGCCAGGGCACCCAAACTGATAATAAATGAAACCTATTTTGTTCAATCTTCTATACTATATGGTATGCAGTCCCTGAATCATGGATTTATTTATGAATGATATTATTTGAATTAGGAATCTATTTATTTATGAATGATATTATAGGAAATATGAATTTATTGTGAATTATGAATATTTATGGCATGTTAAATGCCATTTTTCACAGATGTGGGGTTGATAAATCAGGTGTTTCTTGAAGCATTGTAGGGACCACGGAAGCAAGGAGTGCTCTATGGCCAATAAGGAGAATGTGTCTAGAAAAGAAGATGATCTGAGTGATGAAGGTGTGGGAAGGAGGAATGTTTTGCTTGGGCCACCAGTTTCCTTTGGCAATCAATATTTTTTTTTAGTGAGGCAATTGGGGTTAAGTGACTTGCCCAGAGTCACACAGCTAGTAAGTGTTAAGTGTCTGAGGCCGGATTTGAACTCAGGTCCTCCTGACTCCAGGGCTGGTGCTCTATCCACTGCGCCACCTAGCTGCCCCAGTAATCAATAATTTAAACCTAGGTCATTATAGGTAGCACAGTGTTACCTCCTGAAAGCCCCTTTCTCTTGGAATTCTCCTGCATGGAAACAATACCTCTATAGGAGTTCTCCTTTAAGTAAAGAAAAAAGGCTCAGAACCACTGAAGATTCCCTTTTGAGGCCTGGTTACAGATGGGATGTACGAGTTGAGTGATGCATATGGTCCCAATTTTAAATTCTTTCTCATGGAAGCAGTCCTGAACACCCAGCATTTCTCTCCAAGTGAAAAGGTTTCCTTTCCTCAAAAGGAGTCATGATTCAGAAGCTCATCTGCATATCCACAATGTCAGTCTGCCCCCCTGCTGTACTTAACAAAGCACTAAGATCATTATCATGAAATAATACATAATGACATCTTGGGTACACAAAGATAATGCTCTTGCTTCACTCTGAGCAGTTGGTACAGTTTGAGTGTTGGTTCCAGTAGTTGGACTGAAATGGTGCCGATTCACATGCATTGTCTTTCCTCTTGTGACTGATGGCACATGTTGACAGTATAGATGGCTGGTGTTAGGGGTGCAGTCTGTGACTATCACAAGGAACAAAACTAACTAGTCCCCAGGGAAATCGGATCCACAATGTGGACGCTTTAGTAGCACTGCGGGCTAGGCAACTATATATCAAAATAGCATTTCATTGTGTGACTTGCCTGCTCAAGAACTTTCAGTAGCTCCCTGTTTCTGATCTGTTCAAGTTTAACCTCCCATGTCTGGCTTCTAACACCCTACCCCAACTCCTATTTCCTAAACCTTCTCCCTTTTTAACCCTACTCCACAAACTGGCTCCATTCTACTTATCCAACACTGTTTCCCAACACAACACCCTCTGCTCCAAATACTACATACTCAATTCTACTTCCATGCCTTCATTTATATTATTTCCATTTCTGGGAATATCCTTCTCTCTTTTTTCTCCTCTCATGATTCTATTCTTCCTTCACAGTCTAGATCAATCCCCATCCCCTCCATGAAACCTTTTCTGACTTCCCAATAGAATGGAAGCACCTGGAGCTCAAGGATGGTTTCATTTCTTGTTATTGTATTCCCGGTGGCTAACAGGGTGCCTAGCACATAGTAGGGGCTTAGTAAATGCTTGGTGATTGGTTGATTGATTGTATAAGTTTTAGTAGGTCTCAGAATCCTTCATCTCCTTCAAAGCTCATCTCAAACACCACTTTCTACATCAATCAATAAGCAATAAGCATTCATTAAGTATTTTACATGCCCACAGTCCATGAGCTCTTTTCTGATTCTCCCAGCTGCTAGTGCCTTCCAACTCTCTCTCTCTCTCTCTCTCTCTCTCTCTCTCTCTCTCTCTCTCTCTCTCTCTCTCTCTCTCTCTCTCACACACACACACACACACACACACACACACACACACACACACACACACTCACAAATATTGCTTTGTGTTTCCCTTGCATATACTTTTGGGGGGGCAGGGCCATGATGGTTAAGTGACTTGTCCAGGATCACACAGCTAGTAAGTGTCAAGTGTCTGAGGTCAAATTTGAACTAAGGTCTTCCTGAATCCAGGGCCGGTGCTTTATCCACTGTGCCACCTAGCTGCCCCCGTTGCACATACTTATGTGTACATGTTGTCTTCCCTGCTAAAATGTAAACTTCTTGAGGGCAGGGACTCTTTTATTTTTGTCTCTGAAAGCCCAAAGCCCAGCATGGTGTCTGGCACATTGAAGGCATTTAATAGATGTTTGGTGATTAATTCTATATTGCCTGCCTCGATATTCATTGATCTTGTTCGTTTCCTATCATGTGCATTACACTGTATTGAATGCCTTTCTCTTATGATCATTACTTGACTCTTTACTCCATTTGAAGCCCCTAATCTAGCCTTCACATATCATCAGGTGGAAGACACATGGAGTCTGGTGATTGGGCATGATATTGAAACTAACACTTTAGAAAAGCATTGCCAAGAAAATATTCTATTGTCTTGGTTCCTTCTACTGTAAGTAGGAGAGCATTAGCAAGGAGCCCTCCAGGACAGGTAAAGAAGACTATCCTTCTACCCCCTGATCCCTGGATGGGGACCACCCATAAACAAAGGAAGGCTTGAAGAATCTGATGTATGCCCTTTGAATTGTGTAAAGTGGATGTTAAACCTCCACAGTCATGAACTACCAGTGCCCCATTTGCTGACCTGCAGAAGATGACACAAAGAATACACTGTGTCACTCTTCCAACCAAGAGGACAGAAGAGATGTGAGCACCATGTTTTAATCAAGTTCCTGCCATAAAAAATTAATTAGAAGAGTTTTCTAACCTAAGGCAGCCAACATGGGCATTTCACATGGCTATCTGCCCAGAAGCTTTGCTCTGTCCATTTAGAAGTACCAGCCATTATTTCATTGAGGAGACTGAGGGCCACTGCATGAATGGGAAAATCACAAGGGTGGTTTAGCCCCTGCTCTACCCCCTCAGAAGACCTGTCCCTTTCAGCAGAGCAAACTTCTTAGACTATGTTTAGCCACATGGAGACTACCTGTGTAACAGCAAGAGAAACATTCTTCCTCTCCCTATATAAATGTACAAGTGTTTACACATGCCCAAACCTTCCTCTGCAGCTAAAAGAAGCAGAAACCCTGAGTTTCAGACTCTCTGAGGACTGTCATTCAGGGCCTCTTGGTGAGGATGCCACCTCCAGGAGAAAACCCAAGTGACACTAACCATTGAGCAAGCCATACCATCAACATGGTTGAGCTATGTCGAGAAGGGGAGGGCTAAATGGAATGGGAATGTCGATAGACTGTTGAGGAGGGAGATTTTGCAAACACAGAGTGAAGGCTACAAAAGACTGGGCTTGCCTAGACGGAGACCTTCAACATAATTTCACTGGGGACCTCAACTTGAACTCCAACCACACATCCAAATGTGAAAGGCCAGGGCATTATCCGTTAAGCCGCCCGGCCTACTGGAAAATCTCTTCTGCGTTAATGCTGAAGAAAAACAAAAAACAGATTTCTCTGGGAGCCTGGCCAACCCTGAACATACCACATGCTCCACAGTGGGCAGGGTAACATGCCACACCACTTGTTGGCAATTACAGGCAGGCAACTTGTGTTTACAAAGGATGCTAGGAGGACAGGGGGCTGCAGGTTGACAGCATTTCGGAACTGCTCCCAGACCATTAAAAGTTGCATTTCCTCATTGCTCATCAGACAAGCCAGGTCTTCATGCCCACTACCCAAGCAGTGATCAGAAACAACAGTAAGAGCACTAAGGAACAAAAATGGAAAAGATGGTCTGCTCCTCCCTGCTCTCATTCATTTCAAGTCAATCAACAATCATTTACTAATTCTAAAAAAACTAACATCAATAGAGCCCTTTAAGATTTGAAAAGCACCTAACATACAGATCTCATTCGATTAAGCGCCCACTTTGTGCTAAGCATTCTTTTTGCTATACCATTCTGTCTCTCCTATTTTGAGTTATGAAAAGATTTCTAAGAACCAGCTGACAGTCCACCCATTTCAAGCAATTTTTATAACAAAGTCCAGAGCCATAAAATAATTTAGATGGTTATTCCGAGTTTGGTGTACAATTGCCCTATAAATAAGGTAAAGACTAGAATTGACTTGCTAGACAATCTCAGGTCTCTCGAAACAGAAATAGGCTGTACTGTCATCCCAACCAAACCAGGTGTGGCATTAGACCATCTCAGACCTTTGACTTTAAGTCAACCTTTGACTTCAAGTCAAGACTTTCGACTTCTTTAATTTAGAGATTTATTTCTATTGAAGAGTTTGTTTCCCATACAGAACAATATTCTTTCAGGACCAAGCTGAAAAAGGTCTGTATCCTGGGAAGCAAAGTTCTAGGGTTGAGAAAATAGGGCATGTCCTCAGAATCAGATTGTGTTATTGTGGTGCCCCAATTCATATAAGGGAGATTATAGAAAAGCACAAGGAAGACTCCATTTTCTTTCATCTCAGATTAATTCATCAAGGTTGTGTCAATTTGAACTCCCTTCAGCCCTCTCTAAATGCTGATATCTGCACCATTTCGAGAAAGTCATTACCATTGGTAGCAATGTAGGAAGACATGATGAGGGAGGGAGAGCAAGGCTGTCTAGAACTGGTAAATAGCAATCCATCTGTATATCAGAAGAACACTGAATACAGAAAACTGAGGAAACTTTGTCAAACTCAGACTCCTATTGCTTAACTCTATATTGAATTCCTGTAGAAATGAATAAATTCCTCGTCTCTGACTTTCAAAATTCTTATGTTCTTTCAACACTCAGATCAGGTGCTACCACCTCTGTGAAGCCTTACCTGAACAACTACCCCCTCCCCAACTCTCTTTCTCCTCAAATTATTTAATACTTACTTCTCTGTGTACATGTTTTATCCCCCCCCCACCACCAATTAGAATAAACGTTCACTGAGATAAGGAACTGTCTTTAATTTGTCTTCATCTATTGGTTCCCAACACAGTACCTAATACATAGCACTGTCCTAGGCACTAGGGCTCTTCAAAGAATCTATAATCTCTCATTGTGGTGGGTACTCAATCCATTAGTACTGATTGTAACTCAACCATGCCTTCACATCCTATGAGACTCTTGTCCACCTCCTCCTTCCACAGAAGGTCCACTCAATATGCTGAATCTCTTCTCTAAATCTCTTGACATTAGGTGAGTTCTAAGAGTGCAACAGACTCCCTCTATTACCCCTTACCTTCTAAAGACCAGACTATGTCCTATGTTCAGATAGTATATATTTATTATTATTATTATTATTTGTGAGGCAATGAGGGTTAAGTGACTTGCCCAGGGTCACACAGCTAGGAAGTGTTAAGTGTCTGAGGTTGGATTTGAACTCAGGTCCTCCTGAATCCAGGGCCGGTGCTTTATGCACTGCGCTGCCAGCTGCCCCCTAGATAGTATATTTTATATAAATGTTCATTGAGCCAAATCTTTAAATTTCAGCCTGATCCTAGCCCACATGTTTTTATTAACTCCCTTCAGTGTTCTTCTGGGCCTTGATACAGGCCCGGCTTCTATTCACCCACTACCTCAAGCTTCAAAACCTCTATCACCATTAGGAACAAATTTATCACACAAATGCATGGAAGCTCCCTAGCCACGGGTCTCTCTTTGCTTCCTGGCCAGGCGGACTCCATCCTGTTCCACAAAACACACTCAGATGTACAGTAGAATGTGGGCCAAGTCACCATCCTGCCCATACCCAGAAGCAGGGTCAGGTCACAAAAACAATCCAAAAGGGCCCAGTATCAAGTCTGCAGCCCATTATCTAGCTCTTAATCTTAAAGTGACTTTTATTGTTTATTGTTTCATGCCCGTTTGTTTTGCTTTCCCCAAACTGGATTTTTAGTTTCTTGAGGGCAGAGACAATGTATCTTACACTTCTGCATCCCCCACAGTGTTAACCTAGCACAGGACTATATGATATATGCAAATATAATAGGTACTAAATAATCACTTGTCAATAGATCCGTTGATGATAAAGCTATACATGGCAAGATAATTAATTAAGAAGCTGCCATTCAAACACTTCTAGCTCAGGCTTTGAGTTCATTAGCTAACTTCCAGCTTAGAGGAAAACTTTATGTGTTTGTTACTCTATTGCTGATTCAGATACAATCTTACAAACATTTCTTGTCTTTTCTACCTCCATAAAAGGCGCTGCTTAATGATAAGAAGATGCCTCTTGCATCTATTATCTCATCTTTACAACCTTCAAGCAGGCCTGCGATAAACTATTTCTGCTCCCAAGGCATAGGTTCTCTCCTATGTGTCCTTTATTTTTCTCTCCCAATCTGCCACCGCTGCTAAGTAGTCAAATTGGCTTCCCACACACCTTTTCCTTTGCTGGTACCACTGCCAAGCTTGAGGCAGCAACTGAGAAGTAGGAAGGAAATGCCCCTTGCAGTCTGGATAACCTTTGTTTCCCAAACTTCCTGGAGCCTAAAGGTTTCTAGAAAAACATGGTGGTGATAAACCTGAACCCCTCCCCCATCCTTTCTCACTCCTCCTTTCTGAATACGGATAGCTCCCTGAAACAATGTCTATTGCACCTTCTTCAGCATTAAAAGGACTGAATTTGCATCACATACCCTCAGACACACGCACAATGGTTTTCATTTCCAAGGGCACAGGAACAGGAATTAAATTCTCCATCTAGATAGAAGCATTTTCTAAAAAAAAATTTTACCATGTTCAAAAATATAACAATTTTCTAACATCGATCGTCTCCTGTCAGAACCTCTGAAAGCTACATTGATCTTTAAACCAAGTCATAAGGTACTTTCCAACAAAGAAAATTAATAAATACAGTACTCAAACACTGTGTATAACCAGTGGAAAATCATCCCAATCTCAATCATATAATGAATGCATTCTACAATAGTGGGAAACAGTCCTAGATTTGGAATCAGAGATCCTGAGTTCAAATATTGCCTCTGTCACTTGCTACCTTAGGGCAAGTCATTTGATCTGTCTGAACCACAATTTCTTCATCCATTAAATTGAGACCAGATGGCCTCTAAGTAAGCTTTCTTTCAGCTTTAATTCTCTGATCCTATGATGAAAGAAAAGTCCTTAAAGAACAAGGATTTTAATCTTAATAGTTTCTTTATTTTTTTAAAAAAGAGCAAGATACCACTAGCCAGGGATGTTCTTATAAATGTTTAGCAACTGACTCTCAGGAAAAAAAATATGAATATACCACACCATTAAGTTTAATCCACATTATTCACATTTTCTCCATCACTTTTTTAAGTCTAGACAATCAACAAAACAATAAATCAAGCCCTAGTTTGTCACAATTGCTGGTTTCTTAGGTGTAAATGCCCACAGTGAAATATTAACATTTGTCTCTTGGGAACCTTTCGGAGCTGCCTACAGCATGCCCTTGACACTAACAAACATTGAAATTCATCATCCTTCAGATTTCCAGGCCTTCGGCTTGGAGAATTTTAAGTGTCCAGGACAAGCCCTGAAAGGGGAAGTGGAGGTCAGTATATGTCTCTAGCTCAATGATGCTGGGTCCTACATTGAAGAGGCTAACTGGATAGCAAATGATCCATAGATAGATTGCTAGATAGAAAGATCAATGGAACCATCGATAGAGAGATGGACAGATGGAGGGATGGATGGATATGATAGGTAGATTAGATTGAAAGATAGATGATAGACGATGATGATAATGATGATAGGATATATAGATAGATGATAGATAGATAGATAGATAGATAGATAGATAGATAGATAGATAGATAGATAGATAGATAGATAGATAGATAGATAGATATAATAGGTAGATATACAAGAGAGGTAGATAGACAGACACATAGAGATGAACAGGTAGATAGAGATAGATAGAGATATATCAGGAATGATGGAAAATATAAAAGAATGAAGGGAGTTAGTAGAATCTTTCAGAAAGGCTAAAGAATCCTTAATAGATGGAACAAATGCATCCCCCTGATTCCCAGGACACCAGAACTTCCTGTTGGAAGTTCTGTGCTATACAGAGAAGCCTGAGGAGCCACAGTAATACTCTGACTGAAGCAGGCCAGGGAACCATTGCTTACTTTAAGGTTCCTCTTGAAGAGAGGAAAAAAAAAAAAGCAGCTCAGAGGGAAGGATTAAGAAAGCAGCCTCAATGATCCAAAAAAGAGGGGGGAAGGAGGTGCCTCTAATTCTGGGCAACAGGGAGCCTTAAAGTTGAAGGATAGTTTGTTTGACACAAAGAGCACTTGAATGGGAGTTAGGAAATCTGGGTTCTAGTCCTGATCCTGACCCTAATGGGTCATATAGTGGAAACCTAACTGAATTTGAAGTTAAGGGACATGGTTCTGAATTTCAAATCTGCTACTTATTACCTGCGTGACTCCTGACAAGTCATTTAGCATCTCTAGGCCTCAGTTTCCTCACCTATAAAATAAAGAGAGCAAACCAAATAACCCCTAAAGTCTTTTCCAGCTCTCAATCCTTTAAGCAATCCTGGCTATACATCCTTGGGCAAATCTCTTAATCTCTCTAAAAGAAAACAATGGGGTTAGATACGATCAGTGTTTCCCAACCACTGTGGACCAGCACATGTTGATAGGATGCATTGAGATGAGGAGTAAGATGCATTTCTTGAAGGAGCTTGACTATATAATCTGTCTCTTCTGAGCCTCCAAGGTAAAAAGAAAGAGGGAGGACAAGAAGGCATGTACGTGCCTGGGTTCTATTCTTTACTCTGCTGGTGACTCACAAGGGTGACTTTTACCTCTTGGACTCACAAAGCCCTTCAACATTCCACAGAAGTTTATGGTGATAATGACATTTTAGCTAAACTGCATGTATGGCAGCTCACAATCACAGCGATGACAGCTCTAAAGGGAAGCAATTGCACCAGGGACTGAGCTATGGAGAAGTATCAGGAATACTGACTCACTGGAGTTTACTTGCTCCCACCAGTTCCCTCACCATGCAAGGGCCATCAAAGTACCCAGAAGGTGGAAGAGACCATTCCTATATACCCCTGCTATCAGAGAGAGCTTTAGAGATAGTACTGGTCCTAGGATAGGGCTCTCAAGCTTTATCTTGATTAAAAGCTACTACTGCTGCTGCTGCTACTGTTGCTACGAAAGAGAGAGAGAGAGAGAGAGAGAGAGAGAGAGAGAGAGAGAGAGAGTTTTATGATTGCCCCCAGAAGGATTTGGATACTGATAGGACAGATAAAAAGTTTGGAGCGGTGGGGTTGCTGAAAGAGCAAATTTCTAATAGAAATAACAAAAGAAGGCATGGCAGCAGTAAGGGCCATGGAAATCAACCAAGCAACACTGACATCCTTCCAGCAGATCACGATTGAACTGCTGGAGACTTCTGCCCTAGGGAATCTTCAAGTAAGTGCAATATTGTCTGGGTTCGTCACTATAAAGACAACCCACTCTTTGGTTTCTGAGACAAGATATTCTAGAGTAGGCAACTGAAGATATAAACCATATGACCATAACATAAAAACTTAAAAGATGGAAGATACTTGAGAGATCATTAACCCTCTAATTTTGCAAGTGAAGAAACTGAATCCAAGAGAGAGGAAAAGATTCACCTATGGTCATGGAGCTGGTTGGCAGCAGAGCAAGACTACATCCCAAATTTCCTCACTCTTAAATTGGTGTTGTTTCCCCTTCACTGTTCTGCCTCCTACTTGCCTAAAGTAGTAGCTAACTGGGGAAAGTAGCTGATTTCTAGGATAGAGAAGGAAGGGGGAGGACATATGATGGAATGAGAGTTGGGAAACTGCAACAAGGTGAATTTTATTCATTGAATTGAATTGAAATGAAAATCCTGTCCCACTTGAGGTTAAGCAGGTGCTCCATGATTACAAAAGAGCATGATGCCTTTCCAGCATGAAAGGTTTCTGTAAAACATTTTAACTGGATGCTCCTCGCCTCCCTTGTTAACTCTCAGTCCAGGTAACCGGTACAATGTAGGTCAGTTCATCAACAGGCAAGTGTGGGAAACTTTTGCTCAAGACCTTAAGATTTTCCTGGGGGCATTTTTCACAGGAGATGAGGTTTACCCTGATGTTTGGGGCTGTCATTTCTGGGCGCCCATTGCAAACAATGAGGAAACCTCCAGCCTGTTTTATTGCTATGATAATAACCCCTTCTGTTTATATGGCACCTATCTCCAAGGAGCTCAAAGCACTGAACAGACATCATCTCATGCCATCACACAACAGTCCTGGGAAGTAGGTAGGGGGCTTTTTCCTATGGAGCAGACTTTATAACCTTAGGAATCGTCAAGCAATCGACCATCTGTTGCACAGTAAGGCACTGGCCATATCAGGATTTGTTGTTGTTGTTGTTGTTGTTGTTGTTCAGTCATGTTTGACTCTTCCTGACCCCATTTCAGGTTTTCTCAGCAAAGATACTGGAGCGGTTTTCCATTTCCTTCTCCAGCTCATTTTGCAGATGAGGAAACTGAGGCAAACAGGATTAAGTGACTTGCCCATGGTCACACAGCTAGTAAATGTGAGAGGTCAGATTTGAAGTCAGGTTTTCCTGACTCCAGGACACTGTACTGTCTAGCTCCCCCCCCCCACACACACACACACCTTGTTCTAGTGGGGATTAGAACATCTCATTCCTTACATTTCAGTCTGGAGCTTAGCTCACTGTCACAACAGTGCTTTATAATTGTACCATCTTATCTTTAAAACATGGAAGTGAATTTGTTCATGTGTGAGTGTTTAACATGGGGTAGGAAAACCTTCCATTATAAGTCTTGCCCTCCTTTCTGGTATTTTAAAGAGAAAGATTGACCCAAGCTCTAGCATACCCCAAACCAATGTGTTGTATCTGAATCAGTGGTCTTGAGTCATGAGGGGTTAAATGCTAAGTCATAAGAAATTAAGGAAATGCAAGAAAGTTGTCTGGCTGGTTTCATTAGTCATTGCCAGATAGCAGAGGAAGGGGAAGAGCCAAACTCTTATTCTAAGAGTTTGAGGTAGTGTCTGGGAAGTCCATAGGTTGGCGTCAAGAAGTGGGAAAGCATTAGCAAAGCCAACTTCTTTGGAACCTACATTGAGTGGAGGGGCACATTGCAAGAGTTGCTCCAGAAACTGGAGCAGTTGTTGGAACAACTCTGTAAGGGTTTCTACCACCTTTTAAACTCAGGTTCAACCCTCAGGTTTAAACTCATGCTCAACCCTCAGAATTTAAAACACCCTTGTTGGTATCTTGGCAGGTTCTCTCACATCAGGGACCTACTCACAGAATTACCTTCTCCAGACAGACAAGGGAGTCTCAGTTGCTCTGGACTTCATCATTGTTATTGTCCTCAAAAGATTGTTCAGGTACCCTGACACAAACTGGGCTGTTGTAGGCTCTCAGTGGTCCTGAAATCAGTTTCCACTGATTCTTGATGACCCAGCTTTGAAGAGCCAAATCCCCATATTATTCATATTCTTCCAAAGAACAACACACCTTTAGCATAATGAGTACTTTGAGCTTTCCAGGGCCACAGCTTTAGCCAGAGAATAACTAATTCATCCAAATCTGGATCACTTCCTACCAAGATGATACTCTGTGTTTTCCAACAATAACTCAACATAATGTTCTCTCGGTTCCCCTAAGTGTTTTTCCCCATGACTGACATAAGCAAGGCTATTCATCTGAGGGTCCTTCAGTTCTAAATCTACCCATGCATGGTCCATATCAGATAAGGTACAGTGTTAGAAGGTAACAGGAAGTGTGCCCCAGAGCTGAGCTGATAAATAGTATTTCTTTTTTAAAAAAATAATCATTTTATTTAAACATTTTAGTTTCAAATTTTATACCTCCTTCCATCCCTTCCCTCCCTCCTCCGCAAGGTGGCAATCAATCAGATATAGGTTATACATGTGCAATCATGTAAAACATTACCATATTAGTCATTTTGTAAAAGAAAAAAGTGAAAAATAGCATGCTTCATTCTGCATTTAGAGAGTATCAGTTCTTTCTCTGGAGGCAGAGAGAATGCTACATCATGAGTCTTTTGGGATTGTCTTGGATCATTGTGTCGCTGAAAATAGTTAAATTATTCACAGTTCTTCATCAAACAATATTGCTGTCACTGTGCACAATGTTCTCTTGGTTCTACTCACTTCACTATACATCAGTTCATACAAGTTTTCCAGGGCTTTCTGAAATCATCCTGCTTGTCATTTCTTATAGCAAGATAATATTCCATCACCATCATATACCACAGCTTATTTAGCCATTCCCCACTTGATGGGCATTCCTTTCATTTCCAAGAAAGAGCTGCTATAAATATTTTTGTACAGATAGGTATTTTTCTCTTTCAGGAGATGTCTTTGGATGATAAACCTAGCAGTGGTATTGCTGGATCAGAGGGTATGCACAATAACTCATATTTCTAAGACATTTCTAGATTGACTAAAAATATAACAATAGGGATGCTTTTTATTCATTAATGTACTCATAGAATTTAGCACAGTGCCTTGCTCACAGTAAATATTTCTCAGTAACTACTGAATGAGTAAATGAATCAATGAGAGAGTGGAAGAGAATGACTGACTATATCAGCACTGGGCTCTGCAATAAATCTCCACTTTTGCTTGCTTCTATTTCATCCTTCATACCACTTCTAGGCTAATCTTCATAAATAGATCTGTTCATGTCACTCCTCTACCCAAAAATATTCAGTGGTTCCCCACTGCCTATCAATCACGGGACACTCGCTCATCTCATACTGCAGTGCTTATTCTAATTTGTGAATATATGCATATATTTGCATAGAAAGAGATATGCAAAATCACCCTCATGAAAATTATTGCAGTTCATGTGCCAATGTTGGTTGCAAAGGATGAAGAGCCAGAGACATTTTATGAAGAACTCAGTAATACCCTCCAAATTAAAACAATATGTATTTTGATACCTGGTCATTTGACTTGGATATGGAGAGAATGGCAAAAAATGCTGGAAATTGTCATTTGAGCATAAGGAAAATGAGAAAGGTCAAGGGCCCAGATACAACGCAGAAGCCTCACACCTATATTATTAATAATCTTATTGAGAAAATAATTATTAATAATAGCTAGCATTTATATGGTGTTTTAAGGTGTATAAAACAGTTTACATATATTACCTCACTTGGCCTTCATAACAACCCTGTGAATTAGGTAGAATTATTGTCCCCAGTTTACTGTGGAGGAAACTAAGGCTAAGATTGGTTTAGTGACTTGCCCAGGGTCAGACTGCCAAGAAGTATCTGAGCCAGTTTTTGAACTCGGATTTTCTAGTCTCCAGGTCTGGCACTTATCCATCACAACATGGTAAGCACCACCATGTAGCAACAGAAAAGTGAAATGTCATTTTAACAGATGGGAAATTTATATAGAATCATATCTGGATAAGCTGTCCACATACAATCAGATTCTTGATTTGTTAGACTAATCTTGAATATTAATGCTAAACCAGAATGAAAAAATAAAAATGAGAAAAATTATATGGCATGTGGTGAATCACTTCCTAAAAAGCTTCAACCGTTTTAGATAGATTGAAGGGGAAAACCTACTTGCAAGAAATTCAACAAAGCAAAGTCAAACTAAGGGCATTTAAGAATGAAACGAAGAAAAATAGACAAAAAACTGGAAAAGATACATAAAGATTCATATAGTTATTTTTAAACTATCAAATACAATAGAGGTTGTTTAGACTTTAACATCCTCAGATGTGCCACCTGAGGAAATAGAAATGACAATGAAGTAACCTTATTCATATCACAGGAGAAGGTTAAGGACTGGACTCATTATCTCACTGACTTAGGGAACTCCCAGGTAAGGAAACACTTTTTACCAATGCAGTTTGGCACCTTCTCCCAAACCTCCTCTTAGAAAACTGTCTCAGAGGTCCTCTGGTCAAACCCCCTCACTTTATAGAGGAGTCAAGTCAACCTCTTAAGCAATTGATGTATGGTCTGTAGTTTAGGTTTGGATTGCTCTTTCAAATTTAAAGTGCATTAAAACCTTCACTGCCTGCTAACATGAAAAAAATGCCTCTAGACCAATTAATATGCCTAAAATATAGTGTATTCCTATTGAGCAACGTCCTAAACTGCAAAAGCTTGATCAGTGATTTTTAATATAAGTACTTTGTTCTTCTCAGAAAAAATACCTTTAGCTGATGGGAGAGGTATTGGGGCATTTTTATTTTTATTTCACTTTTTTTCAATATTTATGCTTGGCATTAAAGTTGTATACCATGAACCTAAAACCCTAACTCCTGGAATCTACCCCAAATCCCCTTCACTCCATAAGTCAGAAACCAACAATGATGAAGAGCTAAAATCCAGAACTCACGTGTTTGATATAGGGAGTTGGTATGTGTGTCCTCTGTCTAATTGGGGAATTTAATTGTATGGGATTTGGATCCTTCTTCCTCTCTCTTTGAGCTGGCTGCAATAAACAGACTTTTCTTCATTCCCTTTCATCCCTCAGTGGTCTGTAGAGCTGCATCTGCTCCTCTGGTATTGTCTCTGCCAACGGCCATGCAGATTGGGGGCCAGAGCCAGGAGGAAAATGAAGGGCCTGCATTGATACCACTGAGAACTCAGCCTTCATGAACTGGCAAATGACTTTTTTTTTAACCTCTGGAGATAAGTTGGACAGACTGGAGCCAGCAGCATCAAGACAGGACTTCCGACTCTACTTTCCCAGCAACTAGTAGGTAATGAAAATTGTCCCTTCTATAGACCAAGCATTTGTCTCTAAGGACTTCCAAGCACCTTATAAATATTTGGTTTCATTTAGCAACCCACAGCTCCAGGGATAGGCTGCTATTAAACCTCCAAGGGAAGCCCTCAGTAGGTTTTCACAAGCAGTGAAAGAATCTATTTTCACTTAGTTTGCTTGCCAGGTATACACCAGCCCACTTGGACCTCACATAAGCACTTGGTTTTATACATCTCTAAAGCACTTAGCATATGCTATTATGCATTATAGTTATCATTGTGTCATATCACCCTAATAAACTGTAAACTCCATGAGAGCCAGGACCCCCTGAGAAGGTGAACATTTATCTTGGGAGTACTTTGGATTGTGCTCTGTATGTGCTAGGTACTTAATAAAGGTTTCTGGAATTGAATTTATGCCTGAAGGAATGAGTGAAATGTCATGAGGGTGTAAAGGACAAGGAGGGAAATTCCTGACTCTGGCATAACCTATAAGTAGGGTGAAGAGATTGGGGTGGAGACAAAGAAACTTTGGCTTATTAGACAATGTGCTGGGGGCCAGAGTACTTATATTAAAAATCACTGATTGAGTTTTTACAGTTTAGGATGTTGCTCAATGGAAATATACTATATTTCAGGCATATTAATTAGTCTAGAGGCATTTTTTTCAGCTTCATAGGATACAACTTTAGTGCCAAGTGTAATATTTAACACTGGTTTATTAGAAAACATGTTGAATTTGGAATCCAAATTTGGTCCTATCTCTTCTACTCAATACCTTACCTAAGTAAGATGTATGACCTTAGGTAAGTCATTTGGCCTATGTAGACCCATTTCCTCATCTGTAAAATGAAAGACTTCTAAAGCTATGAACAGAAGTGAAACTGCAAAGTGGTGGTGTCATCCTGAGCACTTCAGTCTGAGATACCTGGCCCTGAAGGTTGAAAGAAGTGCTTAATTTTCCCATCTATCATCAATCAATTGAGTATCTATTGCTTACACAGTGCCCGTCAAAGAAAAGTGAATGGCAAATCGACAAATAGTCAATGAGTGTCTTCTCTGTGCAAAGCACCTGGATTTGGCAATTCACCAGAGGCAGTCAGTAGTTCAGTCAAGGAAAGGGGACTCATGCTTCTGAACAATGTCCTTTGGGGATTTGACAGGCTTTTCCACTGTAAATCAAGACAACAATTCTTTATTAAGCACTTTCTGTTTGCCTGACACTTGTGCTGAAAACAGACCAGAAGGGGGAAACTCTACTTCTTGGGAAGAATATTTATTCAGGGGGGATGAAAAAACTGAAGGAAAAGATCCCAAGAGAGAGCCCTCCCATGAATCTCTCTTTGAGTTCCTTCTTTCAGGGGTCATCAGCCTTGCATGCCTCTCCTGCATTCCTGACCTACATACTTCCAGGTAGCACCAAAGGGTTCAGAATCCCGACAGGTAGTTCGACTGGTCCCCTTGCAGACCATCTCATTCTCCAGTTTCACTCCTCTGCTGTTCCTTCCTGTTTTCATGGAGAGGCATTACAGAGAGAGGTGGAGATCAGGTTCAGCTTTCCGTAGTGTATATCATTTCCCAGTGGATGTCTAATCCGCACTCGAGTCCCCAGTGAGCGATTTGGTTTACCAGTGGTGTAACTAGAGCTCACTTGTTACAGCCACCATAATCAAAAGGATCACTCTTTCCATAAGAATCCTGGGTCACTTTAAAAACAAAACCAAAAAACCCCACAATCCAACAACACCCTTCCCCCTTGTGTCATATCATTCCCCAACTTCTCACTCTATTCAGCTTTCTCTTGGCTTTTGGGTTGTGATACAAATATGGGAACAAGAAGATTCTGCCTTTCCCCTAGAGATCCAGGTTTGCTTTTTTTCCCTTAACTTTGGTAAAAATTGAGATTATGAATGAAGATAGCCCCAGCAAAGTGACCAGCTCAGGTACTCAACCATCACCATTTAAGGAGAAACTTGCCATTCTACCTATCTGTTAGCCATGCCACTCAATTTGGACTGCTTTCATGATGCCAAAAAAATGAGGTCGTGTCTTCAAGCCCTTGTTGCTTCCCCTCCTATTCTGTACAATGTAAATTTACTTCCATCTTACAACTTGCAAAGGTCTGGTTTTCTACTAAGGTAGGCCGACATATCTTCTGTTCAATAGCACAAATTTGAATTGTGACCCTAAAATTATAAAACTTCCAGGTATGTAAAAGGATACCCACGTATGTGTGTGTGTAGTAGGGTAGACTTCTATTTTTAGTCTTTTTCTTCTCTGACAACTGAAGTTCTGAGATGAAAACCATCCATCTCAGATCTTTCCATTTTTCCATGAAAAACATCTTAGGAATTGATCTTCTTCCCCACTAATACTTTCACTCATTTTTCTGGACAGCCTGAATGAGTGTGTACTCTATAAGTTCCAAGGAACATCACTGTCCAACAGCTTCCTAAGAAAGCTATTACTAGGGTTTGGGCAACCTCTCCAGAGTGAGGTGCCGATATTCTGACCCCTTTCCTTCTGGCTTGCCACAGGGTGTGGGGGAGGTAGCTGAGAGAGTTCATAGACAGCCTACTCTTATGGTAGGAGGCTGACAACAGGTCTCCAAAGTAGATGGGGGAGCGAAGGCTACAGGCATCATCCTATAGATGCCAGTGAAAATTGGCAATACACCATTTTTGACCTATATGCTGTAAGCTTCTGCTCCTGTTAGAACTCTGAAAGCAGGGGCAGAAAGAGGGGCTGGGTGAAGGAAGGATAGGAAATACTCCACTTAATAGTTTTCCCTACTAGGATCTTAATTTTGCCAAAAGAGATGAGAGTTAAAGAAAGCAAATCAAATAGAAATAGATATTTCCTTCTTATTAGAGCCAGGATGGGGTATATTTGTGACCTAGACAAAAGCTAAACATTTTTCTCTCTATGCATTAGTGACCACTGAAATCTTTGAATTTTCAACATTGTCCTGCAACTTAACTTATCCAAAAATAAATTCCTCTGTATATGGAGAGTAGATTTTTCAAGTGTTAAAGACAAATGAATTTATAAAAGTGATATGGAAAGGCCTTCCACATTGTGAGTCTCCCCCACTACTGTGGTTTTTTCCTAGGTAGTTGCTTACCTTTCCTTCCCAAATTCTAGTTCTGTCTCTTACAATTTTTGAGCTAAGGTGAGGATAGACATATTTGTTTATGTGCTGGCCAAAGCATGTAGATCAAGCAAATACAAAATTTCAATAACATGTCAATATTATATATACTAACAATGGAGGAAGGTTTCTCTCCCCACCCCCATCCTGGAGAGTCAAGAATGAGTCATAAGAGTAGTGCGTTCTAGACAAGGTGGGGTCAGCTGGGAAATCCCCACCACACTTCTCTCTGGGAAAGGTTCCGAGGAGGGATGGGATTTCAGTAGATTGATGGTGGGTAACACCTTATTATAGATTCCTTTGGCTCTCTAACCAGGGTCCTGGCAGAGCACGTGGCTGAAACTGGCAGCTTTCAATGTCCTGAAAAAAAATCTCCTGGGCTCACACAGCTCTTTGGAGTGCCGTCTGGTGGGATGTAGGATACTGAGATCCCAGAGTATATCATTGCAGCTCAGAAATGTATAGCTCAAGGGCTTTGTAATGGGATAGCAAACCCATGGTGTGTAGATCCCTGCTTCATATCGGAGAGGTGTCTGAGACAAAGAATGTTAGGCAGTCAGTCACATTTATTTATTACAAAGTCCATCCCCAACCCACCCTTGCCCCAGCAGGAGTGGGATTCAGGTCAGTGTGGGGCAGTTGTGGCAAACCAGGCAGCTCACTTTCCTTTTGGAAGGGCATGTTTTATCCATATATCTCTCTGTCAATTATGGGACAATGTAGTGATCGGCAGGTCTGAAGTTATTACCATCATAGGGTGTCGTGGTTAGAGTGCTGGTCTTGGATTCAAAAAGACATGGGTTCAAATCCTGTCTTAGACATCTCTGGGCTATTAACCTATTTCCACCTCAGTTTCTTCCATAAAATGAGGATAATAATATCTACCTTCCAGGCTTCTTTTGAGGATCAAATGAGATAATATACATGAAATACTTTGCAAACCTTAAGGTACCATGTGAATATTAGTTATGTTCATAATGCCATAGTTGGGACATTCACACGCTTGGCATAATTATGCCTCAACAACCTAGTGTGGTCATTTCAGTCTACCTTGTGGTGAAGTAGGAAGTGTTAGATACTTGTTTGTTGAATGAATGAATGAATGAATCCAGGCATGAGGTGATGACGGTCTAGGATAGAATGAGCACTAAACTAGAAATCAATAGATTTGGTTCTAATCTTTTTTTGTTTCTTTCTTTTTGCTTTTTAAAGGAATTTTTGTGTGTGAGGCAATTGGGGTTAAGTGACTTGCTCACGGTCACACAGCTAGTAAGTGTTAAGTGTCTGAGACCGGATTTGAACTCAGGTCTTCCTGAATCCAGGGCTGGTACTCTATCCACTGCACCACCTAGCTCCCCCTTTTGGTTCTAATCTTGAATCTACCACTAACTTGTTATGTGATCTTAGATAGTCATGATACTTTTGTGCTGCTTTTTTTCGCACATGTCAACTATGGATTGAGTCAACATACATTTATTAAACAATGATTCGCCTATACAAGTATTTATTGAGTGTCTATTGCTTGCCCAGCAATGTACTAAGAACTGTAAGGAATACCCAGAAAAGGCATATATAGTCCCTACCTTTAGCGAATTCCTCTGTCCTTGATATCCTCTGGGATCTCAGTATCCTACATCCTGCCAGACTACACTCCAGGGGCAGCTAGGCGGCGCAGTGGATAGAGCGCCGGCCCTGGAGTCAGGAGTACCTGAGTTCAAATCAGGTCTCAGACAATTGACACTTACTAGCTGTGTGACCCTGGGCAAGTCACTTAACCCCAATTGCCTCACATAAAACAAACAAACAAAAAAACAGACTACACTCCAACTATGAGAATATTATAGTGGGGGAAATGAGATTATAAGCATAAAAGCACTCCTAAAAGTCAAAATCTTCTGCAAATGCAAAATGTTATTATCTCAGCAGAAATGGAGGGGAGTGATGAATCTTACAGGCATTATCCAGAAAGAATGGAAAGTATTTGAGCATGATATTGTGGAATAGCCACTGAATTTGTAATTAGAGGACCAGGGTTCACAGCTGGACTCTATAATGTAATATATTTCTTACCCAGGACAAGCCAGTTTTTGCAATTTACAAAATTAGAAGGTTGTATTAGAAAATTTAAGGTCCCTTCTAGCTCTAAAGCTATGATCCTTTTATGTCTCCTGAATTCCTTCTGTTGCTATTTGACCAATAGGAAAAGTCAAAGATAACTCCAATATTTCCAGCCTATGGGAAAGGTGAAGTGATGATGCCTTTGATATAAATGAGATATTTGGGAAGAGTAACTACTCTGAGGGGCAGCTAGGTGGCACAGTGGATGGAGCACTGTGCTTGGAGTCAGAAAGACTCTAGCTGTGTGACCCTGGGCAAATCATTTAATCCTGTTTGCCTCAGTTTCCTCATCTGTAAAATGAACTGGAGAAGGAAATGGCAAACCACTCCAGTATTTTTACCAAGAAAACCCCAAATGGGGTAATGAAGAGTCATGCAAAAGTGAAAAGATTCAACAACATTTAATTACTCTGAAGAGGAACGTGGTGAATTTGGATTTAGAAACATTAAATTTGAAATACTTTTAAATAAATCAACTAGAAATGACCTCTGAACAAAAGTAATTACTGGAATTGCATGAGAAGTTATTGCTGGAGACAAAAAAAAACTTTAGAAGTCATTGATATAAAGACCAAAACTTCAAGTGAATAAGTTTTTCCAAGGTAGTTTTAACAAAGGGAGAACAGAAACAAAGGTGGAACTTTGGGGTACACCCATAGGAGGTGAAATCCAGAAGGCAGAGAGCAAGAAATAGAGAAGGAATGATTAGAGAAGTCAGAAGAACGCCCATCAAATACAGCATAAAGAAAATTATGAGAGTATAGACTTTAAAGGAAAAAGGGATCAGTAGTATCAGATGCAGCCAAGACATCTAGGAGTATTAGGACTGAAAAAAGACTTGTGGATTTAGCTAGAATGCAGGCGTTCATGACCTTAAAGAACAATCTCAGCAGAATTGTCAAGGCTGAAACCAAATAGCATGACATTAAGTAGCTGGTGGCTAGGAAATGAGGGCACCAAATATAGACCATCTATTCAAGAATTTTGGCTGTGAAAAGAAGAAAATTAAAGTGGTCATTGAAAAGAATTAGCAGAATCAAGTAAAAATTTTGTTCTTGGGGTTTTTTTTTTTCAAAGATAAGAGAGACTTACATATGGTTGGAGGAAAGGAGAGAAAAATTGAAATTGTTAGAGAGAAAAAAAAGTCCCTCAAGTGGTAGTAAAGAATCCCAAGTGCAAATGGTTGGGCATTTCACCTAGAAAGAAGATTATTTCCAAAAAATAGATTATGTCCTGAAGCTATGGAAATTAGGACCCACAAAACCTTCCTCTATGTTTTAAAAGAAATTTCTTTCTGTGAAGGAATTCAGCTATCTGTAAATACTTGTTTTCACTCAATCTGCAGGCTGAAAGGAGTAGCAAAAAATGACTGGATAAACTTGTGGTTAATATGGTAAGAGAGACAATATAATATCCTGGATAGAATTCTGGACTCAGAGTAAGGAAGACAAGCTCAAATCTGACTCAAATACTTATTGGTTGTATGACTTTGGGCTAGTCACCTCTCACTAATAACCTCTCTTGCCATTTACTTTCCTCAAGTGCAAAAGTGGAGACTTTCCTTCAGGGTCATTGTTAAGAGTCAAATGAGATAATGTATGTGATGTGATTTGTAAACTCAAAATGGCTTTCAAAACATGATCTCTTATTAACTGTGGCTGAGAAAATGTAACTGAGTAACTGAGAAGTAAGTAACTTAGAAAATGTAAGTAAAATAAGTGAGTTACTGCTCAGCACATCACTTCCTTGGGGGTCCACAGGATTAGCAAAAGCGGTTGTGAACTAAAACATCATCTGAGTCCTTTGACTTGAAGAATCACTGGTGCTCTCCTCTTCAGGAGGAAAAGGGCCGTTTAAATGTGATAAATGCTGTGAGGAGTAATAGAGATGGTAAGGGCAGTAGTCTCATAAACCAGTCTTTCAAGCTCTGATTGGCTTTCAATGAAGCAATCCTAAACTCGTGAGGCATTCTCAACAGTGGAGAGATCATCAGCTTTGGATTCAGAAGCCACAGGAGGTACCAATCTTGTGTCTAAAATGTATTATCTATGTGACCTTGAGCAATTGATTTGACTACTTTGGGCCTCAAGGAGTTGAACTAGTTGTTCTCTAAAGTCCCTTCCAGCTCTGAATCTATGGTCCTTTTATTTCTCCTGAATTGCTTCTGTTGCTATTTGACCAAGACTTCCACAAACATTAAACACTACTTGTCCCTAAGGTTTGCGAAGCACTTTTCATGCTTGTTTCATGTGGGATTCAAATCAAGGTATTTGCTGACCTCAAATCCAGAATAATTTCTATTATGCCTAGCAATAGGTACCCTTGAAACTACCCCCATAGGAATCGACGTATTTTCCTTGTGCCATCACAGAAAATGGCAGGAGGAAAAAAGTTTAGTACTGTTTTCTTACTCTCCACCTACATATTGGGTTTGGGTTTTTTTCATTCAGTTAAGGAAACTGGTATTGATGAAATAGACAATAGACCCAGTCTCATTAAGCAATAATGATTGTGATGAGTATTTCCTAGGGATTAAAGAAAGGCTGGGAGGAACTGGTGGCCCAAAGCACACAGCTGAAGGCTATTAACCCCAGTTGGTCATTAATCCCTGGCAAGCATCCCACAGCAAGACCCTGAAGGTTATTATAACTGGATGAACAAAAAATATATCTTGATGAGTACCTGAGAGGACACTGACTGACATTTCATTTGGCCTATTCAAAACATTCCTTAAGAACTTCTCCCTCTCTTTCTCTTTACCACCTACCTCCCAAGCCAATCTAGCCATCTGAGCCAAGACCCCGAATTCCATTCATCTTAGAGCCTCTTTTGCCATCCACTCGGACTGATGGACACCTAATTAAAACAAATTAATGATTTGAAGCAGAAACTGTGTTTAATGAAGCCCTTGCTTGGGCTTGCACACTGGTGCCAGGGCTGTTTGCCTACAAATATTTACCAACCCTTCATGCGGAAACAGCTTGGCCACCTGTTCCCTCTCCTCTTCTCTAAAAGCCCTCTCTTTCCCCAAAGGTAGGGAATGCCAAGTTAGATCTCTCACACCTGACGCACCCTAATCAGAGCTACCCCCACCCTGCATGGAGCTGCCAAGACACTAGCCAATTCACCTTTGCTTTCTTTGACTGGCATCTTTGACTTCAGTCCATACAGCTGTTCAACAGTCTGGGTCCTGATATGTGCCCCCCTTTTTTGAGGTCCCTATTAAGCAGTGGCAGAGCCCTGTCTCCAAGTTTAAATGCATAGGCAATAGGGGTGGGATTTCCTAGTTGGAAATCAATAGTTTCCAAGTCCTATCTGTATCCTTACACACACACACACACAGAGAGAGACAGAGAGACAGAGAGAGAGACAGAGAGACAGAGAAATAGTAATGAAACCTACCTCTCCCTACTTGCTCCAATCTCACTTCAGTTTGGGTTTCAGAAGAACTTAGAAAGCCAATTGGCATCAAAAGGAGAAGAAAAATGAATGAAGAACTAGAAGGAAAGTAGGAAAGAAGAATACAAAAGATAATGAAAGGGAGAAGGCAGTAAGAAGAAAGAGAAATGGAAAAATATGAAGGAAAGAAAAGGGTGAAGAATTAAACAAAGAATAGAAATTTGAAATGTTTAAAACTCTCCTCCCAACTAAATTGATTATTACAATAGTTGTGCTTACCTATATTACCAAAGAAACTTGAATACAAAAGAGATGGCTTCATTGGAGATAAGTAGATCCATGTTTGTGAATACCTAAGATATAATAGGTTTTACATGCTTTGTTTCATTGAGGAATATAGCTTCTACTCTTCTAGTTAATTCCTTTCTTTCAAAGCCTTAATCAAAATTTACATGCTATATATTCTAGAAGGTGTGCAGAATGGATTATATCCCTTGTTACTGAGAAATGAACTTAGTTCTTGGGAAATTCAGTGTTGGAGTGAATCACAGTATGCATATACAACCCATTGTGAACTGTTCCCACACCAGAGAAGATCTTTCAAGTGGTGAAACAGTAGACTTTTTACTGTTCTTCAATGTCCAATGAGATCATATTGCTATTAACACACATTAAGTATTTCCACATTTGCATGAAGTTTTACTGCTATTAACACACTAGTTATTCCACAAGTCAATCATATAAGAACAACCCCATGAAGTAACACAATATAATCACCTCCATTTCACAGAGAAGAAAACTAAGACACAACAAGAACTAACAACCTTCTCAAGCTCACACAAGGATATGACAGTTACTTTGTTCAGCCTCGCTAACATATTCCATATTACTCTTAGAGTCAACCACTGTCAATGTCAGCACTGAACATAGTAACTAAACCTCTCCAACTGGAACTCATAAAGGAAGCAACTTGAATTCTTTTTCTCCACTGGAGGGAATTTGCTTATTCATCAAATACATGGACCTCTTCCTTGTTTCAAAACTGTTCATGAATTCCTAAATTATCTGAAGAGATTTTTCCATCTGCTATTGATATAACAGGCAACTAGGACTCATTTCTTTTGTACTTTTTGTTTGGTTTTTTTGTCTGTTTTTGCAGAGTAATGAGGGTTAAGTGACTTATCCAGGGTCACACAGCTAGTAAGTGTCAAGTGTCTGAGGTTGGATTTCAACTCAGGTCCTTGGACCTTGTTACTGAAGCCAATCACAAATTTGTGATTTTCAGGTTGGGCTGTCACCATGCTATCTGACTGGTGGTAACCTTACTAAGACCACCTAGAATTTTCATTGAGCATAGAACACAGCAGCCTTTCTGCTAAGACTACCAAATAAAGGAAGTCAGGTACATCTCTGCCTCATCTTCTGTGCTCACTACCTATTCATTCTGGGTCCAATTCAAGATGTTAACTTGAATCCAGAACATCATCTATGTTGAAGGTCCTGTTCACCTTAAAAACTGACTCTCTTTTCCTCAATTCTGTCATGAACTTTTGACCACTGCCTCCAGCTTTGAATTTCCCTGCGGCTTAAGGCAGGATGTTCTTCATGGAGGCTACATATCTAAGGAATTCACTTTCTCACCTAGCCTGTCACAGCCTGAGTTTACTGGCCTGCAGGGCTTAGGACAAGTCCTGTCTGCTCAATCAAGTTTTTGGTGTGTGTGTGTGTGTGTGTGTGCTTGTGTGTGTGTGTGTGTGTGCTTGTGTGTGTGCTTGTGTGTGTGTGTGTCTGAATGTTACAGAGCATGACATACAGTGACTCATGAATGATAAGTCCATTAATTTTTAAGTGCTGGAGGTTAGGTGATAAAGCCATGCTACAAATCAAAAACAGAAAAATACCTTGTATACTAGGCCAATCAAGAGTGATCATTCCATTGAGAGGTTAAAGATTCCAAGGGGAAAACAGAAGGAATACGGATGACACTGTAGGTTGGTTTTTGTTTTTTATTTTTTTTTCCTGTGCCTGGAGAAGTTCTTCATCTCCAGGTGCGCGTACCCAAGTCGTGACTCCACAGCTACCAATCTGGACTTAGGAATGCTGTCATTTCATAGGAATGTTATCTGCTGGGAAGGGCTGAAGACTGTATGAAGCAATCTAGCCATGCAAAAATACAACCTCCAAAATCAACATGTTGAGAAGGAGCTGGCTTTAAAAGAAAGAAAGAAAGAAAGAAAGAAAGAAAGAAAGAAAGAAAGAAAGAAAGAAAGAAAGAAAGAAAGAAAGAAAGAAAGAAAGAAAGAAAGAAAGAAAGAAAGAAAGAAAGAAAGAAAGAGAAAGAGAGAGAGAGAGAGAGAGAAAGAAAGAAAGAAAGAAAGAAAGAAAGAAAGAAAGAAAGAAAGAAAGAAAGAAAGAAAGGAAGGAAGGAAGGAAGGAAGGAAGGAAGGAAGGAAGGAAGGAAGGAAGGAAGGAAGGAAGGAAGGAAGGAAGGAAGGAAGGAAGAAAGGAAGAAAGAGAAAAAGAAAAAAAAAGAAAGGAATTGCCATGGACAGCTCCTTAAAACTTAAGTCCTGCCTTCCCTCAAGGCCCACACTGATGTTTACCTTGTTTAAGACATGCAATAATTTACTCACATTCCTTGGTAAAATTCCCATTTTAGCAAAGTACCTCTGCTTTTGAATTTTACTGTCTGGGTAAGTTATACAGAGGGTATTGTGGTCAAAGGAAAATATCCCCATACCCACATCCCTGCTCTATACCAAGAGATTCACTGTGACAAGTTGGCCAGAAAATTTCACTTGGCTCTGTCTCCATTCATTGATGGAAGATCACCACTGCCTTTCTCTTGCCATTTAACAAAGGGATGTTGTCAAAATGAAATTAGCTAATGCATGTTTGTGTATTGGGGAGCTCTAGAACAAAGGCATAGAGAAACATCCTTTTAAAACTTGTTCTCAGTCTTTTCCTTCTCTTCTTACTGCAATATCAGATAAATCTCTTGGAGCCAGCTATGGGTCATGTTTCTACAGCCAGAAGCCTTTTGTTACATAACACAGCCTATAAAAGACCGCAGCATGATTTATCATTCTCTTTTTTGGTTGTTGATGGTAATCAAAAATCATCACAAAAATAAAATCATTTTTAGTGGTTGAAAGAGAATTGAAACATCACCTAGGCCAATTCCCCCATTCTGCAGGTGAGAAAAATGAGGCTGGAGGACATTGTGTTCATGGTCATACTGAAAGTTTATAATGAAGCCAGGGCTAGAATCCATGTCTTGTGATTCGATTATCATTCTTTTTCATTCTCTCTGTCTCTCTCTCTGTCTCTCTCTCTGTCTCTCTCTCTCTCTCTCTCTCTCTCTGTCTCTCTCTCTCTCTCTCTGTCTCTCTCTCTGTCTCTCTCTCTCTCTGTGTCTCTCTCTCTCTCTCTCTCTCACACACACACACACACACACACACACACACATCACATAGTGCAAGGGGAATAGCACTGGATTTGAAGTCAGAACCAAAGTTCAATTCTTCAGTCTTCTCATTCTCTATGTGATTGAAAAAGCCACATAACCTCTTTGTGGTTCATCTCTCTTATCTATAAAATGGAGAGGTTGGACTTAATGTAGCCTAAGGTCCCTTCCAGGCCTAGATCCTATAGTCTCATAATTACTTTCTATTGCTTCCCAATGGTACATTCATGGAGATATAGGTTGTGTGTTTTCCTGAATAATACATCAATTTCTATTGATGAGGAAGGCTTAACTATCTTGATTTTCATCCTTGGCTTCGGAATGCTGTCATTTGGAAGCCCTGTTATATGTGTGACACCAGCAGATGATGTTGAAAGCCTACTCAATGGTCAGTGATAATGCTAATTGTATCTCAATATAATGTACAGCTGGCTACAGACCTAGATTGATGTCTTGCCTCTAATGCATACTGCTATGTGGCTCATGACTAGTCCCTTAGTGTCTTTGTACACCTTTTGTATGATATTCACCTTCCTAATTATGCTTTGTTTGGGCAATTATGAAAATGGGAACTCTTAGCTGCCCAGCTTTGTCAGAGGGCACAGAAGTACTTGTCATACTGAAATGGCAAATCAGCATTATAGTTGCCAGATCAGTTCCCGGCTTTGACAGAGACCTCTTGTGACCAAGTCATGCTTCTATTTCTCCTTTCCAAACTGTGGTTTCCTTTACTTGACTTAAGTTAGTCTTGTGTCCCATTCCTTTTTTTCTTTTTATTCCAGAATTCAGTTGTTGGGTTATAGAATGACTAGAGAGAAGGGATTGGGAAATATGTCATTGCATCATCATGGTAAAGGGTGTAAGGGAAAAGGGAATTGGCATAATATGAAGAATCTAACATTTAGTGTTTTATTATTGCAACCCAAGCTACTCCTAGGCAGGAAATTTTCATTTGCATACAGTATAGTTCTACATTATCCAGAAAACAGTAGATGCTCCAACAGGTCTCTAATTCCTATGATATAACCATCAGGGAAATAATCTTCTGAAATACATTATACAAAAGTGAAATGGTATGGGATCACAAACTCACACACCAACATCCCCACTCATACATAAACATTATACACTAATTGTCTCTTTGTTATCTCCCCCTGCTTCTTCTCCCTCCACTGCTTGGGTTGCAGTGGTTTTTGGCCCACTCCCCACCATGGGCACAGATCAGCAAAGCTGAAGGCAAAAACATCTGCCCCAGTTTCTCAGCATGAGCTGGAACTGAATTAAATATCTATCAAAATGCAGAGGAACAAATGACCCCCATCAATGAGATCTGATCCTTTTGAGTGTAGGTAACTAAATAGGTAAGTCCTAAGTGTGTAAAATTTAAAAACATTGGTGACTGTGCTTAGAATTCCAAGGTTTTAGATGGTGATTTCCATTTTTACTTTTTTTCCCAGAGGGTGCCTGTATTGGCAAGGCTGTCAAACAAGTGTGAGAAGATGCCAGCACAGGCAAGCAGTTTCCAAGGCAGAACTACAGCAATGCCTGATGCTGTATTAATTGGGAGTGCTGACCATCTGGTCATTAGGGGCAAGCTGCTGCCAGGGTGTCTCTCCCTTTCCATCTCATTTCAGGAGCTCTGGAGCCTGGGACAGTGACCCCCAGGGAGATTCTGGCTAAAGATCATTCCTACATCCCCTCTGATCCTGGATAAAATAGGACTGAGAACTGATAAGAGAAGTCTCACAAGTGCCCACAGGCACGAACTTGTACACACACACACACACACACACACACACACGAAAAGACTAAGTGAATAATTTTTGGCCTGTGATTAAAACTGAGAAAAAAAGATTAGGGACAATCAAATTGTTTGTTAGGTATAAACTAATATGAAGAATCAGAAAGGGAAGCAAAATGTACTGCAAAGGATTCGAAGAATTATCCCAAAGGATAATTTAGGAAGATACATGGGAAGAGGAGAAGAAAAAAAGAAAGAGGGAGGACACAAAAAGAACCATTTGGGAGAGGTCATAGAAATGAAATTAGGGAGAATAACAAAAGAAATAAACTGAATCCCCTGTTAGAAAGAAGGAAGGAGACCAAGGTCAGCTTTGGGAGGTATGTATATGCCATAGTCATATTAGTTTTATTGACTTTTTAACACTCATTAAGATTTGTTTTGAAGCTCCAGAGGTACCATATATTTTAAAAACTAGAGTTAAATATTTGTAAAATTTTGGTTTTCCAGAAAATTCAAATCATAAATTTTATTATGTAAGGCATTACCATATTCGTCATTTTGTACAAGAAAACTTGAATAAAAGAAAAAAGTGAAAAATAGCATGCTTCAGTCTGCATTTAGAAAATATCAGTTCTTTCTTTGGAGGCAGAGAGCATGCTTCATCAATAGTCCTTTGGGATCATCTTGGACATTGTATTGTTGAGAATAGTTAAGTCATTTACAACTCTTCATCAGAAAATATTGCTGTCTCTGTGTACAACGTTCTCTTGGTTCTGCTCACTTCACTATACATCAGTTCATACAAGGCTTTCCAGGACTTTCTGAAATCCTTAATCATAATATTTTAACTATGGACTCTAACTGGTCACAGGGCCTCATAGAATCTTACATCTATTTCCTAATTATCCTTTAGGTCCTTCCATTGGTGTGAATGGCAGGAAGGGACCCGAGGCGTTAACACAGGGAGACAGCAAATGGAGGCTGCTCATGATGAGCAGAAGTCTTGAGCTCTTCTTTTTATTCCGTTTCAGTCCATTGTTGCCACTTTGGGACTTAATATCCTTTTACAGGTGAGGCAGATCTGCCTGTGATGCCATAATCAATAGGCCTGTATTATAGATGTTTTTTTTTTAAACTCACACAAAGCAACACATGAATCCTAACTTGAGATACTCAGAGACATGAAGAATGTGGGAGGAAAAGGGGGAAGGTGTTGGAACAAAGAATACACCTCAATTCAATCATCAGTGAGATAGACACAACCATATTATTACCACAGGGAAGAACACAGTCAGATCTCATTCACTAGAGAAAGCAAGGATACAACTGCATCTTTTGACAGAGGGGCCATCCCCAAGGACATTCTGCACCAGGGCTTTGGAGCAATGATCTTAGTACCATAGGCAGAGGAGGAAAGAGATTAATGATCCTGCAAGAAAATCCCTTCTGGACCTGGCATAGCCAAGTTATAACAAGTTCTCATTGCCCTTCCAACTTTGGTATGGGAAGAGCCAGATTCCATCCCTCATGCAACAGGTCAGCTAAGCAATGCAGATGTGAGCCAGAGATTTTATAGAAAGAGAAAAGGTATGTATGATTCAAGCACTTCTGATTGATTTCCCATTTCTGATGTCAAACTATGAAAACACCAGGGAGGGATTGGCCAGCGAGGTGCTGATCTGTGCCGTAAAACATGGAAGTTTTCTTCCATGGAGTGAGTGATCCAGATAAGGGGCAGGCAGAGTTGCCAAGGAGTCTAAGAAAATATGTCAAGAGCAGAGGCAATGTTATCGATCTCAGTCAGGCAAAAAAAAAAGACAGACAATCAAACAAATAAAAATACTCAGAGGCTTGTGGGGGGTTCGGGGAGGGGGGGATTACCACATTACTAACCCATCTCTGGCTTCAAAATACAAACCAACAAAAACTTATCCATTGAGAAAATCATGGAATTATAAAGTTGGGTGTAACTTGAAGAGATTACCCAATCACCCTCTACCTCCAAGCAGAACTGAACCCAATGCATCTAAGGCTAGTGACTATCTTCCAAATACCTAATGAGGAGGAAAGAAGATTAAAGACTAAAGAGGGAGAGGAGTCAAATTAATGCTTCGTTTTAATCTGTCCATGAATGCACATATAATGCTACCACTGTCATATTAATAAGTACTTAATAGTGTGTTATTAAAAAGCTAAATTAGCTAGAAACCTCTGGTTTATTCAACAAAATTTGGAAAAAAAAAAAAGCAAATGCTCTCTATTTAGACAATATAGCCACATTTGATATTTGGTGATGAATGATACTCCAGAAGACTATGTATTTGGTTTTCCCTTTCTAATTCAAGGAAGTCCCAGACTTGATGCTCCATTTAATTCCCTGCCACCCTTCTTCCATTTCTCCCCCTATTCAGGCCCATACTTACTCAGTTGCAAGGAGAGGAACATAAATGTTCCTACTTTATATTAAGTATAAAAAAGCTAACTGAGTGAGTTGCAGGCTCCTCCTCCTGAGAGAGACACCTCTGGGAGCATCATATGCCCAGAAAAGCTGATGGACCTAAAGGTGTCATGGTAGTACATGAAGCCCTGAGTTAGGTCAGGTCAAAAAGTCTGTGAGGTGAGGCATACTTTCTCCTCTCCTCCTCCCCTTTCCTCACTATTTATAATAAGATCTCATATTTATTGACTGCTCAAAAGTTCATGAAGCACCACGTGAGACAGCAACCACATAAGAGAAAGGTGTCGGTATTGCTATCTCCAATTTATGGATGATAAAACTGATGATAAGAAAGGTTAAGTTATTTAACCAAAGTTCACACAGCTAGGATGTAGCAGAATCAGGATTCAGACCTTTACTTGCTCCTGTATTCACACATCTTTATATCACATGTGAAAGGCACTGAGTATGGGTAGAAAGATAGACTCAGGAGATAACTAGGTGGTGCAGTGGATAAAGCACCAGCCCTGGATTTAGTAGGATGTGCCCCACCAAAAAAAAAAAATATATGGACTCAGAATCAGGAAATCCTGAACTCCAGTCTTGTCTTGGATATGTACTAGTTGTGTGGCCATGGACAAGTCACCTACCCTTCCATTGCCTCCAGGTAACTAACTCTATATACCTACCAATTATAGTTGAGTCACTGGTGTTCATTAATAAAGACAGTCCCCATGCTGAGAGCTCCCTATGCTGATGAAATCACAAGTCCAGGTGCCAACACCCCCAAAAAGTCATGTGTTAGTAAGATTTCAACAATATCTATAAATATTCATTACAAATACAGATTCGGGATACAGAATCATACCTAATTTTTTTTCTATAGCGAGAAACCAAAGGTCAGAGAGAATGCCCAAACAAAGAAAACTAATAATGAAGGAAAACACATTTTGAACACTGTGGAATTTTCTGGAAATGAGACAGTCATATGATTTTGCTGTTCCTCAGCTACTTTATCAGTGAACGGATATTTGTTACCCTCACTTCTCTCTCATTTCTTTTTTTTTCTTTTTGAGAGGAATGGGGAGTAGTTATGCATCAAAAATTCGATTTCATGGGTATAGGGAATTCCTGGTGAACAAATTCCTTTTGCAAACACAGATCGGCAACAATTTTGCACTTTATAGTCTTACAGAGTCACTGGGCTCACTGAGGAGTTGAGTGACTTGCCCAAGGTCACACATATGTCAAGAACAGGATTTTAACTCATATCTTCCTTATGCTGAGACAGGTTCTCTAGTCACTATGACATGATGCATCTCATCTAGTCATGCAATGAAGATTTTGTGATGCACTGAACAAAGAAGCTAGAGAAATTCTAATGAAGCATATTTGACAAAGTAGATTATCTGCTATACAGAATATTCTACCCCAATCTCTGCCTGTAAAATGCCATTTCTATATAAATAGTGCATTGGTGTTTGACATTCAAGGTGATAATCCTAAAGTAGTCTGGAACTATCTTCTCAAAAGAAAAAAAGATTAAATTCTGTTAATAGTTTTACTATTAAGTATAAGTTTGGAATTCTAGTTCTTTAAAATTTTATAGTCAGTGTATAATACATAGAGTAATTCTTATTAGCCAGACTGTTTATTTAACCAGAATACCCCCTTCAACAATCATGCCAAATGACAGAGCAGACCATACTGATCATGGGCCAGACCTTCCTGTTAAAAGTTCCTCCCCATCCTCTTGAGTCTATCCATTGTTTTCACCTCTCAGTGGCTAGTTCCATTCTGGCCAATTTCCAAGAGTATGGAAAGAGGCTGGAAATTTTACAAGAATGGACTCTTGCTGCCTTTCATGACTTCCCCTTCCTTCCACAGCAGGAACCAGGAAAAGCAGAGAAGAGAAGCAATTCTATTTTCAGTCTGTTTATTGAACTCCATCAGTCTGTATGTTGAAGACTGGATCTTGCATCAGGCCTTGTTTTCCTTTTAGCTTCGTCAATTTATTTAGTCATGGATATTGCAAGGCCACAAACACACTGCCCTGTAGTCATCGGCTTAAGCTTTCTTGTACTCTCACTTCTCAAGCAGTAATAAATTAAGTTTCTCTCCTCAAGGAATGAATGTTTTTGTTTGGTTGAGTTTTGTTTTGTTTTGTTTTGTTTTTCAGAAGAAAAAGGGGTCTAAAATTGAAGTAATAAAAGGGATTCCAGGTCATCTTGCTAATTTTCTAATGGATTCAGTTCAAGAATTAAGTACCCAACCACCAACTTCAGAAACATGAAGCCCTCCTTCTTTAGAAGAGGTTATAGCAAGAGAGCCTCAGAGGCCAAACTGAAAGGAAACTCAAAAGCTAGTCCAATGCCCGAGTTTTACATATGAGAAAGTGGAAGTTAAGTGATCAGCCCAAAATTACTCAGGATGTAAGCATCCAAGATACCTTTGAACCAAGGTGCCCTGACTCCAGAACCAGAAATCTTTCAACTGTATTAAGCTGCCTTTTTCTTCTTTTTCAAAAAAATTTATTTTATTTTAAATTCCTGGAATAAAGCAAGCATTGCCATAACATAGCACAATAAAAAAGATGACTGCACATGAAACTGAAAATCTACTATGCACCCACAACTTCCCCTTCCTTTTAAATATAAAACAAAATTATCTTATAAATTTCTTTTTTTTTCTTCCCCACCCCACCCTATAGATTGCCACAATTAGACAGATAGATAGATAGATTAGATTAGATTAGCTATAGGTTTTAGGGTTTGGGGTTTTTTTTGACCAGGCAATGAGGGTTAAGTGACTTGCCCAGGGTCACACAGCTAGTAAGTATCAAGTGTCTGAATCCAGATTTGAACTCAGGTCCTTCTGAATCCAGGGCCAGTGTTTTATCCACTGCACCACCTAGCTGCCCCCAAGCTATAGGTTTTAAATTATTTTATATATACTTCTATTTATCAGTTCTTTCTCTAGATGCAAACAGCATCTTTCTTCATATGTCCTTTTATTTAATTTGGGTATTTATGGTAGTCAAAATAACTTATTGGTTTATACCAAAAAAACTTATTGGCTCAAAGTTATTCTTAAAACAATATTGCCATTACTGTATACAATGTTGTATACAAATATATAATATATAAATATATTGCATACAATGCTGTATACAAAAATGCCTTTTCTTCCCATAGAACCTATCCTAGCAATAGGCATATCCCAACCCTGTAAACATTTAGAAAATAAACCAGGAAGGAAAAGATGATGAACCATATCCAATTGACACAGAGTAGAAGGTAGAGAAGAGCATCTGAAGGGAAGAGGAAAAAGTTAGAAGCCTTGACCCTCCCATAAGAGAGGGGTCCCACTGGCCATCCATAGTAATTACAATCATTTCTCTAACCCATTCCCTCTGAACCCAAGTGGTCTGATGAGCCCTAATAGGATTTCTCTCCACCAGGGGCAACAAGGGACAAAAATTATCAGTATTGGGGGGAGGGGGGATTGATTAAGAGGAGTGGGGGAAAAACCAGTGGTATGAGTCACATGATATCCTGGAAAGAGATGACATCTGATGGAAAGCCACCATCAGCTGGGCCTGCTGGAGGCAGTAACCTGAGCTCTGCAGCTGGTGCTCCCCAGTGGCAGAAATAACAATGACTCCGGGAGAGGACTGGGACCACCAGCCTTTGTACTAGTCAGTATGTGAGCCTGTGTGCATGTGCCTTCACTTGATCCTGGAAAGCAAGGCAGTCATGGTGCCGAGATTCATATCTACATCCACACCAGCCTCCTGCACCTGCTGTGCTGGGCCGTTTGGGGAGACAGCAGGCTCTGCCACAGGGGTTCAGGATGGTGGCTTTCCATGCAGATCAAACACATGTGACGATTCAGCTTATTATATTCAACCCAGGTTTCTTCAGAGTTATTTACAGACCTCAGTTCCTCACATGCTGCTGCCCCAAGAGGCAATCCCATGACCAGTAGGGTTTTCTGCCCTAAATGGTTCTGAGAAAAGCATCATGACTAACAATGACAGAAGGGGTTGGGAGCATGGGTGTGCAACGAAAAGCCTTGTAGCTCTATACAAACAATTTTGAAGAAAATACATGTTTCAGTATAAAAGTATATTAAGAGCAATACCCAGTGTGTGTTCCTGGAGTAATCATCTCCATCCAGGTCGCTCTCTGGGACACAAATGTTTTCATTCGGCATCTTATGAGTTGTAGAATTACCACTTTGGGAATACTTATCATCTTGTGTGAACAGGATCAAAACAAGAGCTGATGTGATCTTGGGACAAAAGAAAAATGTCTTGATCACAGAAATGCAGCTGTGCTAGCAGAACACTCTGAATTAGCTTTTCGGTGTCATAGTTATCATGGATGTATGTGATGGAGAGAAAGACAGAAAAACAGAGATAGAGAGACAAAGACAGAAGCAGAGGCAGAAAGTTATAGATGGAAAGAGAGAATGAGAATGAGAGACAAATAGAATGAGAACGAGACAGAGAGGGAGGGGGAGAGAGAGGGGGGGAGGGGGAGAGAGAGAGAGAGAGAGAGAGAGAGAGAGAGAGAGAGAGAGAGAGAGAGAGAGAGATTGATTTATGAAAGATTACAGTTCCTACTCAGAATTTTTTTGGTTAATATTAGCCATGTTCTATATGCTAAAATGTATTTCCTAATACATTTCCTAATCTGTAACACTTACTATGGTATTCAGAGACCATCTGTAAGAAGACTCTCCACTCTGACCATATTTTCTCCATGACCCTCTCCTTACTTCTTTGTTATTTTATTTACCTGGAGATAATAGTATCTTGTAAGCATTCCTTCATTAATTCTAACAAAATATACTTGTAAGGGAGAACAATTATTATTTTTTATCTCTCAGACAAGTGGAAACAATCAAGATTCGAGGAAGGCAAATAGGCTTGCTCAAGGTGACAAAAACAAGTCTGTACTAGAAAGAGATATAAAGCCCAAATTCCCTTCCTGATAATGAGGGGCAGACCCTGTGTTGCTACAGGAAGTTGTGAAATCTTGTCAGGAGCTAGGCTCTTTTTTTCTTTTTTTTTAAGGGTAAATTCTTACAATGATTTAAACGTGGACATGCCTTAAAGGCAAGAGAAATAGATCAGAAAGGATCTTGCAAGGTCCTTTCTAATACTCTAAAATGCAATGATTATTCAACAGCTCCAGAGGTAGGGAACGTTGGGTATGGTAGGAGAGGGGGTCAAAGACAATGCAGTGGAATGGGAGGGGGGACACTTGAAGTGAAAATTCTTAAGTTTGAATCCTGTCTCAAAAACTTAATAGCTGAGGGAGCTGGAAACCTCTCAGAACCTCAGTTTCCTCATCTGTAAAACAGGAAAAATAATATTGCATGATCTACCTCCCAGGACTGCTTTTCCGAATGAGCTTTGTAAACCTTAAAGTTGTCTGTGTTATCATCACCACCATTATTGAATCTTGTATCTGATGTTCACTAGCTATGAAATGGGCAGATGACTTCACTGAAGTTTCCTCATATGCAAAAATGAAAATAGGAATACTTGTAGGACCCGCCTTATAAGGTTGTTTTGTGAAAAGCACTTTGCAAACTTTAAGCTACTTCGTAAATGTGAAAGATTATTATTGCAAAAACATATGTGTTTGGATTAGCATATTCAGCATGCACCAAAAGTCTGAGTGCCATTTTAAGGTACTTTTGGGACAGCCTGCATAAATTGCAATATAAACACCTGAACTGATTGAAAATAATTTAAGCAGGGGCAGCTAGGTGGTACAGTGGATAAAGCACTGGCCCTGGATTCAGGAGTACCTGAGTTCAAATCCAGCCTCAGACACTTGACACTAGCTGTGTGACCCTGGGCAAGTCACTTAACCCCAATTGCCTCACTAAAAATTTTTTTTTAAAATACAAAAAAAATAATTTAAGCAAATGTGTCTGAGAATAGATATTTAATGATTGCAAAATGAAGATATACTTGAAAAAATGGATACTTTGTATGTAAAGGGAAGTGAATAAGAATTTATTTAGTGCCTACTATGTGCCAGGTTCTATGAAAAGTACTTTTTACAAATAATTATCTCATTTGGTCCTCACAACAACCCTACAAGACAGATGCCCTTATTATCCCCATTTTTAAGATGCTTAAACTGAGGCAAAGGTTAAGTGACTTGCCCAAGGTCACACAGCTAATAAGTATCTAAGGCCAAATTTGAATTCGTGTCTTCCTGACTCCAGGTCTACCATTCTGTCTATTTTGTCACCTGCTGCCTCCATTCATTTAAGCAGAATAAATTGGGGGGGGGGAGTGTAAGTCCACAAATGATATTCAGCAAAATGTTTGGGGTTTTTTGTCAAAACAAAAATCTGCCACTACAAAGCTGAATATCAATTATCCCAGATTAATATGTCTTTGAAAATGTGCACTTGTACATGGAGTCTTAAGTGCTAAATCAACTGCCTAATAATTAAGTTCTTGACATATTGATCATTAGCAATTTGAAATGTATTCTATTGCTATTTACTCATCAATAACTAACTATACTTCCCAGTTGGTGGCCTTTTTGCAATCAAAACCCTGAGAAGAATCCCAGAACATTTGCTTCTTATTGTTAAAATCAGAAGTATTAGTATCATCAGAACCATAGCAAAGCTTCAACAAATTTTATTTCATTATAATAGTGATGGTGACAATAATCAATTTTAAAAAGCATTTTTAGGTAGGAGACACTGTAGATACAAAGACAAAAAGGAAACAGCCCCTGTCCTTAAAGAGCTTACATTTGAATGGAATGGAATGACCATAATAATGAATCTTCCTGTTCCTCAACTCACTCATTCCCCTTGATTACTCCTACACCCCACCATGACTTCATGAAGAGGTGTTCTTGCCCTTGACCCTGACAGTACCACCATCATTGCACTTCCACCTTTATTATAGTTGTGTTTAAGAATGTAGAGTGTTGGGGCAGCTAGATGGCGCAGTGGATAAAGCACCAGCCCTGGATTCAGGAGGACCTGAGTTCAAATCTGACTTCAGACACTTAACATTTACTAGCTGTGTGACCCTGGGCAAGTCACTTAACCCCAATTGCCTCACCAAAAAAAAAAAAAAAAAAAAAGAATGTAGAGTGTTGTCAGATGTGATGATACCCACCTATAGTCTACTGCTGGGGAAGCTGAGGTTGGTGGATCGCTTGAGTTCAGAGGAGTTCTGAGTCCTAGGCTGGGAAAACAGAGCAAGTTAAACCTTCTGTGCCAATTAGTATTTGGGGCAGGTCTGTGTACTTCCAAACTGGTGAGACAGGAAGACTCAGTCACCCTGCAAAAAAAAAAAAAGATGTTTGTCTTGTGGGAAAAGGCTTAGAATTGTTTTATTTGTCCCTAGACGGAAGGACTAAGACTAAGAAGTTACAGAGAGGCAGATTTCAGGTAAATATTGAAAACAAACAAACAAAAAATACTTCTCAAAGACTAAAGCTACCCATGAATGAAATGCACTTCTTCAGGAAAAAAGTAGCCAGTCAATGGAAGTCTTCAAGAGGAGGCAGGATGACTATTTGCTATGACTGTTACAGAGGAAGGCCTTTTTTCAGGACATATTTGGACTCATCAGCCTCTAAGGTTTCTTCTAGAACACTGAGGCTCCATGATTGTGTGGTTCAATCACTGCTGACCTCCATGAAGTCAAAGGCTGAGGAAGCACAGACTCATAGGATTTTAGAGCTTGTAGACAGGTGAATCTGATCTAGTATAACCCACTTCACTTAATGGTTAAGAAAAGTGAGGCCCAGAGTGTAAGTGATTGGTCCAAGGTCATACAGCTAGTTAGCATCAGAACTCTAAAACCCAAGTAGGTCAAGCCAACTTTGTCTCTTAAGTCTTTGGTCAGCCAGTCAACCAATAAACATTTCTTAAGCCCTAACTCTGGGCCAGACACTGGACTAAGTATTGGGAATACAAAGAAAGGTAAAAGACAGTTCCTGCTTTGAGGAGTTCACAGTTTACTTCACCCAATATTTGCCAACTCAACCTTTCCCAAGGGTGCTATCAATAGAAACAAGGACCCTCTGGCAATGTTGAATGGACTGGCCTTAAGAATGAAGTTAATGTGGGGCAGCTAGGTGGTGTTGTGTATAAAGCACGGGCCCTGAATTCAAGGGAACCTGAGTTCAAATCCAGCCTCAGACACTTGATACTTACTAGCTATGTGACCCTGGGCAAGTCACTTAACCCTCATTTCCCTGCCCTCCCCCCCAAAAATGAAGTTAATGAGACAGCTGTTAAACTCATTATCTGCCTTTTCTGTGAGATACTCCCCAATCTGGTTGAAAACAAAACTTTCTTCAGAACTTGGTGCACTGGCCCTGAAGTTGGGAGGATCTGAGTTCAAATATTATCTCAGACACTTACTAACTGTGTGACCCTGGGCAAGTCACTTAACCCCAATTGCCTTAAACATCCAGGGCCATCTCCAGTCCTCCTGATATCTGTCTTGCCACTGGACCCAGATGTCTCTGGAGGAGAGAATAAGGCTGCAGGTCATGACATCATCCCAATGCCATAGTCCTCTTCGAGAATGAAGGACAAACAACAACAATCAGCAAACAGCAACAAGGTCCCAAGAGCTGTTCTATGTTATCATATAGAATGGTCTAGTTGTGCTCCAAGGCAAGAAACTAGAAAAGATTAAAAACTCACTCAAAGCTGTCAATACAGGCTCATCTCCTTGTTGTCAGGAATGAGAGACAGAGTACAGGCATTTATTAAGGACCTACTATGTGGCTGACAGTATCTAGGTACTAGGTTTACAAGTACAAAGAATCAAATAACCATACTTGGGAGGATTTTAATGGAGGAGACAGAATTTAGAAGTAACTAGATGGGGGCAGCTAGGTGGCGCAGTGGATAAAGCACCGGCCCTGGATTCAGGAGGACCTGAGTTCAAATCCGGCCTCAGACACTTGACACTTACTAGCTGTGTGACCCTGGGCAAGTCACTTAACCCTCATTGCCCAACAAAAACAAAAACAAACAAACAAACAAAAAAAGAAGTAACTAGATGACACAGTGAATGGATGCTAGAATTGGAGTTAGGAAGATCTGAATTAGAATCCTGCCTAGATAATTAAGTAATGCGAGACTGAAGTTCAAGGGCAGGACTGGGCTGGATATATAACTGTGAATAGAGTTTAGCTCTAAATCTATTAGAATGGGTATAGAAGAGGAGCTAGCATAGAAACTTGAGAAACACGCAGAGTTATGGGATATGATACAATGAACCATCAAAGGAGACAGAGAAGAAGCTGTCAGAGAGGTAGAAGGTGAGCCAGGAGGTGATGGTATTCAACAATGTCAAATGAAACAGATAGCAACAATTATTTCAAGAACCAATCAGCTTGTAACCTGAGTTCTTTGTTTCTTTTCCTCTGAAATTTTGGTCACTGTCTATTCTAGGAAGTGAGCTGAGAAAGGAAAATTAAGTGAATTAAAACACCATTCAGCTATTTAGCATATTTTCTGGCATTCTGGCAAATAATAGGGCTGATAAAGTAGGGAAATGGAAAATATTGGCTAAAGTGACATTTATGGACTGTGTCCTCCCTTTTTTGCAGGGCAATGGGGATTAAGTGACTTGCCCAGAGTCACATAGCTAGTAAGTGTCAAGTGTCTGAGGTCAGATTTGAACTCAGGTCCTCCTGAATCTAGGGCCGGTGCTTTATCCACTGTGCCACCTAGCTGCCCCTGTGTCTTCCTTTTGTCTCACTAGCATAGATTATTATTTTTGGAGCATTTTACTCTTTGTTAAAGGGAAAATGATAGTATCAAAGGATGCTATGGTTATGGCTATCTTTACTGTACATTTGGGAAGAAGGAGAAGGAGGAAGAAGAGGAGAAGGAGGAGAAGGAAGAGAGGAGGAGGATGAAGAGGAGGAGAAGGAGGAGAAGAAGAAGAAGAAGAAGAAGAAGAAGAAGAAGAAGAAGAAGAAAAAGAAAAAGAAGTGTCTTTTCTGTTTTAACTTTCCTTCAGAGGATTCTAAAGTACTTTACAAACTTCTTTTTTTGGGGGGGGGCGGGTCAATGAGGGTTAAGTGACTTGCCCTAGATTCAGGGTCACACAGCTAGTAAGTATCATGCGTCTGATGCTAGATTTGAACTCAGGTCCTTGTGAATCCAGGGCCGGTGCTTTACCTACTGTGCCACCTAGTGACTCCCAGTACTTTACAAACATTAAAGAACCAAAAGGACTGAAAGGACATCCTAATCTCTCTAAGGCCTTGCCTAGAAAAGGATTCCTCCTTCAGCATTCCCAACAAGTGGTCATTCAGTCTCTTCTTGAATCTTCCAAAGAAAGGGGACCCATTATATCCTGAAGCATCCTATTCAACTTTGGGATAGCGGTCAGGAAGTCAAAATCTACTTTTCTGCAACCTCCACCTCTGACTCAAAGAAGCAAACCATGTCCAACTCTTCTTCCACACGATGGCCTATTAAATACTTTCCATCACTATCATGCCCCCTCTACATCTTCTCTTCTCCAGTACTGGCCTGTAAAGTACTTGAGGTCCCTTCCAATTTCCCTATTCCATGACAATCTCATCAGTGTTTCCATGACATGAGCAGACAGTAGGTATTCCTCCCATAGAGAAAGGATCATCTCCGAGACGGTCCTTACCCAGTCTGATCCAATCAAACTGTCTGTCAGAGCCAGAACTCGAAGCAAGTGTCCTGAATTTGGACAATTTAATTAGTCACTGCAGGCCTCCGACCTGACAGGAGTAATTAATAGGGGTTAATTAATTAATTGATTGATTGATGTATGTGAAGTTCTTTAGATCCCTGTGTGAAAGGAGCAAGGAAGGGTATTATTAAATCACTGAAAACAGAGAGAGGAAAAAAACAACACAATGAGTGAAACTTCTAACTGGGTGCCTTTTCCCTTAGTCCAGGGAGTAACCCAGGGGCCCCAGAGTCAGAATAACAGCTCCCACTGATGTCCCAGGGAACTTCTCACACTGAATAAGTGAAAAGTTCACCTCAGGACACCAGCCCCTATTTCCCCTTTCTCAGGAAAGTGAATCCTTAAAGGGGAAACTTAGCCTAAGTTGATTCCCCAACAAAGGTTAGGCTATTTTTCTTTTTTGTATATAATAGTGAACAAAAGATTCTCATTCTTGTGACTTGCCATGAGATGCAGGTGACACCTGTAAGTTTTGGTAGATCTTCCCAATGCTAGATTCTAGAAGTGTTGAATACAAATAGAAACAAAGGCCACTATATAAGGATCCCTATAGGCTACATATGACTTAGAAAAACACATGTTTTCAGTATAGTATTGCATTTTTACTTGTTTTGTTAAATATTTCCCAATTCCATTTTTTTTTGGTGAGGCAATTGGGGTTAAGTGACTTGCCCAGGGTCACACAGCTAGTGAGTGTCAAGTGTCTGAGGCCAGATTTGAACTCAGGTCCTCCTGAATCCAGGGCCAGTGATCTATCCACTGTGCCACCTAGCTGCCCCCTCCCAATTCCATTTTAATCAGGCTCCTCTCAATGCCTTGTTAATTCATTTGACATCTCTGCACTAGAAGAACTCTGAGTATAGGCCCAGGTGACTGACTTCATGTATATCAACTGAGGACTGGCCTCAGTACGTTTGGAGATGCTCATCAAAATTTTGGCCATCTATCTACCATGGTGTATAGGGGTTTTATCTCCAAGACCTCAAACATACACACACAAAAAGCATTAAAGGGCAATGAACCCCTTCCCAAAATCTTCAAGGGTTAAAAAAAATACCTACACCAACAAAAATCCCAGCTCTTTGAGATACTGAAGTATTTGTCATTGTAATGTTTGAGTTGGGTCCAGCATTAAACAGGAAGAAGGGAGTAGATTGGGGCAGCTAGGTGGTGCAGTGGATAAAGCACCAGCCCTGGATTCAGGAGGGACTGAGTTCAAATTCAGCCTCAGACATTTGACACTTATTAGCTGTGTGACCCTGGGCAAGTCACTTAACCTTCATTGTCCAGAAAAAAAAAATGGAGTAGATCAGACTACCTTTGGGAAATTGTCAGATTCTTTCAGGGACCTGGAACTTCTCCCTGAAACCAAGACCCAACTCTTTAGTATCAACTTTTTAACACTTCTGTTGAATGGCTGTGAAACATAGACTACTTTCATCTCCAAAAAGTTAAAAATCAGTATCCCTCAGAGGACAGTGAAAAAACATATGGTGGCTGTGGCAAAACTACAACTCATCACAAGCAGAAAATTAAGAAGTCAAATGAGAGTGAAGTATTTCATCAGAGAAATGTATGAGGGGAAAAAGAGAATTGGCTGGTCATGTGTCAAGAATGCAGAATAATTGATTCATGTGATCCACTAGCACCTTTATAAAATAAAAGAAACTAAGAAAGGCCCCTCCCACACTGGGCAGACCACCTGAAAGGAATTTAACTGGAAGCCGTGGACAAGAGTCACACAGCATAAGCATGCATCCTATGATGGGCTTTGACATGATCTACTTTGTGGCAGGAAACTTCCATACCAAAGAGACCATGGATCCATTTGAATAAGGTCTGTTGTGTTGCCAATAGTCTTAATACATAATATAGTCAACAGAATTAATTCACTCAGTGGAGGAGAGTAGTCTTGAACCAAAAGGTCTTCATCTTACTTCACATACCAAACAGTTCTGCTGATCTCAAACTCTTTTTTCATTTGACCAATCTATTATCACTTGTCCACTGTCTGCTCTGTATTGATGAAAAGTTCTCTTTGTGGTCCAACCACAGTCTCCAAGTGCCTCTGCATTGCTTCTTTCCCCTCAGACAATTTATCTTGGTATAGTTCATAGAATCAGAGAATTTTAGAGTTGAAGAGGACTTCCATGATCATCTAAACTAGTTTATACTCAAAAAAAGGATCTTTACTATAAGATAACCTGCAGGGGTTAGCCAGCCCCTACTTGAAAGGAAATCAGATCCAATGAAAAAAATTCGCCAAAACATAGTCCTCTTTTGAATGGCTCTTATTATTAGGAAGTTTCTCATTACAATGAACATAAATTTTCTTCTTTGCAACTTCTGCCTCCTAGGATCACTCAGAATAAACGTAATCCCTCTACTACACTATAGAGCCCCTTCAGATACTAGAAGACAAACAGCATCTTCCCAATTCTTCATCCACAATTCCTTCAACTAATACCAACATGGTCCATACTGAAAGCCCTTGACCATAATTCTTGTCTCTCCAGCAGTTTACAAAGTACTTTATAGTCATTAAAGGGAATTAAATAGCACCCTTTCCCAAAATGCCAAAGGTTGCTAAAGAAATTCATTAAAACCTATTAATTTGTCCATCATAAGTTCATGCTATTTCGTGTTCAATGTACACATCTACTCAGAAATCCTATTATTCCTCTCTTGACTACCTGTCAAATTCCCTATACACATTCCTAATCTTTCCCTTGCTTCTTAAACTGCTCATATTATTATCAGTAGTTAAATCTCATTTTTCTGAAGGTGAGGCCATTAGATTCGATCTCTCTCAACTTCCTTCTTTCCACCTTAAAATTGCTCTTTGCCTTCTCACCCACTCTCTCTTTCCTTCCATCCCATATTTAAGGAGAAAGTGCTTCCCCTTTATTGAAGAGGTCTACCCCTCTTCCTCTCCTCTTAATACCATCCCCCAAACCTTCCCAGAGACCTTGTTCCATCGATTATTCCTTCTTTCTCATATCTTCAGTGTCTCCCTCCAAACTAATTCCTTGTCCTCTGTCCATAAACACACTTTAGGTTGCCCCTAAACAAAACTTATCTTCCCTATAAAACTTTGTTGTTGTTCAGTAGTTCAGCTGTATCCAGCTCTTCATGCCTTCAAGGACCCTACTGCCCATGGGGTTTTCTTGGCAAAGATACTGGAGTGGTTTGCCATTTCCTTCTCCAGTGGATTAAGGCAAACAAAGGTTAAATGATTTGTCCAAGGTCACACAGCTAGTAAGTGTCTGGGGCCAGATTTAAACTCAGGTCTTCCTGACTGCAGGCCCAGCAATCTATCCACTGAGCCACCAGCTGTCTCCTTTCTAACTTACCTATCATAAAAAGCTTCTTCCTCGGGGGCAGCTAGGTAGCGCAGTGGATAAAGCACCGGCCCTGGATTCAGGAGGACCTGAGTTCAAATCCGGCCTCAGATACTTGACTCTTACTAGCTGTGTGACCCTGGGCAAGTCACTTAACCCCCATTGCCCTGCAAAAAAAAAACCCAACAACAAAAAGCTTCTTCCTCATAATGAATTGCTCATACCTCTCAGGCACTTACAATATTCTGCCTGTATAACAATCATTTACATGTATATCTCCCTAATAGACTATAAGTTCCTTGATGGTAGAGTCTGTTTTTATAAATTTTGTAATCTCTCCCAGGACACTTCTCTATGAACAGTAGATACCCATTAAGTGTTTGTAAAACTGAATTGACTATCTGAGCCAATTTTCAGCTTGTATCTAAAGGAAACCAGAGAAATCATTTCATGAAATATTCCTTCTTCCCTATTATAGTGCTCATGAAAAGCATTTTGAAGGAAACCACCAATAAGATAACTGCAGTATGCATTGCAAAAGATGAAAATATAAATGTATTGCAAAAACATAATATGTGTTGCAAAAGATGAAAAATAAAGAAATCATTCAAAGAACTGAATAAGGACCTCCAAACTTATGCAACATGTACTTGAATACCCACTGACTTCACCACAAGAAATGGCACAGTACAAGACAAGAAAAACTGTATTGGAAAATAAGTTTGAGAAGTAAGAAATCATATAGCCCAAAGGCTTTTGCACTCTATAGTTGTTTCATATCTGTATATCTTGAATACTTTATTCAAGAAGAGAAGTGTTGAAAAAAGTAAGCACTAAATAACACAACAAAAAGTGAAAGTGATTCTATTTTTTTGTTTGTTTTTGTTTTTGTTTTTTTCTTGAGGGGCAAAGGGAGTTAAGTGACTTGCCCGGGGTCATATAGCTAGTAAGTGTCAAGTGTCTGAGGCCGGATTTGAACTCAGGTACTCCTGAATCCAGGGCCGGTGCTTTATCCACTGCACCACCTAGCCGCCCCCAAAGTGATTTTATTTTAACAGGAAATAACTGGTTTCCAATTAAGGAGTCATCCTTTTTTGTACATTGTTAAACCATCAATTTGTTATAGCAAAGTTCCAAATCAGTACCACATTAGAAGAAATAATAAAAATTATAAGATATGACATGCCACTGAAGCAACTTCAACCTGACCTGCTTAAACAAATTGATGATACCAAAATAGAAATAGATAGAAGAATTTATACTGATACCGACTAAAATGATTTCCTAAGGAATTTTAACTGCTAGGAATTAATTGCTGCAAGAGAGATCAAAAGAGCCTGGAAATGATTTAAAACAACAACTATTTTATATTTTTGCCAAGGAGAGAAATATAACATCCAAGCACCAAACCAGTTTGGAACATAAACTCATCTGTAAAATACTGTGGAAGATTATGAATAGTATTACCTAACAAAATGCTAAGAAGCAGTAGAGAGAAAAACAAGTTTTCACAAAAATCAGAAGCCAGATCATTACAAGAATGAAATTGGAATATCACAAACAAAAGAAGAAAAAGAGATCTGTCAAGGTTTCTATAACAAATTATTTTCTCATTCAATGACAGTGGAATCACCACATTCAGATTCTAACATCACAGTCTCAGTGTGTTGCATAAGGAAGTATAAGTGGTATTAAGGAAAAAAAACCCGGCTAGCTAAATGGCACAGTGGATAGAGTTCTGGACCTAGAGTCTAGAAGACTCCTCTTCCAGAGTTCAAATCTGGCCTCAGATGATCACTAGCTGTGTGACCTTAGGCAAGTCACTTAACCCTGTTTGCCTCAGTTTCCTCCTCTGTAAAAAGAGCTGGAGAAGAAAATGCAAACGTTTCTAGTATCTTTGCCAAGAAAAGCCCAAATGGGGTCAAAAAGAGTTGGATACAATTGAAAACAACTTAACAACAAAAAGGGAAATAAATAAAGATGGGAAGCACAGATGCTCATAGACCAAGTACATACAAAAGTATCCATAATAAAGGGGATATGAATAGAAAAGCCTTAAGGGCTAGACTCTCAAAGTATCTGAAAATGAATAACAAATACTTTGAAAAATCATGGACTTTATTATTACCAAAGAAACCATTTAGGAAAAAAACAATAACTACAGACCCATTTGATGTTATTTTGACTACGCACCCAGAACACTGTAGAAACTCTAAAATCACTGAAGTTTGGTCTAACCACACACACACACACACACACACACACACACACAAATTGCAAGAAGAATGTCTAGTACATAGCAAATAGTATCTAGTTGGACCAGACAGTGTATAATCAACTAGACCCAGAACTAAATTATAAGAGGCAGGGACTGGTTTGTATTTGGAAAATTGCGGGGTGATTTTTATGAAACCAAACTTCTCCCTGAAATAAAATTCCATGTTGTTAATATGAATATTCTTCTGATAATACTGTATTCCTATGAATCACTGAATTCCATAGTTACTAAAAAATAAAGTTAAGTTTTATATCACTTAAAGGAGAATTAAGAGATGCATGGTATGTGTGAGTTGGCTGCAAGAAACAACCATCAAAAATTGCACATAGGAAGCTGTGTAAAAGATAGCATAAGAAAAGCATGACTGGGAAAGAATGATAGATCATATAGCAAAAGCAAGGGTTAAGCAATAGACATCTGGCATGCACCACTAGGATCCATGCTGTTGTTGTGGTTGTTTTTGTTGTTTGTCCTTCCTTCATGAAGAGGAATGTGACATCAGGAGGTGATGTCACAACTTGCAGTGAATTGGATTTAAGTGAGGGAGGGCTGTCCAAGGTCACCAACTTCACTCTTTCCTCCAGAGCCATCTGGGTCCAGTGGCAAGATATATATCAGGACAACTGGAAGTGGCCCTGGGTGTGGTGGGAGACTTTGACCTTTTTAAGCTAGGGTCCATGAAGTTTCAAAAGAAAGACACTAAGCAGATTGGATATACCTTGACCCCAATGATGTGGGACATGAACATGACAGTACATGAACATGGATAAGAGTCTCATAGAAATGAAAATGGGTAGATGGGTTGCTTTCTGCTTCATTGAAGAGAGCTCCTCCCTCCCTATGAATAAGATCACAGATCCACTGAAGTATTAATTTATCTGCCATGATATATTGTAACACTGTTGAGGGCCAAGATCATGTTTTATCATCTTTGTACAATACCTATCCCTCTCTTACCAAATGTCTAGCACAATGTCTTACACATAGCTAGCACTCAATAGACATTTGTTAAATGAATGACTGGTTGTTGAAGTAATCTGGGAAATAGCTCTTGTATCAAGTATTTGTAACATTTTCTGAGTCACAGACCCCTTGGGAAGTCTGGTGAAGCCAAATGACCCCTTCTCCAAATAATGTTCTTAAATACATAAAATAAAATGCATGGGATTGCAAATGAAACCAATTATAGTAAAAATCAAGATGTTTTTTCCTCATACAAGTTTATGGAGCTCCATTCATTCATTGTTTGTTGTTCGTTCTCAAAGATGTATCCACAGATCCCATGGGGGCTAAGATTTTGTATCTACAAATGAACTCCAGCAACTAAAACAACATAAAATATTTTTTAAAAAATAAGCAATTCCATTGGGTACATCAAAAATATTCCCTGTATCCTTCTTTAAGGCTTATTATTCTTGTGAAGTGTATGATCTTTTCACACATACACTGTTTTGTCCTTCAGACTAATATGGGGAACATCAAAGGGCCAACACACAGAAGGAGGGTCCATATGTCTGGGAGATCCAGAGGCTGTGGGGCTTTCCTTTCTGTAGGAGGGGAAATGGGCAAATACTGAGAATAGAAGGAGGAGGGAAGTGTGAGTGGTGCTCCCTCATGAGAGCTAGCATCTGACTGTTCCCACTAGAGAATACAGAATACTTTTATAAGCAGCCCCTGCCTTGGCTTGCCAAGAGAACAGAGCCCTTTATTTCAACTAGCAGTTTGCTCTGTGAATTTTCTTGGGGCAAAGGAGGATATCCTTTTTCCTCGTTTGTATTGTTTCATGATAAAATAACAGCCTTGTCAAAACACCTAAATACTGAAGTGATACACACTTTAGAAAACAGAGAGGTAGATAATGGAAGAATTTCTAAAGAATTATCCTGGATATAAATCCAGCCACTCAAGTTACTAACAAAAATAGTACTGTTCCTACTGTAAGAAAACTGTGAGTTGCTTACTTTACGTGGGAAATAACAACAACAACAATAAAAAGCCCATATACAGGGCAAGGATCAAAATAATCTAGTTTGCCATTGAAAGAGTTGGTAATTGTTATACTGGTGCCTCCTGGGCTTGTTACTATGTCTTAGCCCCCTTTAGTCTAGTGCAATGTGTTTGTTGTGATGTTCACCAGTCATTCAGGACCGTCACATTAGGTTTTCCAATAAATCATGTTTGTTTGTTTATGAGTTGTTTAGAACTCGCTGTGTGTATGTGTGTGGGGGGGGGAGGTGTGTGTGTGGGTGTGTGGGTGTGTGTTGGGGTAGGAGAGAGTGACAGAGTATGTTATTCATGGAGAAGAGAAAGAACCTAGGCAAAAAAAAAAAATAAACTCAAAGAAATAGCTTTTCCTCATCTGTTATGTTTTTCTTTCTCTAGCATCTAACTTCTTTGTTTTTATCTCTCCTGTTCCAAAACCCAGAAAAGCTATATTGATGACATGCTGGAGATGACTAAGAAAACATAAGTGACCAGTTCTCAGATCTAAAAAGAAGTTTTTAATATATATTTTATTTTTAAATAAATTTTTATTGTCTTGTTTTTTACATCATCATATTTTTCCAGTATCCCTTCCCATCCCAGAGAACCATTCTATATAATGAATAGTATTTCTTCCTATGTTTTAACAGGCATTATTCCTAGACTTCTTATATCCAACCTGAGTTCGTTTTCATCTGCTTTCTTAAATGTCTTTTTTTCTTATGTTTCTCTGCTTCTGTAAACTATGAATCTCAAATATGAAAATGGCTCATAAGAAATAGCCCCTAACATAGTTATTTGAAGTTTCCCTTTAAGCCCACTCAGCAAAGTTTTCCATTTTCCCCTGATGATACAAATTTCACTTGTCCAGGCTAAATGGCATTATTATTATATTTCGCTGAGGTTTGAGAATTTGAATGAAAATCATGAATATTATCTAAATAACAGAATCAATATCATATGAATTCTTAACTAAGAATGCATAGTAACTGGGTTTTTTCATTTTTTAATGTGGCAATAAAAAGAAATAAGAAAGCTTGGTGGGTGAAACAATACACTTGAAAGCTAACACAGGATCCAGCTGAAAGTAGAAGTCTTGGGACCCATCTGGATTTTTTTTCCCTTTCTTGTTTTTTCTAAGCAACTGCCAATTAGATGGATTTTAAATTCAACCTGGGTATTTTTGCTTCAAACAAGACTATTTTCGCAATTCGAAGAGAAGGGTTTTTTTTTAAACAAATTCTCCCCTGCTGTGCATTGATCAGCTATTGATTAGGAAAAGGAGGGAGTGTTAAACTAAATCATCAATGCCAAATAATAGACCTTCAGGGTGAAGGAACTGAACTGAGCACATTTGTTATATGGAAAGTAAAGCCAATCTTTTGTGGTGAAACCAAAAAGCCCTGCTCACCCTTGAGGAAAAGAAATGTTAATTGAAAAATTCCTTAAATAGGTAAAGACTCTGAAGTCTGCTTTACATAAAAGGTATGAAATCACAATCAGAGGATAGGGGAAAAAAGGACCCTGCAGTTCAAGTGGGAGTTTTCTCTCTAATGGTGCTGATTAATTTCCCATTCATGGATGACATGGATTGATGGAAACGAGTCTTTTCAGAGAAAGGACAAATGACAACTGGACCTGTGTGCACTGGAGAAGTTTGAATTAATTGGCTCCTTGACACAGAAAGTTAAGACAAAGGAACTTCCTATTGGATGCAAAGATTTGTCTCAAATCGAACAGGAAAGTAAACCTGAAGGATTACTTAAATACAAAAAGTATGACTGCTTTCCATCTTATTAGTCATAAACTTTAGAAATTATTTCACTTCACAGATCACTATGATGATAATACTCAAGAATCAAAGCTAAATTAGGTCTTATAAATTACCTTTTATTGGAACATCTCAAAATAATTCGTGGACATATTTAGTCTCACAATGACCCTAAGGAGTAGGTCATTGAAAATATTATATTCCCTATATTATGGATGAAAAACTAAGGTAGAAAGTTTTGTGTTTCCTAGGTCATATGATAAGGTAGGCAATAGTAGAGCTAGGAAGAGAACACAGATTTTGTTTCTCACTATGTCTACCCAGTCTGGTGTCTGAGTGGGGAAAATAAAAGTATGTAGGGGAAGGAGTAACAAGGGGGGGGGGGCGGAATGAAGGGGTTACTGAAGCTACTACTAGGCATTTACCATGAGGAGGTCAAAGACAGAAGAATAGGTCCTATACCCTCCCCCCAAAAAAATCTTTACAGCAGCAGTTTTTGAGGTAGCAAAGAACTAGAGAGTGCCCATCAATTGGGAAATTGCTGAACAAATTGTGATATACAAATGTAATTTATTCCACCAGAAGAAATGACAAATATTAAAATTCAGAGAAACTTGGAAAGACATGAATTAATGAAAAGCAGAACTAGGAGAGCAATTTACATGGTAACTAGTTTCTCCTCTTAGATCTACCCAAATTCAGCTTTCACTATATAGGCACAGACTGTAATTCCAGCATTCTATCCACAGTCTTCAAAATACCAAGTCAGATTTTCCTAAAAATGACAGACAATCCAGACCAATAACAAAAGACAGAAGGATATGTTCTGCCAAATTTCTAAGTCACATTGGAGCCAGTGTTCATCCCACATACTTAAGAGCTTCAAGAAAAAACCTAAAGTAATATATGACTATGTGTTTCATAGTTATTGATCTATACTAAACATGTGTGTGTAATCAACTCTCATTTACTTAATACTGTACATAGTAAATATTTTAACAGATCAGAGAATAAGATGTAAAATAGGTCATAGCATGACCTCTCAAGTATCAATTCATTATTAAAAACATATTTATTAATCATTATTGGCTAAGCTAATAAGCATCTAAAACATAGATGTAGTACCTCAAGAAATCTCCTTGGGGCAGCTAGGTGGCACAGTGGATAGAGCACTCGCCCTGGAGTCAGGAGGACCTGAGTTCAAATCCGACCTCAGACACTTAACACTTACTAGCTGTGTGACCTTGGGCAAGTCACTTACCCCAATTGCCTCACACAAAAAAAAAATCTCCTTCTACCTTCCAAATAGTAGACATTTGCTTAATATATAACATCTGTCCCACTAAATCCAAATGAAATGCACATTTGGAAATCTTAATTTAAATCTATAACATTTCATTCCATAAAAAGGAAGAATGATATCTAAACTGAAGTGTATTCTTCTCAGTCATCCTGACCTTCAATCATTTAGTAAGTAGAATTGATGAGGTAAATGATTGTACATTTTGGATAACAAATGAACATTTAGTCCAATGGGACCTGACAGAAGTAAGTCATAAATAATGCCTCAGCCTAATCAACTATTGGAGAAATAATAGTCACTTACACAGTCAGACTAAGGGGTTGGGGGGAGAGGGGAATCATAAGAAGAACAATCCCAGTGGTATAGTCAACTAATAGCCCTTCCATTTTAATGTCCTATTCTAAATAAAGCCTAATTATGAAATGCTAAATAGTAAGCAAAGTTTCCTCCTAACCCCAACAACTAATCAAATTCTGTGATGAAACTTCAGAATCCTAACAGTTCTAAAGAACATCAATCTAGATTGACTAATAACTAACATTGGCCTAGTTCTTCTTACTCAGGCATAATCAATCATAAACTTATTTGAAAGCTACTAGCCTAGATGCCTCTTAGAGTACCCTAGTAGGTTGGAATATGAAGGGGACATTTAATGAGAAATGTAGCAATTGTTCTCTGAGTCCTCTGAAAATAGGTTGATTGGGGGAAATGGATTTATAATCCAGCTGTGGAGAAATTAGTCTCCAATATCTCATGGATAGATGTAAGTGACCATGGGACTTTGAAGACTATGCTAGCAGAAAACACAGTCTCATGATTTCTTTCAGGCTGTAAAATCTTTAAGTATTAGTTTGGAGGCAGATTACATGTCTATTTTCCCAAGGCAATCCTATCTAACTTCAGAGAGCTTCTTGACCATAAAGTTGGTCACCAAGTGATGAATATTTTTTTGACCATAGCAATTCACAAAAGTAGAATTACAAGAGAGAGGGGGCTAGGGGTGCTAAAAATTGTAAAATTCTTAAATTTTCTATAAACATTTATTTTGAGACTTTGTTCTATAATCAATGGCCCAATACATTCCAAGAAGAACCAAATCTAAACTAGCATGGTAATTTATAAATGAAACCAGAAGACATGTATTACTGACTATTTGTATGACTGGAAAAGGACTGGGAAAATAGCAAGAATGAAAGAAAATAGATGAACAGGGGCAGCTAGGTGGTGCAGTGGATAAAGCATCGACCCTGGATTCAGGAGGACCTGAGTTCAAATCCAGCCTCAGACACTTGACACTTACTAGCTGTGTGATCCTGGGCAAGTCACTTAACCCTCATTGCCCTGCCCCCTGACATAAAATAAAGAAAATAGATGAACAACACTAGTGGTACATTGGCACCACCAAGATTCTAAAAAGGAACAAGAAAAAAACCTCCATTGCATTGGCTAGCTCCTTCAGGGAGACTTTATAGGAAAATATAGACAAGAATCACACAGGATTAGAAATTATAATGGCATGAAGGAGGAGCTGCAATCTGCATAAGTGGATAGAGGGTCATTGAGATCCACCCAAATGCTTAAGAACAATGTATTCATCAACTCAGTAGATTATTCTAAAGTACAACCATAGCTCATTTGTTGGGGAGTCTGACATAATAGACTAAACTCTCAGTTTAAGAAGACCTGCTTTGTTTTTCGCTCTTCCACTTGCTGGACATGCAACCATAGGAAAGTCATTTAGTTTCCCTAAGTCTTTTATCACTTCATCTATAAGCTGGAGATCATAATTTTCACTACTTGTCTCACACATTGAGTAAGGATCAAATGAGGTAATGTTTGTAACCATAAAGTGCTTTGTAAACAGGGTATTGTTGTTGTTGTTGTTGTTGTTAGGTTATGATGACTAAGAGAGGCAGGAGTCTCACAAATAAATCCAAAGTATATTTCCTTTGAGTAATAGACTATGAACATTGAGGTGTACTCATTTGTGAACTAATACTTCCAAATTTTCGGAAACAGCACTGTCATTTCATACAAATGGTGAGACTGAATCAGGAAAAGAAAACTTAATAGAATTTAGGTAGAGCAAATGGGGAAGGGAAAGAAGAGCAAAAAGTGAAAAGGAGAAGTAAGGGACAAACTAAATAGGAAGAATAGAAAAGTAACCTTTGTTTACAGGCTATCTGTAACAGCCCCTAAACCCAGAGTCATTTACTTTGGAAATGTCACTGGGTCATATAGGGTGCAAGTGAGAAATGTGGTCTTTTTGTTGTTTTTGTTTAGTTGTTCTACCATGTCCAACTCTTCATGACCCCGTAGCACACCAAGTCCTTCTAATCTCCTCTATCTCTCAAAATCTCTCCAAGTTCATGTTAGTTTTTCTAAGGTGGTTTAAATTTTCATGAAGCACTAGCCAATTCTATTACCCACTAGTTGATGCTTTACTCCATGATGGACGAGAATATTGGAACTGTCCCAGATTGTTCTAGGAAGATAGCAATATTTAAGTCTTTGGAGGCGGAGGAGGGGCAGTCCATAATAAGAGAGTACAAAGGGGAAGAGTAGCTGTCATAGGCAGGTAACACTTAGCTTATGATACTTAACTTAATCAGTTCTCTAAGTAAAGTTCAAAAGACCACAGGTTCTCCCAAATTCCCATATTTCTCAAAGAAGTAGACCTTTTACCTTCTAATCTTCATTCACACTTTTTGCTGGACTTTTTGTGAAAGGGTTCCTACCACTGACTCTCCAAACAGTATTATTTTTTTAGGGTGTCAGCCAGAGGAAGACACTGCCTTCCCCTATCGGAACTGACTGATCTAAGCACCGAGAACTCCTGAGGCACATTAGAACCCTAACCACAGACCCCCAAAGTTATCCCCATTTTACCTATATGGCTAATGAAGAAACTACCTCGGTTCTTTTTTTTTTTTTTTTTGCACACTGACAGAATGTTGTTATGGAAGTTGGAGAATAAAAATTAATAAGAAATGCTATTATTTTTAATTGGCCATAGTGATGTCATAACCATTAGGGATAATGACTTTGGTCCCAATTCAGAAAACATTTTAGGAAGCAGCTCACATTTATACAGTGTTTAAATGTTTGCAACCACCATGACTCATTTCTCATGTTAGAGTATTGACTAAGAGACATTTATTGTCAACACACATACACATATATTACCTTCAAGTCCACACATGTGAGCTAAAACACATTCAAATGAACACATGCCCTAAGACATGCAGGCACATATACCCAAGCATATATTCATCAAAAATGGATATTTTCTTTCCTAATTGGTTATTTTTAGTCCATTGCATATGGGGAGAGAAATATAAACCCAAGCTGCTGCTGCTTTTCTTCCTTTTTGTCCTCATCCAAAAAAGAAAGAAATTTATAAAAATGGAATTTCCCTGAGGTCATGCAGAATTTTGCCCCCATCTTTTATCTATTGACCTTTCTATAAGGAATCTTTATCATTTATAAGTATTTCCTTTCTGGATGGTGATGATGATATAAATATGGGAAGTATGAGCTGCAGATCCTTGGCAGTAACTGGAAGATGAAAGGTGACAAAATCCCTTCTTGAGTGCATAATAATAAAAAAGAATGAGCATTTGTCTAGTAAGTGAAAACAACCAACTTGGCACAATAGGGTGATAGATAATGTAACGAACCAAACATATGAGGCTTTTAAAATTTTCACATTTGGAATCCGCCAACTCCAATTATTTAAACACAAATTGAATTAACAAAATATTCAACATATGTTCTCCTTAAACTCTGCTAAATCTGATGGGACATCTAAAAGCTGATCTACGGGGTCAGGCTGCTGAAATAGAGGGGCAGGCAGGAGTGACGGGTCTTGTGAAGGGATGGGAGTTGTGGGGGGTGGGGGAGAAGGGTGACTAAGTAAGTAAAACATAACCGGGAGGTGGTCGGTTTAATGCTGTGTTAGAGGCCTGAACTTTCAATTCCCCAAAGGAAAGGATGATTAATGCTACTACCAAATGTATGCCTATACCTGACCCTGATCTCATCAAATCCTGCTGCCACCATCTGCTGTTTTTAATTCCTCTGCAATATTTGTATTTGCTACCTCCCTCCAACAAAGGGTGGGGGTTGGGGGGGGAAATGTTCCCTACTTATGAATGGTGTGATCTGGTTGGACTGACTGAACACTGGCCAGGAGGCATCTGTTGCTTATAGTCCTGACAGCATCTGCTACTATTTCTCACTTTTCCCAGCATGCTGTGAGATACGATTTCTCCCAAAGGTGGCCTTTACATGCACCATTGTCAATTCCATCATTGTCTGTCCCAGCCTGTTCCCACGGTGCTGTAGTAGTTGTTACCATGCTTCAGAACCTTTGCTTACTGGCTGTCTGTAATCTAAGATATTGTGTGATTGAGTTATGCCATTAACCCTTTCCCTATGCATCAGGACATTCAATTAAACACAACAGGATGGACGAATTGAGAAGGGAAGTCTGGCTTGTAAGGAGGGTCAGGCAGTTGATGAGAAGGCAGTGAGATTTTTTTTTTTTTAAAAAAAGCAATAATAATAAAAAAACAATCACTTGTCATTAATAATGCAAACTTTGAAAGAAGTATAAATGTTTCAATAGGGGTGATTTTTATTCTTCCTCTTTTTTTATTTAAATGCTATAAAGGATGCATTGTTTTTTCTCCTGATTCTTGATACGGCTATTAAGCATTGTAACAAAATGTGTGTGAATGCTATTATTTATGTGTCTGATCTTTAAATACCCTCTGCTAGTGGGATACAGACTGGCCTTCTGATGGACATAGGCGTCCCAAGCTGTCATCCCTCCTTGTCCTTCTGTCAAACAGTGAGTGTCTCGAGAGCTTCTCCTGGGAACTTTTAGAGTAAGAGTCTGGAAGCTCAGAAAAGGCCCGTCTCCAGAGAGCTACTTTTAACTTGTGATAATAATCCTACTATCAGCATAGACTAGTCCTCCCTAGGACAGGTGGGAAGGAAAAGGAGAGAAGAAACAGAACAACAGATGTTAATCCTGAGACCATGTTTACAGATCTATAAAGGCACAGGCCCCAAACACCTCCTGATCTGATCTTACATGATGGTAACAATCCAATTGAGATCCCAAGAATGTTATACGATTAAAATATCGTGCCCATAGGTCGACACACAAAAGATTAATCTATTAAAATAGTCACTCCGCATCTTTAATTTTTTACTCCTACATCCCTTTCCCCTGCTTTCAATTGCTTTCTGAGGGGCACAATCCCATCTAAACGCCGAGGTCTATTCTCTCTACAGGATACTGTGCACAATCAGATTCATGTCACAATCCCACATGTTATCCTCGGCCCCTGTGTCTGTGAGGTTGCTTTATTTTTAAACTACACAGGAGTTACAAGACAGTTTTTGCAGCAGCTCAATCACTTTGTACAAGGCATCAGGGAACAGGCTGTTTTACTAATAATGGTAAATGAGTATTATATCTTGAAATATAAGCACACTGTAGGAGGAAAAAATTATGTTTAGCTCATTTATTATTTTATTTGTTGAGGATTAATGAATAATATTTTCTTAATAATGAGCTCAATATATTACAGCATTTAAAATTAAAAATTGCCAATTCATTAATTAAGTAGTTTCTTTCTTATTGGTATTGTTCAGGCATTCTGTCGTGTCTGACTCTGTGACCCCATGGACCAACCATGTCACACCAATACTATCCATAGGGTTTTCTTGGCAAGGATACCAGAATGGTTCACTATTTCCTCCTTCAGTGGATTAAGGTAAACAGAGGCTAAGTGACTTGTCCAGGGTCACACAGCTAGTATCTGAGGCCAAATTTGAACTCAGGTCTTCCTGACTCTGGGTCCAGCACTCTATCCACTGAGCCATCTCACTGCCTCATTATTATTATCAGTGGAATACAAGTTCACAAAGTGGGAAAAATGCCACTCCGGGTAACATTAAGCCAGAGGGCAATTTGGCACTTACTGTAAAATAATCTGAGAGTTTTTACATATGTTCAGAGTAGAGTTGGGTAGAGCACAAAAGTGGCCATCAAATCCTGGAAATGCTTCTTAATGGCCTAAGGAATTTTCCCAGATTGCTAGTTGTTTTTGTTGTTGTTGTCGCTGTTGTTCTTTGTCCTTCACTAAAAACACTCTCCTAGGGTAAAGAAAGAGGAATTGGTCGGGGTGAGATAGAGATAGGAAGAGAAAGTACACTAGTCCACAATTTCCAAGGTGCATTTTCTAGAAACTTGTACCTATATACAGTATTCTTCCTAACATATGCTAGCTTCTTATTCCTTAAACATCTTTTGAAAGTATTGCTCTAGTTGGGTTATTTCCTTCCCTTACCCAGGTGAAAGCCGTGGGAAAACAAACTTTATAAGTTGCGTTGCTTGTCTCACAAACTAGCTTATGTGATCATCCATTATCATGTTATTAATTATGACGTGTGTAATCATAATTAGAATTTCATTGCCACATAAAATGCAAGATCAGTGCCTTATATTCTGACTATAACTATTTCTGCTTCCAAATTATTTTTGATCCCTGGGAAGGAGAGGTTATCTACTGTCTCTTCGTTTTCAACCTCTTCCATCTCTTTTCAGAAGTTGGGGCCAGAGGAGTAGTCACCCTCTGACCTAACCATAAGCAGATGAAACCCAATTTAACAATTCAATTCAATTCAAAGACCATTCATTAGGCTCCTGCCATGTACTAGGTTGGGCAATGTGTTCAGTTAGGGAAAGTATAAAGACAGATCAAACAAAGCAAGACAATTTAGTGGAAGTTACCAGGAAGAAGGAGGCACAAGACAGATAGACTAAACTATAATTCAGGGATAGAACAAACTTCTGAGGTCTGGGGCATTCTCTTCAGAAAAGAATATGAGAAATGGGAGTTTGAGGTTTGCTCTTAAGAGTACAGAAGAACAATTATTTCTGTTCCTCTGGAGCAGGAAGTCTCTGTCTCTGTAGTATCTTAGAGTCCCCGATGCCTCCACCATCAAGTGCTATAAGAATTGAACTATAGTGATTCTATTTCTGGTTCCCATCACTGTCATCATTCTTTTCCATTGTTCATGCCTCCCCAGCCCCACAGTTATACACTGTGAATAGAAAATATCACAATTGGGGTTTTTCTTGGTTAATATACAATCATACTTCAGAAATCAGATGGTATAAGTTGTTCCAACTTACCAGTGGGGAGAGTGATAACCTTACCATACCTTTTCCTCTAAAGAGCTTATTGAGACAGGAAGGCTCAGGCATTTTCCTTGGATTCGGCAATGTGACCTAGTATGTTGGAGTTTGGTGTGGTGGAAAGAAAGCTGTGCTTAGAGCCAGAAACCTAGATTTTACATTTTAGTTCTGACACTTAACTTAGTTTGAGACCCTAGGCAAATCACTAAACCTCAGATGAAGAAACTGAGGCCCAGGGAAGCTGAGTACCTGCTCCATGATTAGAGCAGGTTGTAACAGAGCTGGAACTAGAACAAAAATCATCAAACTTCCATTCCATTATCTTGCCACTGTGAAATACTAGATGCCTAATACATGCTTCCTGATAGACTGGCTGAAGTGTTAACCATATGGTAACCCATTGAGAGGAAGAGAAGAGGAGGGACACAGAAATAGTGATGTTGGTTGGGTACCTCTCTGTGTAAGATATCCATGTCAAAATCTATAAATTGCACTAATCTTGAAAATCTTCTCCTAGTACATCTATCTCATATATGTTAAGAGAGAATAGATGGAACACAATAATGATGGGATCCTATCAGAATTCAAATAAGATTAAAATTTTTCTGTTGAATTCCCACTCATATAGCTAAACTGACATACATCCTAGTCAATAAAAAAGTATTCACCCTACACCCATCATTTCTATGTACTATTAAATTGAGTTCTCTTCTTTAGACCAACACCTGTAACTCTTTATCCTATAGTCCCCAGGGAAAACAAGCAGCCTGATCATTAGGCATCTATATCCCACTAAACATAATGCTTTAGTGATTTTCTCCCCTCTACTTACTGTCCCACAAATTATTATTTACATAATTCTTTTCTATTTATTTATCTCTTTGGTGTTTATTATTCAAGACCTTTCCTTGTTTGTTTTCTCTGAGGTGGTTAACTTAAGGTCTGGGAAGAGTTGACTGTGTTAATTCACTCCTTAGATAGGAAGCCCAAAGAGGGGAGAAACCACATCTGTCCAAATCAAAGCTTCTTTTTTGTGTGTGTGAGGCAATTGGGGTTAAGTGACTTGCCCAGGGTCACACAGCTAGTAAGTGTTAAGTGTCTGAGGCCAGATTTGAACTCAGGTACTCCTGACTCCAGGGCCGGTGCTCTATCCACTGTGCCACCTAGCTGCCCCTAAATCAAAGCTTCTTAAACTGTGGGTCATGACCCCATATGGGGCTCTGTAACCGAATGTGAGAGTCATGAAAAATTTGGCAGGAAATGTTTGATTTGTATAGCTATTTTATATACCTATATATATCCAGGGTTGCATAAAAATTTCTCAGACAAAAAGGGGTCACAAATGGAAAAAAGGTTAAGAAGCCCTGGTCTAAATCACTCTCCATGGTACCTAGGAAAATACTGTGAACAAACAGGCCTTTCAAAATAAATGTGTCTTGATAATGATAATCCTTCCCAAGTCACATGGTAGCAGGACTGCATCCTTTCCACAAGAATGGAATAAAAAAAATACCATCTACAGCTTCCATTTCAGGTGCCTAAGTCTAGGTTGGCAGAAATATTGAAGCGACACAACCATAATGTGACTTTTGGACCTTTCCTTCAGTGATGTTCATGCCAATCATCATTGCTAGGGTTTTTTTATACTTCCTTCAGGACTCCTTCCAAGAACTCTCCACCATTACTATAGGTTACAAGCATAGTACTCTCCTTTCCAGAGATATGTTACCCAGCATATTGGTAGAAAGAAAGCACATCTCAATCATTCAAGAGAAAAATGCTGTTGCAACTTATTGCTTGAAAAATGACACTAACAAAACTAAAGTGAAATGTGAAGCAAAAATGGTAATGCTTTTAAAGGGAGCATTTACTCACCTTCCCCCAAAGAGCCACTCAACCATCCTGATGGATTGTAAAGGATAAATTCTTACTCGGGTCAATTTAGGAAACAATTAGCAAAGAAGGAGGGGAGGAGAAAAATATACTATAAGACAACCAGCTGAATTAAGCAGCTTGGTCTTTCTTTTATCTGAGGCGAAATGTGACCATCCAGGGAGAGATATCTGTCTTCTCTCTCCTTTCCACACCCTTTTCCTCTCCCTCACATTCCCTTTCTTCTCTGTGAACCTACTTTAAGGGGATCGTATGCCACGGCTGGCTTCTCAAACAATGATTTTTTTTTTTAAACCAAGCAACTCCGGGTGTCAAGTATTGTTAGCTGTCTAGGATTGGCACATTGGATAGACTCAGACTTTCCGGGGCATATTAGGGGTTTTTACTTGTTCTTTCTATTCTTTGGCAGCTTTCTTAACTCCCAGAGAACTTCACCCCCCAACCCCTCCCCGCCTCCTCCCTTCTTCTGTTTCCTCCTTAGGATGCCGCATGTGCTCCTCTTCAAACCTGTCCTCAGGTCCTTCCCATTACTGTGACCCAGCCCCCCAACATCACCACCACCACTGCAGCCACCACCATCTCCTTTCCCCTTTGTCATTCCTTTGCATTTTTAATTGCACTGATTTTCTCGTTCCCTCCCCATCCCTTCTTCTTTGTGGGGGTGGGGTGGGGAGGGGAATAAAGGAGGGAGGGTGAGTTGGTGGGGAAGGGAGAGGGAGGTCTCTCTAGACTGTTGTTTTTCCCAGGGCTTCCCCGGCAACAACTCCAATGAGCGGCCTCAGCCAATCAGAGAGGTCCCCAAAGGTCAGGTTGAAGCAGGAAAGGAGGGGGTGGGGCCCAGGCATTGTGCTCTATGGCAGGTGACCACTATGTGAGAACAAAGAGTGGGTCAGGGCTGCAGCCAGCTCCCTTTTCTCAGGCCCATGTTCTCCACTCCTCACAATCTGTCTAAATTTAACTTGCCATTGAGGGCTTCGGCTGCAGAAAACAGCTTTATGTCGACTAATCCAGGCAGAAGTAAGGGTAGACACAGAGACAGGTTTCAAGGCGAGGGCATGGTTATTCTGCCTTCTTTTCTTTTTTTTTAACTCTCTCTCTCTCTCTCTCTCTCTCTCTCTCTCTCTCTCTCTCTCTCTCTCTGTCTCCCTCCTCTCTGTCTCCAGTGAAAAGTTTTCTGAACCAAAAAAAAAAAAAAAATTGGTGACAAGATTAATCAGCCCGTGGAGCTGAAACACATGCTTGACTTAAACAACCTCTTTGCTGTTATTAACAATTGCTCCAGCTTTTCTCTTGTTATGTTAATGGTACAGATTAGAGCAAAATCTATTCCTTCTTTACTGAACAGGCCAATTGATTGAGGCCGATCTATTTTTGTTTTTTATTCTTTTCCACGTTGAGTACAGGGTTGATGGACCAAAAGATGGTGGAAAGGAAGAAGAAAAAAATACAAGATATTTGCCCCCAGAAAAGTGTTTAACTGCCATGTCCACTAAGTGCTTGTGCATTCTTTCCCACCTCAGAAATACATACTGCTGTCCCCAAAGAATGCTCTGGGCAAGGATAATCTAGACCACAGGCTTAGAAAATGCAAAGTTAAAATTTACTCTTTCTTTAGGTCATGCTATGTTCTTCACTTTCCCTGACCCTACTACAACCTGCAACCCAGGATTTCAAGGAAAACATGGGAGTGGTTTGGTCTGATAATGTATGTTTATCCAAGAAATGGCATTTTAATAGAGCAGAGATCAGAATTTGAGGCCAGAAGGAGCATCCAATGGAAATGTGGACTCTAGCTCACAAAAATATGGAAATAGTTCATATTTCTATAACTCTTTAAGGTTTATAAAGCATTGTGCTCTCACCAACCCTGTGAGGCAGGTATTCACAAGTATTATTTCCCTATTTGTAGGGGGGAAAGGGACTCAGAGAGATTAAATATCAGGATCAGGATTCAAATCCAAATCTCTTCTAACTTGAGGTCCAATAGACCTTCTACCGTTAGTGTCAGGGAAGCAACAAACATGAGCTTAAACAGACTTTGGGAGATAGTGGAGAACAGAAGGGGCTGATGGGCTATGGTCCAGGGTTCAACAAAGAGTTGAAACACAACTGAACAACGAACTATTCAAAGCTTCCTCCCTAAATAAATAATTATATGGTCTGGTCATGAGTTATAGAAATTCCAAAAAGAAAATCACTTGTTGAGTCAATTGATATTATGATGCTTCTCATGTCACATTGCAAATCATACAAGTATCATGAATCAGTGCGGGTGACATGTTAAGATTCCCTCTTGCATCTGTTTTACCTTTGGTGTAAATATTTAATTTCAGAATTATCACATTAAAATACAAAGGCAGGTGAATTGAGGTCTGTCACTGTTAGTGGTAGTGGTGGGGCTGTAGGGGAGGGCTAATTGGGCAGAACAGAATTAATTTGGAGAATACCCTTTAAAAACATCCCAACCTCCACTCTCTCTCCTCATCTAATCTATCATCCACACAGCTACCAAACTGATGTTTCTAAAGCACAGTTCTGACCTTGTCACTGCCCTGACCACATCACTTCCCTATTCAGAAATCCCCAGTTGTTCCCTATTGCTTCTGAGATAAAATACAGACTTTTCCGTCAAAGCCCTTCATAGTCTAGCTTCAGCTTACCTTTCCTGACACATTACACATTACTCAGCATCACACAATCTACAGTCTAGCTAAGGTGGCCTACTTGTTCTCTGCAAACAATATTCCATCTCTGGGCTCCATGACATTGCATAGATGGTCCCCCAGACCTGAAATACTCTCCTTCCTTACTTTTGCTTCTTAGAGACATCACCAGCTACCTTTAAAGGAGTTAAAGTCTAATTCCCTTTGACTCTCATTTCAAATGCTACTTCCTTCAAGAGAATTTTTTCTGATTCCCCCAGTTGTCCATCTTCTCCCAAATTACTTTGTATTTATTTTTTAAATAATTCTTATGTTTTATACTTCTATATTTGACAAGTACTGATTAACACAAGCATTTCCATATGCAAAGAATTTAAGAAGGCTTGTACTGAAACCATGAATTTCCAGTGTAAACAACTTACCCACTCTTTTTTATGCATTTTCATATATCCTGTGTTTACAACATGTTGTGTCCCTCCTCAGTAGAATTTAAGTTCCCTAAAGACAGGGACTGCCTCACTTTTATATGTAGATCTCTAGTCTCTAGAATGTGGCCTAACTCATAATAGGTGCTTTATAAATGCTTATTGATTGGTTAATTGATAGACATTAAAAATGATAGTCATTATATAATCATATTTTTATAACACTTATAAACAGGGATACTGAATCTTTGAATCTCAGAGCTCCAAAGATCATCGAGAATTCAAATGAATAATCAATTATATATGTGTATGTGTGTATACAAATATAAAATGTGTATATATATATATATATATATGTATATACATACCTATGTGTGTATACATACACACACACACACACACACACACACACATACAGAGAGAGAGAGCCTACAAGATTCAAAGCTGCCTGAATGTAATATGTGCCTATTATATATATGGTAACCATTAAAAGACCCAGAGAAAGGTCTCTATGGAGGATTTCTTTTAAAAAAAAATTTTTAAGTAAGAATAGCACCAAAGGAGAAGACTCAGGTAAGTTCTGATCTATTCTAATGGTTGAGGAAATTAAACTAATTTAATCACTGAATTATTGAACTGTGCAAAACATCAGTGAAATACAAAGATTAGATAATATATGGAGTCCCTGCCCTCACGAAGCACCTAGTCTATTAAAGTGCTACCAGTTCACAAAGGATAACAACATACAGAATGAGAACATCAGAAAGTTATGGGCAAAGTTCTATGTGAGGCCCATGGGAAGAAAAGAAATTCCCAATCAACAAGCGTTAAACAAGCCCTACTGTGTGCTAAGCACTGTGCTAGGTGCTAATGCAAAGAATACAACAACTGAGGAATCAGGATTTCCTGAAAGAAGTAGCATTTAATTGGGCTATAAAAAATAGGTAGGATTTCAAGAAACAAAGAAGTGGCTTTACTCCAGGAATAAGAAACAATCTGAACAAGGAACAACTAGGGAACAACAAGTGATCTAGAGCAAATCTGGAACAAAGAGTATGAATGGAGGGGTGTAGTATCAATCAAGAAGAATTTATTAAGTGCTTACTATGTGTCAGACATTATTACAAGTGCCAGAGATACACACACACACACACAAAAAATAGCTAACCAGTGTACAGACACTGAGATAGGAAACATCATGTGGTGTGAGGATCAGCAAGTTAGCAGGCCAGTTGGATCATAAAGAGAGAATTTACAAGATTTGTCAATGGATTGGACATTGTAGGGGAAGGGGCAGCGAGTAAGAGAGTAAAGCCTTAAGGATAAAGTTGCAGACTGGGGTGATTGGGAGAATGCTGGTACACTAGAGAAGAATAGGGAATGTTGGAAGAGGGAAAGGTTTTGGGGGAAAAGATAAGGAGTTCTGTTTTGAACATGTTGATCTTGACATGCCTATGAGACATCCAGTTCAGGATGTCCAAAAGGCAGTTGGTGATGTGAGACTGTACTCAGAAGAGCAACTCAGGCTAGCTAAATAGATCTAGGAGTCATATGCATGGAGCTATAATCATTGAACCCATGGGATCTGATTAGATCAACAAGTGAAAATATTGAGGGAAAAGAGAACAGACAGGAGATAAAATGGGAAAGGTGGGGAGATGCCAAATTGTATAGGACTTTCATACTATACTTAGAACTTTTCTTGGAAGGTAATAGGGAGCCAGGGGAGAGTTTTAAACAGAGGAATGACATGACTGGATCTATGTTTAAGAAAAGAGGAGCTGTGTAGTCCTTTCTTCTGCATGGAAGTTATATAGACTTTTAGTAATCTCCAGAAACAATGCCACAACACCCATCAATTGGCAAGTTCTCCCATTGTTCTCAGGAGGTAGTTCCTTTCCCCTTATGTATCTACTTTTTTTTAAGTACTACTACCAGAAATCAAGAATAGCATCAGAAATAGGATAAAGTTGTAATTTCAAACTTTGATTTCATTTTTCTAGAATATATTACAAATATTCCTTTTTAATATTCAAAATTAATTTTATGTCATGTCAATTTAAAAATAAATATATGCTAAAATGCACTGAGTGGATAAAATCAACCAAAAGATAAGATGTAAAAATTCCAAAGAGTGATAAATATTAAGAATTCAATTCTTGATCATTTAAGGGGTCTATACAGTCCTATCATGGGGCCCAATTGTTTATTACCTATAGAAATGCCAAAGCTGGAATATTAGATGCCAAATTCTGATCTACCAAAGACTTCTCCAAGTAAGGTCCATATAAATTGCATGTATGAGCTCATTAATCTGCACAACACCCTCCCCCACCCCTGACTGGGATAGGGAGTTTTATTAATACTAATTCTAGGTGGAAAAACTGAGATAGATAGATAGTACATTTCCCAAAAGGAGGTTAGGAAAACAGGCACAGAGGAAAAGTAAGAATACAACTTTGATTTCTTGACTCCACGTCCATCAATGTGCTCATGAGTTCCTGGTGGCTTCATTTATGTGTACACGTTTTTTAAAAATTAAGAACCACAAGGTTTCCCCAACTGTGACAATGGAGCCGTTGATCTGACATTCCACTACATGAAAGGACATGTCTTTCCAAACAAAGAAATGTCCAGATGTTCATTCTGTCGACTGAGCACAGAGTTGAAAAGTCTTAGGTGCTTGCTAACAAATTTCACAGGCTCAGGAGTTTAGACATTCATTTCAAGGTAGTCATTTGTCAGCAAAAAAAGGTGGGGGGAGACAGTTAACCTTACAGTTTAAGTAGCAGTTTAAAAATTCTGCTTTAATTTAATCTATATCTCTCTTTGTAGTACTCTAGATTATAGATCCCATAGTCTGGAACCAGATAATTTCTTTGGATTTAAGAGGGATTTAGTGAGATTATCCTATTAATAACTTTGTTGTAAAAAAAAAAAAAGGATTGCAAAACAGCATATTCACCAAAGGTAACTGATTTGAAGAAAGAAAAGAAGTAAGTAAGGAAGAAAGAAAGAAAGAAAGAAAGAAAGAAAGAAAGAAAGAAAGAAAGGAAGGAAGGAAGGAAGGAAGGAAGGAAGGAAGGAAGGAAGGAAGGAAGGAAGGAAGGAAGGAAGGAAGGAAGGAAGGAAGGAAGGAAGGAAGGAAGGAAGGAAGGAAGGAAGAAAGAACATATCAGTTTGACCTATATATTATTATGCTACATTTTTCAATGGAAAGAAATATGTGACCTCCAAGTTAGTACCAGAACCTAAGGATCCGTTCCCAACAATCCTATTTATAGCTTTTTTTCTCTCAACTTACTAGGCCTTGAAGTAAGTCCCTTCCCTTAATTTAAAATGGACTTTTCTCATCTGTCAAATGGGGATGATGTCATGATAGGATTTTAATATTAAATCTGATTTGTGCTGGATCATGACAAAAATAAGTGTATCCGATCCACCAGCCTCTCCAAATCCATAACACAGGGGTCTTCCCAAGTAGAGTGTGGACCCAGGAGCAGAATTTCCATTTTACAAAGGACAGAGCCTTACATGTTTCACCAGGCATTGGCCTGGATCACAGGTCTTAATGGGCTCCCATTAGCTTCCACACAAGCTATAACATGTTCTACCTGCAGCCCAGGAGCATTCCAAGGGGCAGATACTCTTTTCTATTTTGGCAAATGTCCATGAAAATCCAAGGAAACCCTTTGGCTCTGATCCATACAGACACAACCTAATGCCAAGTAATCATTCTGAGTGTAGGGGAAAACATGTATGAGCAGTGGCATCTGCTTAAGGGTTGATCCTCAAAGCCATAGGAGGTTTTTCTGCCAGCAGCAAGAATTAATAAAACACAATCCAAGGGTGCAGACTTCCTAAATAAAAGTGTTAGGAGGCTTTGTGAGTTGATATGTGCAAAGGGAGATGGTGTGGTGCAGCTCAAAAAGCACTGAACTTTTGTATTCCATGAGACTTGAGTTCAAATCCTAGAATAACCTTGAGGAAGTCACTTACCTGCCATGGGCTTCAATTTCCCCAACTGTAAAATGAAGGAGTTGGAATAAATTACCTCAGATCTCTTCCAGATATGGATCTGTGCATTTCAAAATATTTAAGCTGATAGCCAACAATGCATAGTGAACAAATAACAAAATGGTTTTACTAACCTGCTGCCATCTATCTTCCTGATGTGAGCAATGCTTATGCTCTCTACAATGGAATGGGGGAGTCATGGGCTAATATATAACACATTTTGGTAAGGTTTCTTATATGTACATATATGTATGTGTGTATATATAAACATACATGCACAGATGTGTTGTGTAGCTAGGCAACACGTGTGGACATATTTACATGTAAATATGTGTGTGTTTTCATTGCAGTCATTCAACTCTTCATGACCCCAATTTGGATTTTCTTGTCAAAGATTCTGAAGTGGTCTGCCATTTCCTTCTTCAGCTCATTTTGCAGATGAGGACACTGAAGCAAACTTTTCCAGTGTCACACAACTAATAAATTTCTAAGGCCAGATTTAAACTCATGAAGATGAGTCTTCCTGATTTCAAGTCCAGTCTTATATCCACTGTGCCACTTAGCTGCCCCTCAACAACAACATGTACGTGTATATATATACATGTATGTTTATGTGTATATGCATGTGCATGTGTATAGACACATGTGTCTGGGACTAGACTTGTGAATTCATTGCTATAGAGAACTGATGAGGAAATTCTCTCTACTAATATAGTTCAGTATATTTTATGAGATTGACTGAACTAAGAAGTTCAATGACTCCCCCAGAGTCACTGAACCAGTCTGTGGCAGAGATATATCTTGAACCCAGGTCTTCTAGAGTTGCCAGGCATATTCTCACATATTCCAGGTGGTCGATCAAGAGAGAATGATAAAAAAAAAATTAAAATTTTTTTTAAAAAAGAGAGAGAATGATAAGTTTGATCTTAGAAGTTGAGAAAAGGAAGAACTAAGGTTTCAAAATAAGTCCTGGAGGATGTCCATTAACTCTTTCAGACTGCTGGGCAAGCACTTAATGTGCTGAGTAAGAATTAGATAAGTGGTACCTTGATACTCTTAATGCACTACCCCTCCCCCTTGTCTGAAAGATATGACACGCACAATTTAATAAAAAAAATTGAGGGGGTTTCCCTCTTAATAGCCATTGCTCTTTGGGATTCCAACATCTGATACTTTGATAAAGCAGTTAATTCATCAATGTGACTACTCACAGAATAGCTGACCCTCAGAGTCTGAAGGAATCAGAGAGTCTAACCCATAGCTGAACAAAATCTGTATTGCAATATGACAGACAAGTAGCTATCTAGCCTTTGCTTAGAGAATTTAAATGAGGTGAAACCCACTGACTACTAAGATAACCACTGAGATAACTGCTTCTGGATAGTGCTAATAGTTGAGTTTTTTCTTATTTCTAGGGGCATGCAGAACAAATTTGACCCCTTTTCTAAGGACTTTCAAGGTATAGCTCATCGACTTCCCCCCTTACCTTTCCTGATCCTACTTGTTATTCCTGCTCTTTCTCTCCTGAAAAAGAGTATATACTCATCTATTTATGTATTACATCCCTCCAATAGCATGTGAGGCAGTTAGGTGACTCAGTGAATATATCACTGGGACTGGAGTCAGAAAGATAGGAGTTCAAATCTGGACTCTAGTTGTGTGATCCTGGGAAAGTCACTTAACTTCTGTTTGCCTTTATCCATTGGAGAAGGAAATGGCAAACTGCTCCAGTATCTTTGCCAAGAAACCCCCATGGACAGTATTGACATGCTATGGTCCATAGGGTCATGAAGAGTCAGACACAACTGAATGATTGAATAACAAATAGCATGTGAGCTCCTTAAGGGCAGAACCCCAAACAAAACATTCAACAAATATTTATATGCAAGGCATTGTGCTAGGTACTGGCACCAAGTGCATACTGTAATCTGTCTATGCCTTTCATCTTTCATTCCAATCCAACCCAGCATGCCCTTTTTAAGCACCTTGCAACAGGCAAATCACCAGTGCTAGGCACTAGAGACACAAATACACCAAAAAAAAAAAAAACATTCCCTGCCTTCTAGAAATTTACATTTTACTTGGAGGAAGGTACACATAACATTAACTGATAGAATTCATACGTGTGTGTGTGTGTGTGTGTGTACATGATAATCTGAGGGGGGAGAGAATACTAACAATTTGGGGAATCAGGAGGACCCTTAGGAGGTGGTATATGAGCTAAGCCTTGAAGGAAGTTTGGGATTTGAAAGGAGAAATACATTTCAAGCATGAGGGACAAACGTGTGCAACAGTATGGAGGTAGGAAATGGCATTCCAAGTTCAAGGAACAATCAAGGAGGTCAGTTTGGCCTTCCTCTGGGTTGTTTAATATTTTGTAATTATTAGTATAATACTTCAGATATCCATCAATTTTGTCTCATTCTTACTATATTATCAGACTGACTGCTTCTTGGTCATATATGACCTTAGCATTTTCTCTCCACACCCACTTAAGCCCTGATGGATTTATCTAGTAATAACATATCTCAATTGTTCACTACATGTAAACTTTACCTAAACACCTCTATAGGTGAGACCAGAAGTCTATTTGAATTAGCTCAGGGACTTGATTGTGCGTTTGGAGACTGTATAAATCCATCTAGACAATTGGAGCCAAAGTTTTGAGTGCCTGGTGTCATTGCCTGGTGGCAGAGAAAAGAGACCTGCCCATGAGAAGTAATCACTTGAGAGGTAAAGAGGAATGTCTCCATCTCAGACTAGGTCCCTTCCCTCCCCTTCATGGTCAGAGGAAAACCTCATCTGATTTTGAAGGGTCTGAATGGATTTGGATTTCCTATCTTCCCAACAGCATCCTAGACGCATCCCCAGACTACCTTATCGCAGGGTTCACATAAGGAAGAAAGGAGAGACTGGACACAGATTTGAGGTTCTACAAAGAGCCCATTAAGAAAAGAAGAAGAAAAGCTACACTATACTTAAGGGGAATTTCTTGAGGACTCCAGCAAAAGGATTTATTTCTAGGAACTATGACTTAATGTTTCACTTTCTAAGTGTCAACGAACTTTTCCCTGAATGTGTTCTATATGTACTGGTATAAATTCTGCATGTACTAATGGGAAAATCTATTGTAGATTTTTCGGAAAGAATGCTTTGTACCAACTATTCTTACTTATACCACCTTAGCAAATTATCCTCTTTCTGAAGGTTGAGTCTAGATGACTAATATAAACTGATCATAGTGGAAAGCAAAGGAATAGGAGCTTGGGAACTAAGTGATTATAAAGATACTACCAACCCCTCAGGGCAACCCTTGAGCATCAGAGGACCTGGTAGCTATGGTCTAGTGACCTGACTCATCCATATATGAGTGGGAGTTGGGACAGTAGCACCAGAGTCTATATTGCTACATGTTATTGTGTTATCCCATAGACATAAGAAGTATGTCTTCAGATCCTGACCATGAAGCCCAAGCAAAATCAAATGTCTCTTTGCTCAAGTTGCATTACATTCATTCAACAAATGTCAGTCAGCTAGAGTTTATTAAGCACTTATTGAGTGCCAAGAATTGTAGTAACTGTTGGTGATACAAATAAATGCATTAAAAAGTCCCTGCTCACAGTCTTATGGAAAGCAAGACCATTCCAGGAAATAAAATGAGTAATTCAGTCTTTCAGTTAACTTAAACCTTGTGCCTACCTGTGCCGTAGTAGTTTGCATTTAAGAGTGCCAATCTGTAGCCAGAGCCAGAACTAGACCCATGGCATAGAGGATAGGGTAATAAGATATCAAATGAGGAAGGCAACTTCAAATCTCACCCTAGATACTAACTAGGTGTTATTCTTGTTATTGTTCCTTCAATCTTGAAGACCCTGTATGAACCTTGAGCAAGTCTTTTACCCCATCTCTGTCTCATTTTCCTCATCTATAACATAGGGAATGAAGCTAGCTCTCAATCCATAATCCTGATCAGCCCTGGGATGATTTCTTTGAGGAATTGGACTTGCTATCTTGCCCAGCTTTGCATTGCTGGTCATGGATTCAAACTTTAAGAAAGAAAGTTCTAGTTAATCATAACAAGGAGGGTGAATGATATAAAGTAACTTTGATTGTAAGGTCAATGAAATACTGGAATATTTTGTCCAAGAACTGTGGAATCTCCTTTCCAATAGAAAGATAGATAGATAAACAGATAACAATCAGAGATAGTGCTATTATATATGTATATCTACACATTGTATATGTATGTGAGTGTATATATGTGTGTGTATAGTCATATCTGTGTATATGTGTATATATGTATATTCTTGAAGGGAAAAAAAAGGTTTTCTGAATAACAGTTGCTGCAGCATGAAGTGGGCTGGATGACCCTGAGGTCTGTCCCAGTTCTATTTTCCTGCGACTCTGTGATTACCAGAGGACCCCATCCATTGAAGGCATATTTAATGAATGTCCAAATTCTCTTGGTATTAAGGTCTTAGGTCAAGGCTGGAACCTTATTATGAGTCTAGAGGAAATTGCCTTTCCAATAACACTCAGCAAACCCTTCAAATTCTAATGGCCTGGGTAGACATGTAGTCAACCTTTGCTCAGAATCCCCCAGATGTTGTTACATCTAACTAGAATTCAATATTCACAAATATTGCTCTGCCTTCTCTAGGCACATATCAGGTGCTAATGCATTTCAAAGAGCAATGAAATGTAAGTGTGTGTCTAATTAAATGTAACTTTTTTCGCTGACCAGAAGGCAGTGGCATTTACTACCAACCCACCTAAGAGAAAATCACTAAAATAGTGAAACATAAAACAGGCATGGAAGTGAGTCAAAAACTCACAAGCACAAAACCTAAAATAAATTTATCTAACCCTAAAAGCCAAAATTAAGCATCTTGATGAAAATGCATGTGCCCACACAAATCCCCAACAATAGTAAGGTATTTCCTCTGGCTGCTTTGAGTATGAAAGTGCTTTGTTGTTCAATAGACACGTTTAATCTCTCTGCATGAGTGGGTAGTTTTGTGGATAGAAGTGAAACCTGGAAATCCAAAGATGAATTCTATTTCTGATTCTTCCTCATACAAACACAGGAAATGTTTCTTTTCTTTTCTTTGTTTCTTTTCTTTTATTAGCATCACCTTTCTCTTCTGCAAAATGAAGAGATAGATATTATACACTGTATGTAAAGAATTACATATCTCAAATTCTAAATAATAAATAAAACCAAAATATGAGCTGTCCTTTTTTGCTTTTAGCATCCAAGATGAAAACCATATGCATTATGTTAGCTGGGAGCTTTAGATCCTTCCACCCATTCCCCTTAATCTGAAGTGAAAACCTTACCTTGCCAGACCAAGACTAGCAAACCTTAGTATCATAGATCTAGGGTATGAAGGGACCTCATGGGCATTCTAGTCCCACCTCTTACTTTACAGATGAGGAAGATAGGACCCTGGAAAGTTTTGACTTGCACATGGTCACAAAGATAGTATCAATCAATTATCAAGTATTGATTAAGTACCTATTATATACCAGTCACTATTCTAGGTGTTGGGAATAAAAATAAAATAAACACTGCATACTAATAAGGAGCTTAGATCTAACAGTAGAAACAACTGGGACATGCTGAAGCATACAGAGAATGAATGGAAAGAGAATAAAGACAAGTATATACAAAGTAGTTAAATAAAAGAAGGTTTGAGAGGAAGGGCACTAGCAATTGAGGGAATCAGCAAAGGCTTTTCATAGAAAGTAGTGTTTGAACTGCATCTTAAAGGGGAAAAAAGAGATTCTACAAAATAGAGGTAAGAAGGGAATGCAGTACAGGCATAGAAGGGCCATAGGAGATAGAGTGTCCTGTATGAGGAACAGAGAAAGAACCAATTTGTCTGAACTACAGAGTGTGGGAAGGGGAATATTATACAATGAGTCTGGCTCTCCAGATAGATGGAGGCCAGGTTGTAAATGGGCTTTAAAAGCTAAAAGAGAAGCTTATGGTTTATTCTAGACATAGGTAATAGGGAAATCCTGGAGTTAATTGAATAGTGGAATCATGTGATCAGATCAGTGCTTGAGTAAAATCACTTTAGCAGCAGTGTAGAGGATACACTGAAGTAGGGAAAGACATGAGACAGGGAGATCAGCTAAGAGGGTATTGCAATAATCAAGACAAGAAATAATGAGTCCAGTGAGCAGAACCAAGAGAACATTGTGCAGAGACTGCAGTATTGATTGATGAAGAACTGTGAATGACTTAACTATTCTCAACAATACAATGATCCAAGACGACCCCAAAGGACTATTGATGAAACATACGATCCACTTCCAAAGAAAAAACCGATAGTGATGGAACACAGACTAAAGCATGCTATTTTTCACTTTCCTTCATTTTTTCTTTTCTTTTTTTTTAGTGAGGCAATTGGAGTTAAGTGACTTGCCCAGGGTCACATAGCTAGTAAGTGTTAAGTGTCTGAGGCCGGATTTGAACCCAGGTACTCCTGACTCCAGGGCTGGTGCTCTATCTACTGTGCCACCTAGCTGCCCCCATTTTTTTCTTTTATTCAAGTTTTCTTATAAGAAATTGATTAATATGGTAATGTTTTATGTAATAGTACATGTATAACCTATATCTGCTTACCACCTCAGGGAGGGGATAGGGGAGGGAGAGAAGGAGGAATAAAATTGGAACCCAAAATTATAAACAAAAATGTGTATTACTTTTGTTTTTAGTGAGACAATTGGGGTTAAGTGACTTGCCCAGCATCACACAGCTAGTAAGTGTTAAGTGTCTGAGGCCAGATTTGAACTCAGGTACTCCTGAATCGAGGGCCAGTGCTCTATCCACCGTGCCACCTAGCTGCCCCATGTTTATTACTTTAAAAAAAATAAAGGTGGGTCATTATGCATTGATCAAAAAAAGAGAAATGAGTCCAAACTAAGGTTATAACTTTGAAAATATAGAAAAGGTATCAAATGTAAGAGATCTTGTAGAGTTTGAAGCAAGATTTGGCAACTGGCTGGATATATGGAATGGAAGAGAATGAGGGTTCAATGATAACAAGCTTACTAACCTGGGAGATTGGGAAAATGGTGGTGCCTTTGACAGAAATTGAAGAGTCTGGAAGATGCATGGGTTTGGGGGTAGGGGGAAATGAATTCTATTGCCAACACCACTGAACACACTGTTTGGGGAAAAAAAATATTACAGGCATTAAAAAGTGGGTGGAATTAGCATTCTAGACATTGAGAAGTAGGTGGAGTTAGCTTTTCAATATCACAACCCCTAGTATGGTAGGATATTTGATGGAAAGAGAGCTTTCGACCAGAACTCTGTCTCTCAGTGTTGCTTCTCAATGTCAACTTTATTTATTATGTCGTGATCATGGTACATATTGTTCTTTTGGCTTTGTCTCAATCTTCATCACTTCATATGAGCCTTTCCATGTGTCTGGGAATTCTTCAAATGTGTCATTCCTTATGGTATAGCAATATTCTATTGCATAAGTATACCATGTACATAAGTTCAGCCACTCTCCAATTGTTGGGCACATACTTTGCTTCCAGCTTTGTGCTATCACAAATAGTCATCCAACAAGTATTCCTTAAGCAACTACTATGGACCAAACACTGAGAATCTCTAGACAATGTTGCTATGAACATTATTGTATATATGAATCTTTTCTCACTGTCAATAAATCTTCTTGAAACATTTTTAAAAGGAAAGAAAAATAATGAGTTCTGTTTTGGACAAGCCAAGTTTAAGACATCTCTGGGACATCCAGTTTGAAATGTCCATTAAGTAATTAATGATGTGGGTGGGACTGAAGCTTAAGGGAAAGGCAGGGTCTGGATATATAGATCTATGAGTCAGCTGCATGAAGATGATAATTCAACACGTGGTCACCAAAGAAAGAGTATGTAGAGAGAAAATAAGGGGTTGAGGCCAGAATCTTGGGAAACATTCATAGTTAGGGGATTTGATCTGTATGATAAATCAGCAAAGGAGACTTAGAAGGAGCAATTAAACAGGTAGGAGAAGAGTGTGTGTGCACATGTGTGTGCACGTGTGTGTGTGTGTGTGTGTGTGAGAGAGAGAGAGAGAGAGAGAGAGAAAAGAGAAGAGAAGAGAAGAGAAGAGAAGAGAAGAGAAGAGAAGAGAAGAGAAGAGAAGAGAAGAGAAGAGAAGAGAAGAGAAGAGAGGAGAGGAGAGGAGAGGAGAGGAGAGGAGAGGAGAGGAGAGGAGAGGAGAGGAGAGGAGAGGAGAGGAGAGGAGAGGAGAGGAGAGGAGAGGAGAGGAGAGGAGAGGAGAGGAGAGGAGAGGAGAGGAGAGGAGAGAAGAGAAGAGAAGAGAAGAGAAGAGAAGAGAAGAGAAGAGAAGAGAAGAGAAGAGAAGAGAAGAGAAGAGAAGAGAAGAGAAGAGAAGAGAATTTGATTGAGGTTACAATATGCTTGAGAAAGTAGAAGGGAACAGGATCAAGTGCACATGTGAAAGGGTTGAGCATGACAAAGAGAAGATGAGGGAAAAGGGCGGGGGAGAAAATTTAAGGTGATGTCAAGGGTTTTGAGGTAAAGAAAAGGAAACAAGAAGGAACTCACATTGAACGGCCAAAATTTTTCTCCGAGGTCCTCAGCTGAGGGGGTGGGAGTAGTAGAGTTTGAGGAGGATCAAGGAAAGAAGAAAAGGTTTAGAAAAGCTTCTGTGAAGAGATATTTAGGGAATTAGGGAAAATAAAAGGATTGTGCTTCTATAATGATGGTCCAGTTGGAATGGTATATGTGTGTATGTGTGTATAAAATATGATTTATGGGTACATCAACATGGATTCTGAAGTCCTCTAATATAAAAACAGGAGTTGGAAGAGGAAAAGAAGATGATGAACCAGGTGCTGAATTCCTTGAGAAATGAGGGAAAATATCAAAACCAATTCTTCGAGAAGTCAGGTCAATTAGTTACTTAAATGAAGAGATCAAGATAATATAATTTGCATGAAGGGAATGTAGGTATATGTTAGCAATAAAAAGCTTATCATATATCTATCAAGGTAAGGAAATTTATAAAGCAAATAATGTATATATTTTGCAAATGTAGTTATCTCAATGTTGTATTTAATATGTCTGTTGAACCTGACCCACTAAAAGAGTTTTCCTAAAATCTCTTCAGTCAAGACTCCACTAATTCAAGATTTGTAATCAGTCATTCAATTTAATAGGCTGAAGTTTGTCTTCAATTAATAAATGAGCAAGCATGTATTTGGCACCTACTAAGTGCCAGGCAATGGGAGAGGTGCTTATACAAAGACAAAAATGAAATAGTCCCTGCCCTCCAAGAGCTTACATTCTATTTTGGGAGACAACATGTACACATTTGAATAGATACATGTAATGTTTGGCTGAAGAAGAGCCAAACTTACTGGCCTGGGGCACCTCTCTGAGGTAGGTATGTGTGTCTTGGCTCCATGGGGATAGACACATGCTTTGATCACTTATTGAGTATATGTACAATTAGTGGCTCTTGGTTTGTCCTCAAATTTAGAGGGTTGTAGTGAACATGATCACCAACTTAAACAGGAAGAGCTGCCCCCATGTAGAAAATCAGAACTATAGAAACGCTCCCTCTCCCCCTCTTTGACTCCCTGTCTCATTTAGGACATGTCTTTCCCTTCAACTTCCAACAAGGTAAGAGAGAGACGTTTCTTCCTTTCCTCCCCCCACCACCCAAATTGGCCATATCAGCTATGAGCACATTCAGCAAGAATATATACTTGCCTAGGCATCATAGAAGCAATATCCCAAGACCCCGCCCCATGCTGGTTTTTCCTTAAAAGATATTGAAACTGTCCTAAAGATTTAGTTAACTGCTGAATGTTCCACAAAAGGACATTTTTTCTTCCAATCTCAAACTTAAACTCCGCAGGAACTGGCTTGAGTCAGGCCCTTGCTACATTATATTTGAACTTTAAAGTGAGCCTTTACCCACACAGTAGTGAAGAAACTCCATACACAGCTTCACTGCCCACTTCATCTCAGGCCTTAGAAACCCACTGTAGGCACGTATTCCACAACAAGGAGAGACTGCCACCATTCTTCCAGTCCCACAGATTCACAACTTCGCATTATCCTCCTCATTCTCCTTCACCCCATATATGTAGTCTTGTCACTTTTACTACCACAGTTTTTGGATTTGACCCTTACTCTTTGCTCACACAACCATCACCTATATCACCTCTCATGTGGCCTGTTGCAATGATTCCCTATTTGGTCTCCCATTTTCAAGTCTTTCTCCACTCCCATCCATCCTCCATACAGCCACTGAAGGGATTTCCTTCAATTACAAATCTGATTTGTAATACTATTGTGCTATAAGAAATGATAAGCAGGATGTTCCTAGAAAACCTGGAAAGACTTATAGGATCTGATACAAAGTTAAATGAGCAGAACCAGGATAACATTGTATACAGTAATAGCAATATTGTATGATGATCAACTGTGAATGACTTAGCTATTCTCAGCAATACAATGATCCAAGACAATTCTGAAGGACTTATGAAGGAAAATGTTAACCATCTCCAAAGAAAGAACTGATGGAGTCTAAATACAAATCAAAGCATATTTTTTACTTAATTTTTCTTGGGGTTTTTTGAGGGTGGCAGTCTGTGTTTTCCTTTACAACATAACTAACATGGAAATATGTTTTGCATAACTGCAAATATATAACCTATACGAAATTGATTGGCTTCTCAGTGGGAAGGGGTGAGTAAAGGGAGGGACAAAATTTGAAATTCAAAATCTTTTAAAACAAGTTAAAATTATTTTACATGTAATTACAGAAAAATATATTTTTTTTAAATTACAGATCTGATCATGTCATTCTCCTTGTCAATAAATTTCTCTGGCTCCTATTGTTTCTAAAATCACATATAAACTCCTCTGTCTTATAAGGCCCTCCTCCCTACAATATGGCCCCAGTCTATATTTCTACCCTTATTATACATTTCTACCCTTCCCATGCTTTTTTTTTTTTTTTGGTGAGGCAATTGGGGTTAAGTGACTTGCCCAGGGTCACACAGCTAGTAAGTGTTAAGTGTCTGAGGCCAGATTTGAACTCAGGTACTCCTGACTTCAGGGCCAGTGCTCTATCCACTGTGCCACCTAGCTGCCCCTTCCCATGCTCTTTGATCCATTCTGTTTGGCCTTTGTTCCCAATGTAGCTTTCCATTGTCTGTCCACTAGCCATCCTCCATGTCTATAATACTCATCTCACTTCTGCTTCATAGAAAACCTCTTTCTTACAGAGGAAGCTCAAGAAGGAAGACATGAAGCCTTTCCTGATCCTCCTAAGTGCTAATGTCCTTCTTACAAAACTACCTTGTATTTAACTACATATGTATATAATTACATGATATTGTTTCTATTATATTTATATAACATTGAAACTACAGAACCTAGCTATATAATAGATGCTCAATAAGTGCATGTTGATTGATTGTTGGACTGTTGTCTTCTTTCATGGAATATTAGCACTTTGAAAGCAAGGATTTTTTCATCCTTGTTTATGTAGTCCCAGAACCTAGCACAGTGCTTGGTACATAGTAGATACTTAATAAATGCTTGTTGACTGAGTAAAGAAATGGAATTAGTGAATATTTACCTCTATAATAGAAACTGAATATGTGCACACAGAAGAAAATTGAGATTATGAACCCCAAAGCCATTAAAAACTCTAGCTAGCCATATTTGCTCCCCAACTTTTTATTTCATAGAATGAAGAGTAAAGAAAGAGGGAAGTTTGTCTCTTCTCCATACTTGAATAAGCCTATTATTAACTTCCTTACAGGTGAAACATTACAAATCGGCATGTGCAGTTAGAACAATAATAGAAATAATCAAGTAATTATAAATGTGTATTGGTTGACTAATACTAAAAATAACCTCAATATATCCTGAAGAACTCAACCAACAAAATATTTTGGAACTGGATCATTATTACAGATCAATCTGTTACCCAGATAGTATTGATTGGTAAAAATTTAACTATAATGTTCTTAATATTGATCAAATTAATATATTCAATTGCAATATATCACTATATATCATAATACATTATCTCCAAGCTACCTGGAATGAAAAATCTTTTAAATTATGGGAACTTAGTTGAAGGGGGTGTGGGAAAATCGAGACACTAATGTACTATTAGTGGAGTTGTCAACTAATTCCATAATTCTGGAGAGCAATTTGGAACTATGCCCAAAGGAAATACCCTTTGACCTAATGATATCATTACTAGGTTTGTATCTCAAAGAGATCTTTTTAAAAATGTAAAAGGACCTATATGTACAAAAATATTTATAGGAGCTCTTTTAGTGGTGGCAAAGAACTAGAAATTGAGGGGAAACTGATGGGATTCCCCATTAATTGGTGAAAGGCTGAACAACTTGTGGTATGTTGTTGTAATAGAATACTATTATAGTAAAAGAAATGATAATCAGGATGCTCTCAGAAAAACCTGGAAAGACTTACATGAAGTGATGCAAAGTGAAATGAACAAAACTGGAACAACATTGTACATAGTAACAGCAATATTGTAAGATGATTAATTGTGAATGACTCAGTTATTCTCAATAATACAATGATCCAAGACAATTCTGAAGGACCTAAAATGAAAAAAAAAATGCTATTCATCTCCAGAGAAAGAACTGAAGGAGTTTGAATACAGATTGAAGCATATATTTTGACTTTATTTTCCTTGGGTGATTTTTGGTCTATAATTTATTTTATAACATGACTAATAGAGAAATATGTTTTACATGACTGCAAATTTATAATCTGTATCAAACTGCTTGCTTTCTCAATGAGGAGGAAAGGAGAGAATTTGGAACTCACATTTTTTACATATAATTGGGGGAAAATAAAATATTTTTTTAAATATATGGAGACTTAGCAGAAGAGATAGAACTCACATGGGAATAGCATGATGTACAAGTAATCCCTCCTAAAAGTTGTCTTTTTTGCTACAAGACTTACATCAGTAAGTCTAGAGAGAATGCATTTACAACCTAACGCTTTTACCCTATTACAAAAGAGGGGTTGATTTAGCCATCTATAAAATAATCCACAGAACATTAAACATAAAAGAATAATAGCAGAAGCAGCTAGGTGGTGCAATGGATAGAGCACCGGCCCTGGAGTCAGGAGTACCTGAGTTCAAATCTGACCTCAGACACTTAACACTTACTAGCTGTGTGACTCTGGGCAAGTCACTTAACCCCAATTGCCTCACCAAAAAAAAAAAAAAAAGAATAATAGTAGGATAGTGAATTGTCCCATGACCATTTTTATCTGAAACCCATCAAGATAGGAAGAACAAGATGATAAAGGTGATAATAGTAAATATTCACCTTGATATTATGTCTCAAGTTCTACAAAACATGTTCCATACATTTTCTCACTGTATCCTCACAGCTAGATTTGAGTCAGAGGACCTGTTTTAAATCACAGACATAATTACCTAGGTAATTCAAATTGTAGACAACTGTTTCTGCCCATATTACCTAAAAATGATTGAAGGAAAGCAGAGAATTTTGCCTGAATGATCAGACATTCTTGCCCTATCCTCTGATTCATTTTAGACTATGTAGAGCTAGTGAATTTTTAATGGTCTTTCACTTGCAGAGTGACCACCCTGTGACAGTTGCTGGATTTTATCACGTATAGAAGAGAAATAACAATAATTGCACCCCTCTCAAATTCACAAATTCTTTAGCTCCTTAGAGAGATGCATTGGTAATGTAAATGGTATTGCTGTTGGTGTATTAATGCTGGCCTTTATTGCAATGAACTAGGTACCAGTTAAGAATCAGACCTTCATGGGTCATTTCAAGAAAAGTGATTGCGAGTTACAAACTTTAGAGAGAACTTACATGTGAGGCTAGATCATTCTGACAGAGTGCATAATATAGTATGAAAAAATGATTGCTGACTGTGGATTACAGAGGACTTGGGTTCAAGTGTTACCTCTGATGCTTACTACCCATTTGACCTTAAAGTCACAATCTCCCAGGGCATCAGTTTCTTCAACTCTAAAGCAAGGGGGCTGGAATAGGTTGCCTTGGAAGTCTTTTCCAGATATACGACCCTACCATTTTTGAGATTATGAGAACATTTCTCTATTTATTTATATACTTGTTTCTTGCTTTTTTCTTGTATAAGTGATCAGATAGTTATTTAGAAAAGTGATTACATATTAATGTGGATGAAATGCCAATAAAACCACTATTTAATTGTGAAGCTTCCTGACTGGTAGAAAGGGAGCATGGGATCTTAGAATAGTTAAACCTAGAGCACCCAGAGAGATGAATCTTAGGATCAACCAAAGTTGTTCTGGAATGGAAGTAGTTGTCTTTTCTAGTAGCTGGTAGTACAGAGAACACAATGCTGGGCCTAGAGTCGAGAAGACCTGAATTCAAGTCTAGCTTCAGATGCTAATTAATTGTGTGATCCTAGACAAGTCACTTAATATCTGTTTGCTTCAATTTCCTCAACTGTAAAATAGGGGTTATAATTGTGAGGTTCAAATGAGATACTATTTGGTGTTTTTTTAAGTGCTTTGCACAGTGCCTGGCACATCGTAGATACTATATAAATGTTTGTTCCCTTCCCTCTGGGGCCAAAATGTACCTTATTATCCAGATACAAGGAGAAGCATGATACATAAAGCTGGGGGATTATAGAATGGCTTATGAAGTCCCAATGCCATTTTGTCTGGGATTAGATAGCTTTTGTTTATGTGTACAATAATTGCACCCCTCTGAAACTCATAAATTCAGGAGTTATTTTTTTCTTTTAAAAAATTTTTTTATTTTTAAATATATGTTTACTTTTCCCTTATAAATTAACCCTAGAAAATATGCTTTGTGGTCTGGGATGAATGGAGAAAAAGAATAAAAGGAGAAAAGAGACATAGGTATTAGGATGGGTCAAGAGACCATGGCAACAAAAGAAGAAGGGTGACAAGTTCAAAGGTGACATGTCTATAAGAACCCAAGCAGCCAGGTCAAGTCAGGAACACAGGATGTCATAAGATGCTTTGACCTAGGATTCAATAATCAGATAAACTTAGAAAAATAGGGAAAGATAAAGCCACTGTGGCTGTAGGCTAGATCCTCTGGACCACTTACTGGAAGAGAAGTTGGTGGCTTGGGAGGCTGACCCCTGATCAATGATGCCTAAAGCCTAGGGCTGTATCCTTCCCAGGTATGACTATTCCTTGCCCTCAGGAACTGACATTCTGAGCCTATGTCAGGGGAGAATAATCAATCAATAAACATTTAATTATAAATATAAAATAAACATTTAATATATAAGACAATCCCTATCCTCAAGGAGCTTACACTCTACTGGGGGAGACAACATGCAAACAAATATACACAAAGCAAGCTATATATAGGATAAATAGGAAATAATTAACTGAGGAAAGCCTCTAGGATTGAGGGGTTGGGAAAGGGGTTAGGATTGATTGGTTGGTTGGTTGGTTAGTTGATAAGGAGTAGGATAAAGGCAGTCCAAGTAGAAGATCATCTGGTAATTCAATTGTTTCTGCCTTCTGGAGAAGTACAAGTGCTATCAGTACCCTCTAAATTTTAGTGCTCTGGGGCAAAGCTCCACTACTCCATCCTAGTTATAACTTTGAAGAATAAGAATATGGAAAAAAAAAATTGAAATACAGGTCAGAATAATGCTAAGTCCTGTTCAGCAATACAGTGAATAGACCAAATGAATGAAATGAAGGATGAAATGGAGTGTTCACATATGGAAATAGAGGGAGATCTGGCTTAACAAGGCGTAACGAGGGCCATATTGTATCTTAGATGCTAAACTGGAAAATCCATGTTGATTCCCTAGTTCTGAAGACACCTGAGAGACTCTAGGTTAGAGGAGGGCAATCATACACAAGGAGCAGGGATGCCGTTTACGAGATGATTAATTGCTCTACCTCTAGAAAGAGCTCATGGCATCACTGTTAGTTTCTGGGAGTATCCATACAGGCCAATCATAGCTAGCTTTTGTACTCGGGGGATGGTAATCAAGAACCAGAAAAGATATAGATGGACAGAAATGCCTGTGATTTTCATTCACTGGAAATCCCCAGCCTGAAAACAGAGAACAAACACACACACACACACACACACACACACACACACACACACAAAATAGATGTGGGTTCAACCTTTGTCTCTTAATTGTTTTTCACTTTGAAAGCTTAGTATGTTATTTCCATTTTTCTAGCATTGTTCTTTGTTTTTCACAATTGTGAGTCCATTGACAGGGAAATTTCTAGATGAAGGACAAGGGAAGTGAGGATTGCTATTACTACAAAGAACAGTTCTTATAGATCTGCCTATTATAGAATAAGCAAAACATGTAGCTGTGAAGGATTCAGGGATCTCAGAAAGACAAAGGAATATTTTAAAGAGTTTTCTGAAAGCTCAGAAAGAGACTTATGAGGACATTTGGGAGTTCTAAGAGAAATGCTCTCTATTGCCTCAAAGAAGAAAGGAGAGAAACGTATGTTCTAATAATGGGGGAGGGGAAAGGAAGGACAATATAAGATGCACATTGGGAGGTTAATAAAGGCAGGTCCCCTAGAGAGGATAGCTTTAATTATGAATCTGATCAGGATTTCCAAGCACAGCTGATACCATCTCCTTTAGAGGTTCTCAATTATTTGCCAAAGTTGGCCTACCACAGACAGCACTTCCAACCTACCTACCTTACACCCTTGAAAATAAATGAATGAACATCCCCTCTCAGTCCTCCCCTCCCCCCATGAGGAGTCTTGTATACCATAAACAAATGAGCTGCTTCAGAAGAAAAAAATCTTTGTAAACTCAAGCCCAAGGAATTACACACACACACACACACACACACATACCACTCCCTATGTTAATTATTTTAAGTTAGTGACTCCCCCTCCCCGTAACCCTGGTCACTAACCCTTTGAAGTTAGAATATACTATCAGTGTTTGATGCCACAAATAAAAATATTTTGTGACATATTTAAATCAAGTAATATTCACCAAAAGTAACCTTATTCTGACAATTTGGAGGGAAGCCTCTCAAGATAGTTGGCAAAACCATGGACATGACTTGAAGTTGTGGTTATGCTGTACTTCCAACCTTTAGCAATGACAAAATAATGTAGTGGGAATCAAGATAGCAACACTTTGGACAACTTTTTAGCAAGATGGCAACCCCATCAACCCACCAGCCCCAACATGGTTAAATAAGCAAAGAAATGATGACAGGAATCCCTGAGAGAATATAAAATAATGCTATAAACCCTGTACTTCATCCAGAACCTTAAATAGTAACATTTCATGTGGGACAAAAACCTAGAAGGAGGGGGCAGCTAGGTGGCACAATGGATAGAGCACCAGCCCTGGATTCAGGAGGACCTGAGTTCAAGTCCAACCTCAGACACTTGACACTTACTAGCTGTGTGACTCTGGGCAAGTCACTTAACCCCAATTGCCTCACCAAAAAAAAAAAAAAAAACTAGGAGGAGAGAGGAAGAAGCAAAGCAGAAACACAGGGTACATTTCACCCAGTCTTGGCTGCCATCACCCAGGTGGGGGTGGTCTGACCCTTGCAGGCCTAGGAAGCTATGGAGATAATGAAACCTGTTTTAAATTAATTAATGAATGTTTGAGATATCTTATAAGTTGAAGACACTATAGAATTGCGGATGGAGCCAGAAAGATTTTGCTTCGAGTCCCACCTGTGATATATACTGGCTGTGTAACCCTGGACAAGTCACCTAACCTCTCAGTGCTCTAGGCCAAAACTTCTTAAGACTATGGGACCCCATATGGAGTGGCATAACTGAATGTGGGGGTTGTGAAAAATTTGGCAGTACATGTTTGATTTGTATACCTATTTTATATACTATATACCCAGAGTCCCGTAAAAATTCCTCTGTGAAAAAGGATTGCGTGGAAAATAGGTATAAATAACATTTTACTGTTGCCAAATTTTTCACAACCCCCACATTCAGTTCCACGGGGTCACAACACACAGTTTAAGAAGCTAGGCTCTAGGCCACTTTCTAAGAGAAGGTGGAAGATCATCAAGAGCTCCCTAAACCAATGAGACCAAAGATACAGTCCCTGACCCTAGTCTCAATGGGTTGGAGAGGATAGATATGGAAAATAGCAGTGAAGGCTCCTGATTTGACTGACTTTTTAAGTAAAAGATGTTTTGCCCAGGGAGGCCTCACCTGAGGTAGGTAACACTCTTAGGTTGTGTGGTTCCAACAGCTTGCCCTCTACCTGTCCACACAGCCCAGAGGTAATGGGTCCTGCATCCATATTTAAAGCTATCTAAGTATTTAGTAGGGCTTTTCACTTTAAAATCATTTTCCTCTCTGGAGCTCAGCAGGAGCCTGGCTGCAGGGAGGTTTTGTGTGGCTGCCTGTCAGCTTACATCTCAAACACAGTGAAATTCAACTAATTGTAAGGGAGTATTGTCCTGGCCACACAATACATGCTGCTACTCGAGCTGAGCACGCTTCTGACTGACTGTGTGACCCCAGCCGTGTACTGCAAAGTACAATATCTGGTTTGGGTCATTCACACTGCCGTGGAAAAAGCAGTGGGGGCAGGGGGAGGACGCTCAGTTCTTTTCCTGCCAGTTGTCTGGGGGCTTTGGTGCATGTGATAACTGTTTATCTTTAAAATTTCCAATGATTTTTGTGAGATTTGCCTCTGCAGGGTCTGGAGCCCTGAGTTCGCATTACTATTGTCTCAAGTACTATGAGGAAGTCGCTTAAATCATTCTGGGTCTCACTCCCAGCCCAACATAAAAATCACTTACTGATTAATTTGATTGTAAGGCCCTTTTTAGAACATAATGTACCAAAAGAGTAAAAACTAGGCAATGCCAATGGAGAGAAGAGCCCATATCCTCCTGGACTTCACCGGGAACAAAGACTGGTGCCATATTCCCTGGTTGGCCTTCATTCCAGAAGTCTCTAAGGACCTTGCATATCTACAACTTCCCTTAAGTGTCTTGCTCCCTATGGCACATTCATAGTAGTTGGCAAATGTGTTCATTGCCCATGGAAGACATGGAATTCTATAAGGTAAGCTGATTAATTAAGTTAAAACAGAAATAGTATCCTGATCTTGAAACAAAAACTACTCAACCTTCTGTTTTATTAAGTTATTACTTTAGGAAGCAAATTTATTCCAAGTTTACCTTCATCACCTATATGCCTTCGGCAAGTCACTTATCTCTCTGGACCTAAATTTCTTCATCTGTAAAATGAGATGATTGGACTAGAGGGCCTGTGTGAGGTCCTTTCCAGATCTAAGTCGATCATTCTATAACCAGAAGCTTCCATCATCCAAGCAGCAGCATCTGAAATAACACTGCTTCCAAGAAACCTTCTGTGGACGACCAAAATCCACGTTAACTGAATATGACACTTCCTGACCAATGTATTCACTTAGCCTAGGTTTGGGTACAGGATGCAGCCAATGCCAAATGAGGACCAAGAGCTTTTCACTTTCAAGTTAGTCAAACTATATGAACCTAGCCTTATATGCTGTGCTAACAATAACTTAGAGATAGATATGAAGAATGTAAAAGGAAGGGCCTATACAATTTAACTCCAGGAATTTTGAAGGAAAAGAAAGCAGCCCCAAAATACTATGTTATGTGGTATTAAATGTGATTTCACAGTGCCTTGGAATCGGGAAAACTTAGATTTGAATGACTAGTTATCTTTTAAATATGCATATTTAGAAGATATATAGAAATGTAATTTAACATACTATATTATATATTAAGTTCATATATAATGTACCTAACATATAATGTGACATGTATATCATGTACATTATATATAAGGTATAAGTATATATAATGTTATATAGTGTATATTCAATAACTACTACATGTGTATATATCATATATAATAGATATATATATTAAAATAGATGTATATATTTTAAAGTAATCAATTATAAGTAAGTATATGATACATGCCAAATGAATTGTGTTGGCCATAAATATCATAGACCTTATGGAGGAAATAAGATTTCATTTGGGCCTTGAAAGATAATAAGATTCAGCTAGGCATAGAAGAGGGAGTAGGCAGCAGGACCTGAGTTCAAATCCGGATTCAGACACTTGACATTTATTAGCTGTGTGACCCTGGGAAAGTCACTTAGCCCTCATTGCCCCACAAAAAAAAGAGGGAGTAGGGAGAGAATGGTATGAACAGATACCCATCATCTCTGCCTACCATTATAGGTGATGCTACAAAGCTAAAGAGAATAACAGAAATAGATCAATAATTACCAATAATGTGTCTCAGGGCTTTGTTCCATTTCTCTAATTCACTTTTCCATGTCTCACTTGAATTGTCATTCAATATGTCTGCAGAGAGCACTCTTGAGAATGTTATAAAGGAATGCAATTAAAACAGAAGACCCTACAGCTTCGAAGTGTTTACCATAAAGCTCAGGAGAAAGAATATATACAAATAAAGAATTATTTTCCTGAGCAAAATATAAGCAAAATATTGTTTTATTATAATAGAAACTCTTTAAGAACAGAGAGAGACTTTTTAATTTTGTCTTTGTATCCCCACTTTATTGCATACAATAAGCACTTAACAAATGCTTACATATCCTTCATATACCCTTTATATCCTATAACTAATTATTTGCATGTTGCCTCCCCCATTTAAAAGTGAGCTTCCTTGGAGCAGCTAGGTAGTGCAGTGGATAAAGCACTGGCCCTGGATTCAGGAGGACCTGAGTTCAAATCTGGCCTCAGATACTTGACACTTACTAGCTGTGTGACCCTGGGCAAGTCACTTAACCCTCATTGCCCCCCCCCAAAAAAAATGAGCTTCTTAAAAGCAGGAACTGTTTTTGTCTTTCTTTGTAACCTCAGTGCTTGACAAAGTGCCTGGCACATGGCATGTGGCTAATAAATGCTTGTTAATTTGGCTTGCTGGCCCACTCTACCATGCTGGAAAGTCATCATTTAATCCTGGCAGTAGACGTAGTCTACAGGTCCAAAGACCAACCTACTTTAGAATGGAGAGTCTCATCACTTGTTGGCTGGCCACTAAGTGATGAATTATTTGGCCATAGCAACCCATGAAACAAAAATAGTCTTCAATCCTATACAGATCCCTTCTGCTTCCACAGGAACAATGGACATAGCACTTAGGAAAATGAAATCATAAAGAACAGCTGGACCAGATCAAGTGCATCTTGAGGAAATCCATGCTGGAGGCAATACAATTTGAAATCATTAAAGAATGAATAAAAAGTTATTCCTTGAAAGGGATAACTTTACAAACTATCTCAGTAAAGGGAAGACTATGTTTCTTTTGTATTCGTATCTCCCAGAACCATGCACAATGGTTAGCACATAGAAGACATATAATTAATGCTTACTGATTGATTGATTGACTGACTGACTGATATCAGAAAAATAGACAAATCATGGATGTCCAAGAAAAGTTGATGGAGAAAACATCAATTAGAGACCAATATACCCATTTAAAAGGAGGAAATCTCCACTTGGATTGGGGACTCTGTGTGTATGTGTATGTGTGTGTGTGTGTGTGTGTGTGTGTGTGTGTGTGTGTGTGTTATGGTGCTAGGAGTTCTCTAACCCCAAAGAAGGATAGGTGAAAGAAATATATGCCAAAGAGAACACTTGGAGAAATTTATACCAGCATCCTCCACCTCTTATTGCTATTGACTTTTCTTTATTGAATGTCTTTCCAGGTTCAAATAAGCAGCCAGTCTAGGGCATACTCTGGAATATTACTACAACTGAAGAAACTCCCTCTATAATTAATTCACCCCCAGCCCACTATGGACTGGGAGAAATCTATTCTCCCTTTGGGTCAATTTCTCTGTTCTTAATCTCTTTACCACACACTTAAAGGCTTATACAAAAAGTCCTCATTAATGATCATTTTAATTCAATGATACCAATTAGCAGTATCATAGAAACTATAAGAAAACAGCAAAACAAGGTATATCAGACTACAATATGAATTGCAGCAGGGCTTGAATTTTTTTCTTTCCTCCTCATCCCATACCTCTCTTCCCTACCAATTAAAGATAGGAATAGGCAGTGAAATGATTAGGCAAGTAAAGGAAGTTCCCTCAACATGACAGTCTAGGGAAGCAGGCTATCATAGAAGGAAACCAAGAGCTAGATTTTGTCCATCTTACCAACCATTTTTTGCTTTTTTAATTTAGATCTGATCACCTCCACCGACCTAATATACTCCCTCATTCACTCTCTCTTACTCTCATCTCTCTTCTTCTGACTAGCTCACATGAATCTCATCTCCTATGGCTTTTGCTCAGTGCCTTGCTCCCTGCTTTCCATGGCAGAAGGGCCATATGCCCTCCCTAGGGCTTTGTGACAGGTTTAATGGTAGAAGTATATACCCAAGCAAAGCCACACTTCTCCAAACCTCCACATGGTCTACCCTGGAAGGAAATTTCCACAAGGTTGAAAACCCCCAGAAATTTAAGGAACTCGGGAAAACATGTGCTTGGAATTGTGCGAACACTCCCATCAGCCTACCAGTTCTCTACAACAGCATCTGAGTATGAAGAGAGAAAGAAGTTACATCTATTTTTCTTTAGAAAATACTTATCAAATTATCTACATGTATATCAAGAGATCTTCAATGAAAATATAAAAAGGGGACAGCAGGCATTCACAAATTATTCTTTACAACAAAGGTATCAAGCTTGTAGCAGGCCTATAAAAACATGCAGTAGCAAACTCCAGAGCATGGCCCAAACCAGATTAAATTTAATTTGGAAATGTTTAATAAAATAAATAAAATACAATACAGCATAGATAATGTTAAATTGTAGTTTTCTAAGTTACTATGACCTTCAGGGTTCTGTTTCTATTTTAGTTTGACATCATTACTCTGCAGCTGATCAAATTTTTATTCCCACACAACTGAAAGATTCAGAGCATATAAGATCATCTCTGTTGTTTAATTACTAAAAAGTATTTGACTCAATAGAACAAAATGTCACCTTAAAACACTCCTCCAACAAAAGAATCTCTCATGTAAATGAGAGGTACAAATACAAACATAGAGATAACTGTTCATTGAACCTCTATTTTCATTGCCAAATGAGATATAGAACAGAGAGATGTACATTTGTCAATAGCATTTGCCACTCTCTGGAAAGATGTCTTGCACAAAGTCCAAAAGGAGGTGAGATTCCCTATAGAACAACCAATCGAGCATTTATTACCTGCTTCCTATGTGCCAGACACTATTTGGTGCTGATGAAACAATCCCTATTCTCAAGGAGCTCACATTCCAACATAATGAGGTCCTCTGTGTATTCCTATTTACAGGTGATTTCGTGCCAATGCATCCAGACCCAGAATGTTATAATGCCTCTTCGATGAGATTTAAGATTATTCAAAAGAAATTTTCACAATAATACAGGTCAAGACCTGTGATTTCACTAGAACAGGAAACTTCTGTTGAGGAAACCCTTATCTATCAGTGAAGACTGGTAGCTACTCTGCAACTTCCAGTTTTAGCATATTATCTGGTACTCTGATGGATTAAACGTCTTGCCCAAGGTCGCAAAGTCTACATGTCAGAGACAGGACTTAATCCCAGGTCCTCCTTACTCCAAGATCTGTTATCTATTCATTCATTATGCTATCCTACTTCAACAATCTATCTAAGAACAATTAACTGGATGAAAAATTGTCTACTGTTCAACTCTGAAATACGGTCCATTGAGGTAGTATATCAAAGCATATATTTGGACAAGTACTGCAGAAAGACAATGAACTGGGTCCAACATTGAATATAAGGACGAGAGAGGGAATCCTTTGCTTTTGAGTAATTGGACAGCCCTTTTAACTATCCCAAACTACTCCCTGGAACAAAGATCCATCTTTTCAATACAAATATTCTCCCAGTAATGCTGTGGGGGTGATGACTCAGGACACCAAAATCTTTGAGAAATCACAGTTGCAGGTGGAGCAAAAGACACTGGAGAGGTGTATGCTAAAGACAAGTAGGCTGCTTCATATTTTCAGTGATAACCTACACTCAAGCAGAGACATTAGAGACCTTATCAATGAAATAAATGTGTGATTGGAAAAGGGCATAAGCAGGGTAGGTAATGAAAGGTACGGCCAACAAATAGAACAGCAGGAATTGCTCCATTAACATCCATGAAATGTAGAAATGACCTTCGGCATATTAGATAGATTCTCTGGAGGGCATCTGTTGAAGAACATTGAAGAAGCACAGAATGAGAAGGCATGGACGGGTTGCAATGTGTACCAAGGAATGAAATGCCTACATCATTAATATCACAAACTCACTGAGGTACTGAAAAATGCATTGCAGCTTACAAGAATATATGCTCCTCAAAGGCAAGGAATGGTGTGTTTTTCTCTTTGTATCCTCATCGCTTAGCACAGTGTCCAAAAATAGAAGGAATTTGATAAATGCTTGTCAGTTGACTAATTACCATCTGTCTTATACCTTTGCCTCATTTGCCAAAATTCCTAGTTACAATCCTGAATATCATCTCTGAAACTCACTAGCTATGTGGTCACAGACAAGCAAGATATCTAACTTCTCTGAAGCTCATTTTCCTCATCTGTAAAATGAGAATCACAATCCCTGCACGACATACCTCACAGGGTGGTAGAAGTTATTAGTATTAAAGTTTGTAAACTCCACTCTCTTCCTTTTAAAAAAAAAAATTGGGACACCCACTTGCCCTTCTCCCATCTTCCATTTCTCCACTATACTTCTCAACAAATGGCCCTATATTTTCCCACTTCTCTCCCATTTCTGCTCCTTTTGCTCATGTGTATATTTCTTTTATCCTTAGAACACCCTCTCTCATCTTCCTCACCTATTGACTTTTGTTTTTGTTTTGTAGGGCAGTGAGGGTTAAGTGACTTCCCCAGGGTCACACAGCTAGTAAGTGTCAAAAGTCTGAGGCCGTATTTGGACTCAGGTCCTCCTAAATCCAGGGCCAGTGTTTTATCCAAACCTATTGACTTTTTAACCGTCTTTTAAATCCCATCTCAAATACCACTTCATCCATGAAGCTTTCCTTTATTCTCCTAATGGTAATGTACAGCCCTCTTGGGCCTCATACAGGACTTTGTTATAATGGTTCATATTATATCTATCTGGATTTCTGTTTTATACCCTAAGAGACTAGAAACTAAACAATGGCAGGGACTGCATCTCATCTGAACTGTCTTTCCCCTACGACCTATCACAGTGCTCTGCACCAGTTGACTTTTTAATAAGTTTGTTGAATTAGACTGATATAAGCACTATTTTTAAAAATCCACTCAATGAAAAAGAGTATGTGTATATGTGTTGTCTTTGTGTATGCATGTGTGTGTGCTTTTGTGTGTGAGAGTGTTTGTGTCTATATGTTTTGGTAGAAGATAGGGGAACAGACAGAAGTGTCCAGGCTTAAATTTCAAAGATTCCATAGGAAAAGCCAGAATTAGCTCTACCCTATTCTTTATCTTTTAAAGTAACCATGTTCCTTCCTCTCTGCTTTCCCTTTGACTCCACTCATAAAAAGTTTTCTTTCCTCAAATTATGTTTGTGTTTGTTTTCAACAGACCAACTCCTGAAGAGAAAAAAAAAAGTTGTGGGGATTTTTCTGAATGATTTTTACCCAGTATTTTTTCCACAGGAAACACCTTTCACTTTTCCAAGCTCAACCAGTAAGAAGCTTTTAAGGAGGCTGTGTAATATCAAAATGAGTAAGCTGATTTATACTTATTCAGCAATAAAAACAGAAGGATAGAGCATTTCCCAGAGAGTCATGCCTGCTTGGGTGGGTCTGATGGCCTAGTAGCTGACATGAAAGGTCATTCACCCTTAGCCCTTTTGAGATAAGCAATAATGTCAGAAAATTAAGTGAAACTTGATTACCATTTTTTCTTCTTTCTCCTCCTCCCCCTCTTCTCATTTTACTTCTTCTTTTTTCTTCTTTTTCTTCTTTCATTTTTTTATTTCAATTTTCTAGTGATATTTATTACTTTTATATCACCTTCTTTACAAATGCATGCCCCCTCCCCTACCCATCCAGTAATCCCTTGAAACAAAAAAAAGAAAAAAGAAAGCAATTAAGTAAAACTAACTTGACATCAACTGGGTGAAAGTATATTCAGTATTCCCCACCCATAGACCTCCACCTCTCCAGTGAAGAGAAGATACTTTTTCTCATCTCCTCTTTTTAACAACAAACTGACCATTTCTTCCTGCTTTTTCTTTCTTGGATGTTATAATTGCAATGACTGCTCAGTCAATTGCCACCCAGGGCTACTCTGTCTAGACTGCAAGAATCAGCCAGTGAAAAATGGAGGGTATTTTTTAAACTGCCCCTTCCGTCCCTACAATCAAGACTCAGTGACTTTGTAACTTCATTTGTGCAGAGATTTTTGTTTCTCTGAATACTGTTTATTTAAGTAATTGTCGGCTCTTTTCCTGTCCTTTACTGACCCCAGGAAACAACTTTTTTTCATGTGTTTCCATTCTGGGACTTCTATTATTTACTGAATCAGGCTCTGTGAGCTTCCGTGGAAAGAACCAAAAGAAAGAAGGCCGAAGAGGGAAAGATAGAGAAAGAAGGTTGACAGATAATACTGAAACTATATCAGCCCATCTTCTATATCTGTGAGACGGAAAATAATTAACCTGTCTGAGAAAGGTGCTTAAAAATCCCTTAAAAATAATAAGCCCAGTTATTAGTGCTTTTACAGGGAGCTAGCAGGGGTCAGGGTTGGGGAGTGTTCTTTTTGGAAGAAAGAATTCATTAGTGGTATTTACTTGACATAATTTGCCTTTTTTTTAAATCCCTCCAAAGGATACGGAGAGGGGAGGCAGAGGAAGAGGGTGAAACAGAGCAGAAGGGGAAAATCTTTATGATTAGATGGTGAGCTGTAAAACACCGCCATGCAGGATGAAGGAACAAAAGAAGGGCTTTGGCCCTGTCTCCTGATATTTTCCAACTCAGCAAAAAAAGCCATTGTGTGGCTTAGAGGGGGGAAAAGTTAAAGTTGAAAGCTTAGCGTGTGAAAGCAACTGCTCAACCATTGTTTAATGTGGGCTAATGTAATGTTACCATTTCCAATTATGTGGGTTGCAATTTTGGTTACAGTTGCTTTGGTCAATATGATCACTCTCACTTTTTTTCAAAGGGGTCAGAGGTGGGAGAGGAAAGGAACAGACAGGGTTGGAGGGTAAAGGGTATGAGGATTCAGAGATGCAATTTCTTGGAAAATACCCCCTCCTAGAAAAAAAAATGCTTCTGTTAAAAAATATCAATGCTGACCAGATGTCACTGATTTTTTTTTTGCATGTGTCCCTTAACAGCTGGCAAGAATATCAGCTCAAATTATTCACCACAAGCACACACTTTCTGTTTGTCTCCAGATAAAGGGATTTAAAATCCTGGTTGTCAGTAAGGGATGCTGAAAACTGTGGAATGGATTTCTACTGACCAAAGGAAAGGTGAATCACTCCTTTTTTACTGGGTATAATATGGTCAATTAATAACCTAAGTGGGAACAAAGATTTGGGGTTAGAAAGAGTTATGTTAAGGGGATTTTTTAAGTTCTATTGGTGAAAAGAAGAGAATCAAAGATGGGATAGGACCTCTGCTTTGGGCAGATGAGATGATGATAATAGAAGACTGAGAGAAGGCAGAACTACTCAATTCTTTGTTTCTGTTTTCTCTCCTTAGGGCAACAATCTCTGTACTGGAAGGGAAAGAATAAATGTGACTAACAGGGAAATCAATAGAGAACTGGTAAGAGAACACTTAGCTGCCTCTAATGAGTTCAAAGGAATTCACTAGGCCCAAAGAAACTACATTCCATGATACTGAAAGAAGAAAGAAAAAATTTAAAAATGTGATTTCTGTCCCACTGACAATGATCTTTGAAAGATTCTGGAGAAATTCAGAACTAGAAAAAAAGAAGTGTGGACCCAAATTAATCAAAAACTTGGCAAGATTGGTATCTGTAAATTATTCTCCAGTAAGCTTAATTTTGATTCCTGGAAGATATTTAAATGTATCATGTAAGATGATTAATGAACATCTAGAAAAGGAAGCAGCTATGACAAAAAAGGTAGCATAGCTTCATGAAAACAAGTCATGGTGCTGCTCTTAGTTCCAAAGAAGGAATCATAACATATGTTTCTATTCCTATAGAGAAGCAATGGTCTATAGTGAAGGTGGTTGCTTACAAAGTTGGGAAAGGCTGGTTGTCTGACAGGTTCTGCTTAACTATTTTTCTTTGTTATAAGGGAAGTTTCAGTGGCAGTGGTGGTGGTGGCGAAGAGGTATTGGGATAGGACTATATTATAAAATATAAAAGGCAAGACATGAATAAAACTTTTCTTAAAGTTTTAACTTTAACTTCATTCTCTTTATTGACAGAGATGCTTAGATTAGTAGTAGGAATTCTGTAAGTAGTTTAAATAGACTTTAGCAAAACATTTGACAAAATATTCATAATATCTTAAAGGACAAGATAGAGAGATGTAAACTAAATTATAGAAGATTTAGCCTCCTGTTTTTACCTATCAAAATCTATTTGGGTCTTGATTCCATCATCCAACTTCTAGCTACCCTTTCTAACTTTGTGTAATCTTCAAATTTGATAAACATGATACTTACACACTTATCCACATCATTGATAACTATATTAGAACAGGGCCAAAGATCCCTGAGGCACTAGACTTCCTTTCAAGGATACCTCCTTCAAGATAAGATCTAATTTAACAGAAATAAACAAAGCCTTACATCTGGCTTCAAAAAATTAAGTACACAAATACAATATGGAAGATGAGTGGTGAGAAGTATAAGTGTAAGTTCAATATTAATTGATGTTGTAATATGGGAACTTAAAAAATCTACTGCAATTTGAAGCTGTGTTAAGAGAACCATAGTTTCTAGGACCAGGGAGGTCATAATCCCATTGTACTTTTTCCTAGTCAGTTCACATCTACGATATTGTGTTCAGGGGGCAGCTAGGTGGCACAGTGGATAAAGCATCAGCTCTGGATTCAGGAGGACCTGAGTTCAAATCTGGACTCGGATACTTGACACTTACTAGCTGGGGGACCCTGGGCAAGTCACTTAACCGCAATTGCCTCAAAAAAAAAGATATTGTGTTCAGTTCTGGGTGCTACATTTAAAGAAGGACATTGATAATCTAGAGAGTGTCCAGAGGAGAGCCACTTGCCATATAAAGATCAATTGGAGGAATTGGGAGTACTTTGTTGCAAGAAGAGAAGACTTTGGGGGAAATAGCTGCCTTCTAGTATTTTAATATATCCTAGTATTTGTCATGTAGCTTTTGTGGAAATTAGACTTGTTTTGCTAAGCCCCAGAGAGTATAACTTGTGAATGGTGAAATCTGCAGAGATATCTTTAGGATCAAAATTCCTTAACAATTCAAGCTATCTAAAAGTGAAATAGGCAGCTTCTAGTGGCAAGGGGTTTTCAATGGCTGAAGGTCTTGAAGTAAAGGTTATTGAGCATGTTTTGAGGGATTCTCTGATGGAGTACTAAATGGACTAGAGAGCTTCTCAGTCCCTTGTACCTCAGAGATTCTGTACACGACAAGACTGCCTCTGATCCCTGGTTTATACTTCTTGTTACTCAATTCCCCGTGCCTGTTGAATGGTGATAATGCTTCCTTTTTAATATGATCTTGGTAAAATCTCACAAACTTCTCTGATCTCCCATGTATCCATGTCTATGCCACACTATCACACACTTGCTTTTGTGTTGCCTTAGCACTGTTTTTTAATCATTCCATGAACAACTATTTGAATTTGGTTTTGTACCTTACTTCAACTGTAAGCCCAAAGATAGAAATGATGGAGCATAGATATAAAGCTGGAAGGGAACTCAAAGTCATATAGGTAAGTGCCTTCATTTTACAGATGTGGAAACTAAAGCCCAGGAGTGGAGGTGGGAAGTTAAGTAACTTACTCAATTTTATCCAGGAAATTTCAGAGGCAGAAATTGAATCTAAATCCTCCAATAAAAGAATAAATGATCTTCACCCTTCTCCAAAATGTCTTTTGTTTCTTTTGTGTCCTCGTGGTTTTGTGAACAGAGTAAATTCTCAGCAAATGCTTATTAAAGCAAAAATTACAGTAATGCATTCTGGAGATTTTTTTAAGGATTCCATTGATTAATGGTGCCAAAATTTGATGAAGAAGTATAAGAAAGGGCTCCAATTATGAAAGAATATTCCAGTGTCCATAAGTTATAACCATTAATTCCCAGCATGTAAAGACCAGCTAGACTGAAGTCCTTTAAGATTACCTTGCCATGTGTAGTCAGATCAAAGTCTTGCTTAAAACAACAATATTCTTTGCTCCTTTGAATGACAGGTCCTGTGTCATTCTCTTCCTCTAAATCTAAATTGGTCTGCCCCCTCATCCCTACTGGGGTTTTGAGAAATTTGCCTAAATTGTCTTGAAAAATGTACACTGATATCACTGCTACCTTTATATCCCAAAAGACATCCCCCCAAAAAGAGAAAAAGACCTATTTGTACAAAAATATTTATAGCAACTCTTTTTGTGGTGGATAAGAATTGGAAATCAAAAAATATTCATCAATTGGGGAATGACTAAACAAGCTGTGATATATGATTGCAATGGAATATTATTGTGCTATAAGAAATGACAAACAGGATGATTTCAGAAAGAACAGGAAAGACTTATATGAATTGATGTATAGTAAAGTGAGCAGAACCAGGAGAATGCTATGCACAGTGATAGCAATATTGTTTGATGAAGAACTGTGAATGACAACTACTCTCAGCAATATAATGATCCAAGAGAATCCCAAAGGACTAATGATAAAGCATACTATCCACCTCCAAAGAAAGAACTGATATTGATTGAATACAGACTGAAGCATGCCATTTTTCACTTTCTTTCATTTTTTCTTTTATTCAAGTTTTCTTGTACAAAAGACTAATTTGATAATGTTTTACATAATTCCATATGTATAACCTATATCTGATTGCTTATTGTCTCAGGGACAGGGGAGGGGAGAGAGGAAAGAAGGGATAAAATCTGGAACTCAAAATTAAAAAGAAAGTTGTGCCCTGGAGGTGGAGCCAAGATGGTATAATACAGGCCAGGACCTAGCTGAACTCTTCCAATATTCCCCTTCAAATCAGATTTTGGAGTGACAAAGCCAACAAAAGGTCAAAGGGAGACATTTTATAGCCTAAAACAACTTAGGAGGCTGGCATAAGAGGTCTGTAACACTAGAATAGACACAATAGGCCCAGGGTAGGCCTTGAAGATGACCACAGCAAGAGCAGCTTCAGGAACTCTCAGTCTAGAGATGGTAAGGGGTCAGATAACTGGTCAGAAGCAGATTACAGGAGGCCTTTTGTTGGTACTGGGTACAGCTCGCATTGATTGGCAACTCTATTGCCCGTAAGCAGTTCTGGGTCACAGGTCCAGGGCAGAGAGGAATGACAATATTTGTGGCTACAGGAGTACAGGGGTCCTTCTTGGTCTCTGACCAGAGAAAAGACCAGAAGATCAGTGACCATACCTCTCCCAGGATAACACCATCTTGGAAAGACCAAAATCTTGCAGACTCTGAGAACTAACTCTGAAGGCAGCATCCTAAAAAAAGCCTAAATCTTGGCACAGTGCCTCCCCACCCCCAGGTGAGCAGAGCCCAACTTTAAGGTAAAGTTCAAAGTGAAGAAATAGTCTAGGAAAACGAGCAAACAACAAAAAAGGAATGTGACCATAAAAAGTTACTATTGATGGCAGGGAAGACCAAAATATAAATTTAGAAAAAGACAATGATATGAAAATAGCTACCCAAAAAAGTCTCAAAGAAAAATACCAACTGGACCCACCCCCAACAAAAATTCCTCAAGAAAGAGATAAAAGGGGCAGCTAGGTGGCGCAGTGGATAGAGCACTGGCCCTGGAGTCAGAAGGACCTGAGTTCAAATCCGACCTCAAACACTTAACACTTACTAGCTGTGTGACCTTAGGCAAGTCACTTAACCCCAATTGCCTCACCAAAAAAAATAAAATAAATAAAAAGAAAGAGATAAAAGTGGTAGAGGAAAAATTGGGTAAAGAAATGAGAGTTATGTAAGAAAATTATGAAAAAGGTAATTAACAGTGGTAAAAGAGGCCCAAAAAATACTGAAGAAGAGAACTCCTTAAAAAACAGAATTGGTCAATGAAATACAAAAACTCACTGAAAAAATCCTTAAAAATTAGAATTAAGCAAGTAGATTTGGCAGCATCTGCATTAAAGGATCAAAGGACTTAGAATATGATATTCTAGAAAGCAAAGGAACCAGGATTAGAATCAAGAATAATCTACCTGACAAAACTGAGTATAATCCTTCAGGGGGAAATGAGTATTTAATAAAATAGAGAACTTCCAAGCATTCCTGATGAAAAGAACAGAGCTGAATAGGAAATTTGACATTCAAACAGAAGGCTCAAGAGAAGCATAAAAAGGTATACATGAAAAATTAATCATAAGGGACTTAATAAATTTAAATTCTTTATTATTTGGGAAGATGTCGCATATAACTCCTGAGAACTTTATCATTATTAGGAGAGTTAGAAGGTGTTTACATAGACAGAAGGCATGAACGTGAGTTGATTATGTTGGGATGATCTCCAAAAAAAATGGATAAGTGAGAAAAGGGGATGCACAGGAAGAAGGGGGAAACAAGAGATAGAATTGGAAATTTTTTTCTCACAAAAAAGAGGTGTACAATGAAAAGCTTTTTATAGTAGAGGGGGAAATGGGGAAGGTGGGCAATGCTTGAATCTTACTCTCGTGAGAACTGATTCAAAGAGGAGGAAAAATATGTGTGTGTGTGTGTGTGTATGTCTGTGGTATGTGTGTTTGTATTTATGCATGTGTACATATATGTGTATTATATATGTATTTGTGTGTGTGTGTGTATATATATATATATATATATATACATATATACACACACACTCAATTGGGTATAGAAATCTATCTTACCCAATAGGAAAGGGAGAGAATAATAGAGATAAGGGGGGAATCTGATAAAAGGTAGAGTGGACTAAGGGAGGCAGTGGTCAAAAGCAAAACAGACTTTTGAGGAGGGACAGGATAAAAAGAGAGAGAGAAGAAAAAGAAGAAAATATGACAGAAGGAAATGCAAAGTTAATAATAATAACTGTGAAGGTGAATAGGATGAGGTAACCCATAAAATGGAAGTAGATGGCAGAAGGGATTAGAAAACAGAATCCAGCAATGTGTTGTATACAATAGACACACTTGAAACAGAAAGACATACACAGAGTAAAATAAAGGACTAGAGTAAAAGCTATTATGCTTCAGCTGAAGTTTAAAAAAAGACAGGGATAGCAACCATGATCTCAGACAAAGCAAAAGCAAAAATAGACTCAATTAAAAGAGATAATCAGGAAAACTACATTTTGCTAAAAGATGCCATAGACAATGAAGTAATATCAAAAATTGTACAGTGTTTCTCTGATAAAGGCCTCATTCCTCAAATGTAGAAAGAACTGAGTTAAATTTATAAAAATAAGAGCCATCCTCCAATTGGTAAATCATCAAAAGATATGAACAGGCAATTTTCAGAAGAAGAAATCAAAGCTATCTATAGTCATATTAAAAAATTATCTAAATCACTATTGATTAGAGAAAGGCAAATTAAAAACAACCCTGAGATATCACCTCACACCTACTGGAAATGACAAATGCTGGAAGAAAATGGGTACATTAATGAATTGTAGGTGGAGTAGTGAACTGGTGTAACCATTTTGGAGAACAATCTGGAACTATGTCCAAAGGACTGTAAAACTATGAATACCCATTAATACAATAATACTACTACTAAGTCTGTACCCCAAAGAGATCAAAGGAAAAGGAAAATTACCTATATGTGCAAAAATATTTAGAGCAGCTCTTTTTGTGGTAGCAAAAAATTGGAAATTCCAAGGACCCATGATGAAAAAATGCTATCCATCTCCAGAGACAGAACTGATGAATTCTAAGTGCAGATTGAAGTTTGATTTTCTCACTTTCTTTATTTTTTTGATATGGCTAATATTTAAATACGTTTTGCATGAATTCACATGTATAATTGATGTCTTACTGTATGCCTTCTCAGTGAGTGGGGGAGGGATGGAATCTAAAAAGAATGTTAAAAATAAATAATAAGATTTTAAAAAGAAAACCATCAAAATATAGAATTATTTCAATATACAAATAACAGGAATGATGACTATATTTAAACTATGATTTCTATTATGTAGGTTTTTTAATGCATTTACGATAAATTAAACAAGGTTTAAAAAAAAAGTTGTTCTCTGAAATTTGGCTGTGCAAAGAAGTAGAAAAGAAATAAGGCAAGATTCAAAGAGGATCGTAGATAATAACAGTTCAAGTTTATGTTATAATAATAATACTAGCTCTTGGTTATATTGTACATTCAGTTTTATAAAGCAATTTCCTCACAATGTCACATGAGAGATGGAGCTCCCCCTGATAGAGCAGCAAAGGGCAGACCAGTTGTTATCTTAGAAAAACAAATACTTTCTTTGCATGCATTAGTGAAATAAATTATTCCTTTTACATATAGGAAGATGCCAGTAGAGCACTCTCCTAGATCCAACAGGGAAAAAAATATTCCCTTCCCACATTGGCAAATTGGCTGAGTGACATTTTGATGTCCTTACTAGGGGTCACTATTCCTAATTCTTAAAGTCAGAGTAATTTTGAACAATAGAAATCACTCTTTTCATCATTTGTCTTCACGGCATCATTGAATATTTGTTGTTGTTGCTGTAGTCATTATCTTTTTCACATCAGCTTGACCTTTTCAAGTAAAAACAAATCAACAAGCATTTATTAAGTGCTTACTACATGCTAGGCACTATGCTAAAGGCTGGGGCAAAAACATAGACCCTGCCCTCAAGGAGCTCACATTCTAAAGGGTGAGACAATATGCAAACAACTACATAAATACAAGGTATGTGCAACTTAAATTGTAAATCATCTCAGATGAAATGCAGAAACAGTGGGGGTTGGACTAGAAAAGGCTTCTTGCCTTGGAGGGAAGCAAAGTGTAAGAAGAGTAGAAAGGGGGGAAGGGCTAAGTTGTGAAGAGCTTTAAAAGCCAAATACCATGGCTTATATTTGATCCTAGAGGTAACAAGAAATCACTAGAATTTATTGAGTAGGTGGGAGATATAGTCAGACCTGCACTTCAGAAAGATCACTTTGGTAGCAGTACATATTTTGGATAGGAGAAGAGAGGGAGTTGAGGAAGGAAGACCAGCTAGGAGGCTGTTTTGGTTGAGGTAGGAGGTAATGAAGGTCTGAATTAGGGTGGCTGTTTGAGTGAATGGGATGATGTGAGAAATGTTATGGAGAAAAAGGAGATATGTATGTTGGAGATGGTATAAAGAGAGATATGACAGAATTTGGGAATTGATTGGCAGTCTAGGGTGACAAGGAGTCAAGGATAACATTGTGGTTGAGAACCTCAACTTACTATTCCAAACCTTTTGGTCATCCTAAATTCTGTCTTGCCCTGGATACCAATGACTCTGGAAGTGAAGGTGAGGCAGATGAATTGAAAAACTCTGCCTCATTTAAATCCAATTCACCAAAGGGGCGGCTAGGTGGCGCAGTGGATAGAGCACCGGCCCTGGAGTCAGGAGTACCTGAGTTCAAATCCAGCCTCAGACACTTAACACTTACTAGCTGTGTGACCCTGGGCAAGTCACTTAACCCCAATTGCCTCACTAAAAAATTAAAAATTAATTAATTAATTAATTAAATCCAATTCACCAAAAGTCAAGATGTCACCCAGTGATGTCATTGGTCCTCTTGAAAAACAAAGGATGAATAACAACAACAACTTGTGTAGAACTCAAATATAATTTCCCTCCTTGTGCCCTACAATCAGACTGGACTTCTTGCAATTCCTCATATATATCATTCAATCTTTTATCCCCATCACTTTGCATTGGCTATCCCCTATAACTAAAAGTTTTTCTTTCCTCATTTCCACTTCTTAGAATTTCATTGCCTACAAAATTCTGCACTAGTGCCACCACCTACACGAAGCCTTTTTTGGATCCCCCACCTGCTATTGCTCTGCCCTCTCAACGAGTGTTATCTTCTATTGTATTATTTTGCATAAACTTATTAATGTACATGTTGTCTACTTGAATAAAATGTAAACTCCTTAATGGCAGTGAATGATTCATTTTTATTTTTCCATCCCTAGTGGCTAGTGTGGTGACTGATACATAGTACATATTTAATAAATGCTGATTAATGAAAAGGTGCTCATTCTTCATGCCAGTCAACCCTACTACATGTACACTAGATCTCATTTTCTCTCCTCTTCTGAAGTAAATTGTCCACATAATTATCCCAACTCTCTACCTTCCATCTCTCCCTAGCAAATAGCTCCTTCCTTCCCTGCTGCCTACAGACATACCCATGTCTCCCCCATCATTAAAAAAATTCACTTGACTCCACCATTCCTGCTATGACCCTATACCTCTCCTCTCCTCTCCTCTGTGGCTAAACTCCTTGAGAAAGCAAACAGCTGGTGCTTCTAATTCTTCCCATCCTCTTCTAAACCTTCTGTAATCTGGCTTCCAAACTTGTCATTCAACTGAAACTACTCTTTTCCAAGTTATCAGTGATTTCTTAATTTTCAAATCTAATGGACTTTTCTAAATCATCCTCCTTCTTGGCCACCTTCACTTTCTAGCCTTCTAAATGCTCTCTGCTTTCTAGGTTTTCATGGTGACCACTCCTTATTAGTCTCCTCTACTGGATCTTCAGTCATGTCATACCCACTAACCATGAGTATTCCCCAGTGCTCTGGCCCAAGCCCTCTTCTCTTTTCTTTCCATGCCATCTTACTTACTGATCTCATAGTTCCCATAGGGTTAATTATCATCTTTCTACAAATGATTCTAAGATCTATATATACAGTTCTAATCTCTCTCTCTCTCTCTCTCTCTCTCTCTCTCTCTCTCTCTCTCTCTCTCTCTCTCTCTCTCTTTCTCTCCTTCAGCTACAATCCTGTCACACTACACTACCTGTCTTTTGAACATCTTATAATAGATGTCCCATAGGCAAGGGCAGCTAGGTGTTGCAATGGATAGAGTAAGAAGCCTGGAGTTAAAACTCATCCTTATGAGTTCAAATTGGGCCTCAGACACTTATTACCTGTGTGATCCTGGGTAAGTCACTTAACTCTCTTTGCCTCCGTTTCCTCATCTGTAAAATAAGCTGGAGAAGGAAATGGCAAAGCAAGTTTAATGCCAAGAAAACCCCAAATTGGGTCATGAAGAGTTGGACACAACTGAAAATGACTAAACAACAACATCTCAAATTCAACAGGTCCAAAATAGAACTCATTATCTTTTCCCAAAAAATTATCCTCATTTTCCAATTTCCCTATTACTTTTAGTGCCACCACCATTCTCCCAGTCATTCGGGCTCATAACCTTAGTATCATCCTCAACCTTTTACTCATACTCACCCCATATATGCAATCCATTATCAAATATCCAAACTTCTACCTTCACATCATCTCCCACATATGCACCTCTCCCTTTCTCTCTTTCCATCTAGCTGCCACTTTAGTTCAGGCCCACCTTTCCCCTGGACTATCACAATATTCTTCTAACTGGTTCTCTTGCCTCAATTCTCTCCCAATCCAAATCTGACCATGTTGCCTTCCCCCTCAACAACTCTAGAAGCTCACTATTACCTCCAGGATCAAATACAAAGTCTTATTAGGGATTTAGTACACTTCATATCCAGGCTCCTTCTTGCCTTCTTATACTTTACTGTCCTCTATGTACCCTACAATCCAGCTACATCAGCCTACTTATTGTCCCTCCATGTCCTCTCTCTGTTCCATTTCACCAGCTGTGTTCCACACCTGGAGTCTCACCCCACCTCTTAGCTGTACTGACTTCCTTCGAGACTCAACAAAAACCCTTCCTATTCTTAACCTCTAAGATTATCTTGCAGCTATTCTGAATATATCTTACATATATATAGTTATTTGTGTGTGCTTCTTCTCCATTATAATGTAAATTTCTTGAGCACAGAGACTGTTTTTGTCTTTCTCTGTATCCCTATCTCTTAAAGCAATGCCTGGCACTTAGTAAGTGCTTAATAAATGTTCATTGACTGACTGATTGGGGGAAATGCTTAGGAGATTCAGAAACTCCAGTTTGGGAACTACAGTGCTGATCATTCTACCTTCCATGTAATGATCAGTGATATAGATTCATTGGATCATAGAATTGGAAGGGGCCTTAGAGGTCATTAAGTACAATTCCCTTCCCTGTGAATGAATATTCTATATTATTCTCAGATGATAATTTGGTAATATGGAACATACTGTTTTGTGAGGCAGCCTATCCCGTGTTCAGATAGCTCTAGTTGTTGACAAAATATATTCGTGAGATAACAGGTTCTCCCATAATGCCAACTTAGGGTTGTCATAACCCATTCACAAAGAGATCACCTCTCTTTTTGAGAATTCAGGAATACCATTGTGTGATAGTAAATCAGAGGATTATCTAATAAGAGAAGGTCATCAGAGACAGAATTCAAGGTGCAGTCTCTATCACAAAGAAAAATAAGTCACATCCTCTCTCTGTGTGCCTTTGTTCTTTCACTGACTAAATAAAAGGAGCAATATTCATTTGTAAAGTGCTTGGAAATACAGGAAAGAAAGGTGTTCCAAGAAGACCAAATGTTATTTCAAAGCAACTGCAGGGTCAATAAATTTAGATTTTCCACCACCATGATTGCCCTACTTCCTGTGCTATGCTATTATTCCAACTCATAAATACTATAGCTGTTGCTGTAATAAGAAAAAACAAGAAACATTCCTTGAATGTCTTAGAGTGAAATACTTCTGAAATCCCTTGATTCCCCAACAGAAAACATATTTAAAAGAAGAATAGTCATGAATCAGTAACAGCTGCACCAGACACCTGTTATTTATTCCCATCATTAAAGTTGCCATGGCATTTCATAAAGAACTGGGTATCTTTTCCTAGAGAAATACCCCGAGTTCTTGCGAGTACATCCAACTGTTTCCTAAAACAAGGGAGCTCTACAAGGTACATTCATTAGCAGGGCCAGCCCTTGGCAAAGTTGTTAAGTTGGTAAAGTTGTTGATTTTTTGCCATTCCTCTCCTGAGCTCCCTAGTCCCTAGCACATATCTTGTCCTAATGGCATTTCCTGATAATTGTCTTAATGGCATTTCCTGATAACATTCAAGGTGTGATCATTTCCAGGGCATTTATGTTTATTTCTTGAACACCCAAAGGAACTAATCTCAAGGGTGTTTCTTCCCTTTATTCATTCAATAAACATTGGCACCCTACTGTGTTCCCTGCATGAGGGGCTAAGAGCAATGGAGTTTTGGGGGGTCCAAACCTATGATATCATTGTAGGGATTTCCTGGTGAGGAAACTCCCTTTATCAACGCACATCTGCAACTTAAATTCAGAGAGCTGCCTAGTATACTAAAAAGTTACGTGATTTGCTAAGTGTGACATTGCCAGGATTTCCTGTCTCTAGAGCCAACTTTCTATCTATTACACCACACTGCCACTAAAGGAGAGAAAAGGACAGATAAGACACTTTCAAGGAGCTTACACTATTGTGGTGGGTAGAATATGTATACACTAGTATGATACAAGGCTACAAGAGTAGAACAAGCAAAGTTCAGTGTACAGTAGATAGAGTACCAGGTCTGGAGTCAGAAACTCATCTTCATGAGTTCAAATCTAGCCTCAGACACTGACTAACTGTGTGACCCTGGACAAGTCACTCTACTTCCATCTGCCTCAGTCTCCTTATCTGTAAAATTAGGGTCATCATAGTACTGGGTCATTGTGAGAATCAAATGAGAGAATATTTGTGAAGCACTTAGCACAGTGCCAGGTACATAGTCGGTGCTTCATAAATACTTCTTTCCTTTTCTTTCTCTTCCCTTCCCTTCCCTATACAATAGACCTAAACTAAAAGGTCACTGACCCCTCATCTACAGTCATATCTGACAATGGGAGGATCTCAGCAAGACCAAGTAAATGAGAATACCCTTTATCACCCTGTGCAAAAGAAAGCAAAACTGTGATGGATGTCAGGAGCCAAGTTGCAACCTGAATAGCTTTTCATATGCTCTGGTGGGAATTTCACACTTCTGCACCCAACCAAAAGTAGAAAATGAAAGAGAGTCAGATCTCATTTCCTAAAACTCTAAACTTCTAAAGGCAGCAAGACTTCCTTGGGAAACTGAAAAAGAAACTACAAATGTTTCCAGGTCAGATGCAACTTCTCAGTGACTTAAAAACACACGCACACACATGCAGAAAAATGGTCACAAATACATGTGCATGACTATATATATATATACACACACATATATCTATACATAAATACATATACACATGTATGTAAACAAACAGCATGAAGTGCTGAGCCTGGAGTCAGGAAGACTTAGGTTCAAATCCAGCCTCAGATGTTGACTAGTTGTGTGACCCTGGTCAAGTCACTTAACCTCTGCTTGCTTCAGTGTCCTTATCTGGAAAATAGGAATAATAATAATAATTAATAATACCTACTTCCCAGGGTTGTTATGAGAATCAAAGGAGCATTTAATAAATGTAAAGCACTTAGTACAGTTCCTGTAGTACAGTACAAAGGAGATAATCATTGTAAAGCACTTAGCATATAAATACTATATAAATTTTAGCTATTATCATTATTAGTATTAGTAGCTGTGTGACCTTGGACAACTCACTTCACCACTGTCTGCCTCATCTGTAAGATGGGAATCATAATCACATCTACCTCCCAGGGTCATTATGTGAATCAAAGGAAATAATGATTATAAAGTGCTTAGAATAGTGTCTAGCACATAGTAAATACTAGCTACTGTTATTATTTCTAGGAACTCCAAAGCTAAAAGAGTTTTTTGTTTGTTTTAACAACAGCAGAAACTGAGAGACACTCACATGGAAGGCCTGTAATTGACAGCATTAGTCTCAGCAGTGCTTCCTATTTATTGCCTGATCTCCTCTCTCCAAGTGTTGTGAGACTCAGGATGGAAGAAGTAGAAAACCCAATTGCTGCATTTCCCTGATCATTAATAGAAATTTGAGATTTGGGGCCTCTACTCTTATGCTTCTTTGAAAATTAAGCAATACAAGGAGGAGGTGGGATCATAAGTTCTTTGACCCATAGATACCTCTAGTCTCTATTGAAATAAATCTCTTTTCCTACCACCAGATATTTGTTTCCATTATTAAAGGCTTTGAGAATTATGATGGGAGACTATTTGGTTGGTTTTGGATACTCCAAGCCTATATAGCAACAATGCAGCCCAGGATAACATTAGTTTTTTGGCTACCATGTCACATTATTGTTCCATACTGACCTTATAAAAAGTTCACTAAAAATATCTTTTTTTCTTTTTTTGTAAAAATTTCTTTTTCAAAGAAATTGTTATATGACCATGTCTCCCTCAGTCTGTGCTTATGGAAACTGCTTTTTTAAAAAACTCAAAAATTGATAGAAGATAAAATAAGGAATTCTATGTCTAACATTAAGGAACAACTGCTGGGTCCACAGGGGCTAGAATTGTATATCACTTCTTCTTCTGGACCTAATTACATACTTAGGTTAGGTTTAATCATAAAGAACCTAGCTTTGAATGAGATGGGGGATGAGAAGAGCTAGGCTCCCTCTTCTCATACACTTGGCTCAACAAACCCCCTTCCTAGGAAAAATTTCTTCATAGCTTAGGCTATGGCTAAAGACTAGCACTTTCCTAAAAGAAGGGAATAGAAGGATAATCAATGTGCAATCAGTATAGGATAAGTAATTTATTCCTACACACAAATGAAATACTAAACATAAAATATTTCTAGTGTTCATTAATAAAACAGCTTAAACTTCAGTGACAACTTATGAATACTATTACAATCTGATGTAGGGCTTAAATCTCATCATAGCATAAAGAAGTTTGCAGGACTGATAATTAGGCATTTTGCATTTTACCTCAGCTCTGTGCTATACAAATAATTCCCAGCATATGCTTACTGGTAAAACATCTGGGCTCACACAAATCTTATCAGAGGTTGTCCTCTCCAAGAGTGCTAGAGTAATTTTGAGGGACTCCTTCCCTGAAACTCCTCCCCAGCTCCAATCTAATGAGACCTCCACATCTCTTGAAACTTACAAGATCACCTCCATGCGAGGACATATCCATCTCAGGGTAGGTACTCATTTGCTTAGAGCAGGGAAAAACAAACACAAAATGAAAAAAGCAACGTGGAGTATAGGTACAACCTCACATAGTTGGGTTCCCCTGCATTAGCTATCATATGCACCCAGTTGCTATGATGCTGGAGAGAACCAGCCCTTCCCATCCCTCACTGGAAATCTTAAAAATTATGGGATGCTACCTAGAGAGAACAAAAAGAGAGAACAAGCCAGAACTTACCTCTTCTTTTAATTGATGTGGTACCTAGTCCCCAGTTCGGGCAGGTGGGGCTCATCAACCTTGGCAGGCAACCTGCCTAGGGGAAGGAAACCCTGATTTTAAACCTCTGCTGGCTTGCGGCTATACCCATATATGGGAAAGGCTTCGGGAATTAACCCCGAGGAAAAATCGGGAGTCAGAGTCCCTTAGGCAGTTGGATGTTGGACATCACATCCCTCTGGCAACTCCTGGGGTGGCACTGGTGCTAAATTGTATTGGCTCTGCCTCTCCTTTGGATCCGCCAGTGTCGCAGAGAGGTAAAACCTGTTGCATGGGCAACAGCTTGTTTTCCATATTGATCTGCCCAGGCCAGCGCCCTGGAGAGGACACTCCAGCTACTTCTCAGGGTGTAGATACAACACGGGATGCAGCAGTTACTGGTTATAAGTCACACAGGAGGGGCAGCTAGGTGGCGCAGTGGATAAAGCACTGGCCCTGGATTCAGGAGGTCCTAAGTTCAAATCCAGCCTCAGACACTTGACACTTACTAGCTCTGTGACCCTGGGCAAGTCACTTAACCCCCATTGCCCCACAAAAAAACAAAAACAAACAAAAAAAATCACTCAGGAGCTGCGGCTCCCGTATTGGACTGCACAGCCACACTGTGGCCTGTGGCTCTTCAAGGCGCTGATCCATGGTCGTCCGGACTGGCGGAAGCCTATGTACCCAGTCCCCAATACTATCAAGGGGCTGGGGAGAACCAAGGAATCATTCAGGATTTGCCACATCATACCCAAACAGAGTCATTTCATCCCTGGATCTCCACATGGCAAGAAGTACACCCCAAAGCTCCTAGGTAGTCAGCTGGAAATAGGAAGGTAAGTACTAAGTATCCTTCATGAGATGGTCCCTGTAGGCCAGTTCAGCATCTGCTATATATGTAATAAGTTAAAGTACTTCAAAAAGATTAAAGATAGTCATTCTTGGGGGCAGCTAGGTGGCGCAGTGGATAAAGCACTGGCCCTGGATTCAGGAGGTCCTAAGTTCAAATCCAGCCTCAGACACTTGACACTTACTAGCTCTGTGACCCTGGGCAAGTCACTTAACCCCCATTGCCCCACAAAAAAACAAAAACAAACAAAAAAAATCACTCAGGAGCTGCGGCTCCCGTATTGGACTGCACAGCCACACTGTGGCCTGTGGCTCTTCAAGGCGCTGATCCATGGTCGTCCGGACTGGCGGAAGCCTATGTACCCAGTCCCCAATACTATCAAGGGGCTGGGGAGAACCAAGGAATCATTCAGGATTTGCCACATCATACCCAAACAGAGTCATTTCAGCCCTGGATCTCCACATGGCAAGAAGTACACCCCAAAGCTCCTAGGTAGTCAGCTGGAAATAGGAAGGTAAGTACTAAGTATCCTTCATGAGATGGTCCCTGTAGGCCAGTTCAGCATCTGCTATATATGTAATAAGTTAAAGTACTTCAAAAAGATTAAAGATAGTCATTCTTGGGGGCAGCTAGATGGCACAGTGGATAGAGCACAGGCCCTGGATTCAGGAGGACTTGAGTTCAAATTCAGCCTCAGACACTTAACACGTACTAGCTGTGTGACCCTGGGCAAGTCATTTAACCCCAATTGCCTCACTTAAAAAAAAAAAAAAGATAATCATTCTTATTGTACTGAATGCATCTTTTCACCTCTTCCAGACTAGAAGTTCCAATGTGGCTGGCAATTTTCCTTTCTATCCCTGATACCTTTTGAAGTAGAATAGTTTAACTCTACTACATGAAAAGGGAGAATCTGACCCAAATTCATTAACAAATACAATGTTTGGATAGAGATATGTAGGTGAGGCTGAAGAGAAGACAATTACATTTTTACCTCTCTTCTATTTTCATTGCCAAAAAGGAATTCGTGATTTATACAGAATTAACTAGTACAGCCTACAACTGAAGTGTTCAGTTCAAGCTGCCACCTTTCAGAAAGGAAGACCTCGCCAAACTGAAACCGAAGCTTGATGTTTTTTAAAACCTTCCTAATATGGGGGCGGCTAGGTGGAGCAGTGGATAAAGCACCGGCCCTGGAGTCAGGAGTACCTGAGTTCAAATCCGGCCTCAGACACTTGACACTTACCAGCTGTGTGACCCTGGGCAAGTCACTTAACCCCCATTGCCCCACAAAAAAAAAAAAAAAAACCCTTCCTAATAATTAGTTTCATCCTAAAATGTAATGGGCTACCTGAGGAGGAAGTGGATTTACCCTCCCTAGAGTTCTTTGTCAGGTGGATGATTTGCCATACAGCGAATTCCACCTCAGGCACATGTTAGACAAAGTGATTGCTATCCAGTCGTCCTACAGAGGAGATTCTCCTTCAGGTATAGGTTTGACCAGATGGCTGCTAAGGTCCTTTCAAATCTGAGAAGTCATAATTCTATGAATTTATTTTGTCTAGACCTGTAATTTGATTGGTGTGGAGAAACCCCCTATTACGAAACCAATGTAGAACAGCAACTTGTTTTCCAAGTGTTAATATTAAAGAATTGATCGAGCCACAGACAACATGTGCTTGAAGTGGGACTTGAACCCAGGTCTTCTTGGCCAGCCAAATCTCTCTTACAATCCGTGGTACCCAGAAATTCTGTGGATATTAGGACCTAATCCCGTAGGCTTTCATACCGCTTGTAGGTTTTTGAAAGAAGGGACTATTTTTAATGGATCTCAAACTGTCAACTCATATATCTTTGATTTAATGAGATAAATGATGTTCTCTTGGGGCTGTGACTCCCCACTCCCTTTATAAACTCTGTAATAGAAAAAGCCTCAAATGCATGTCTTCCCCAAAGCAGTGTTAGAATGGGAGTTTATTGTACTCAGCACTAAGGGATTCCTAAAAGCACACAGTTACTTCATCAGACAGGCAGCCCAAGGCATTGTTCTCTTTTTTATTGGAGAAGAAACTAAGACTTTAAATGACATACTTAATGTTGCTTTAGGCCTAGAAATAGAACTTAGGGCTCTTGCTTCTCAAATAAGCTCCATCTCTGCTACACTCTGTTGGGCATTGTTTATTACGGTGGCTATTTGCTGATTCCTTTCAGTAAGTTCTTCATGGTCTGGTGACCTTTTCATTTTGGTTAAGAGTTACAGTAGGAAATAAAAATTCAATATAGCTTCTAGTTTGGGTGTTACAATAGCTGCAGAAATGACAAGAGAAGAGGGTCAGTTAAAGGACACTGAGTAGCAGGGTGAAAGAGAGAATGTATGCAAGTAGAAGAAAAAAGAAGCTTACAGAAAGCATGTCAAAGTTTAGGTTGATGTTTATAGGACTGCCTTCATGTCATGGAAACTCAACAAAGAAAAGTATTGAGTGCCTACTATGTGTCAGGAATTGGGCACAACAACATGGTATTGAATGAAAAAAAAATTTAGAACTTACTATGTGCAAAGCTCTGAGCTAAGTTCCAGGGATAGAAAGAAAAATAAGACAGTCCTTTCTCTCAAAGACTTTACATTCTAATAGGGAAAGACAACATGTAATGGGGAGATCTTGGTTGTAGTTAGATGATAAGGTCCACTGGTTCTTAGAATGGAAGGGCATCTTTTTTAATGTCAATTTTCATTGATAGGACCATATCTGTTCCTGATGCTGAACAATTTGACAATACCAAGAACTTGGTGGTGAGAACCAGTCAAATGGCAGGCATAGACAAAATAAATTCACAGAACTGCACCTTCTCAGTTCTGAAGGAACCTCAGAGGTCACCTAGGCCAACCTACACCTGAAGGAGAATCTCTTCTGTAGGTTGACCAGACAAGCAGTTGTCCAAAGTTTAATGTCTCTCTTCTATTCAACTAATGTTCTTCTATATAAGTCTTCTCTTGCACAGATATAACACCCCTTATTCATTCAACTAATTATTATATGCCATGATCTTGAGTCTCTTCACCATCCTAATTATCCTTCTCTGGACACTTTCTAGTTTATCAATGTCCTTCCTAAAAAGTGGTTCATATAGAACTGAATTCAATACTGCAAATGAATTCCGACCTAAGCAAAATCCAGGGGGACTACTTCTATGAATTTCTTAATGATCACATTAAATATTTTGACTTTAATTATCACACTCTTCTCTCATTTTGGGATTACAGTTTATTAAAAAAGAATTCAGAACATCTTCAAACAAACTAGCTATGGCCTTCCCATCTCATACTAATATTTTTTTAATCTGTGTAAGACATTTATTTCTATTAAGTTTCATCTTCTTCAATTAACTCCAGTAACTAGCTCCCTATTGCCTCTAGATCAAGTACAAATGCCTATATTTGGCATTTAAACTCCTTCACAACTTGAGCCCAGCCTACCTTTCCAACATTATTATACATTACTCCCCTTCATGCACTCTTCCAGCCAAATTAGCTTTCTTGCTTTTCCTTATATATTTTTCTGTTTCCTATTTCTATGCCTTTGCACCATCAACCTCTATGCTTGGAATGTACTCCCTCCTCACCTCCACATTTTAGATCCCCTAATTTCATTCAAAGCTCAGCTCATGTCACTTTCTATATGAACACTTTCCTGATCCCTGCAACTGCCAACACCTACACTCAAAAAATTATATATTTTTTGTAGAGGCAACATGGTATTTGTGGATAGAGACCTAGTCTCAGAAGACTTGGGTTGAAGTTATGTCTCTGACACTTGTGTGATCCTGGGTAAGTCATTTACCTTCTTGGGGTTCTAGGTAACTCTCTAAGACAATAAATTATGGAGAAGGTGCCTACCTATATTGGTAGAGGGAGTTTTGTCATCCAGGATTTCCCTATACCGGTGAATTCACAGGTCCAATCTCTATCCCAAATTTTGTATCTGCTCATACACACTATATGCACATGCTGTTTCCCCAATAGAATGTAAACCCCTTGATTATGAGGGCAATTTGTTTGTTTTGTTCTATCCCCATCACCTAGCCAATGCTTGGCACATAGTCAAGGCCTGATAAATGCGTATTGATTGGTTGATATCACCTCCAGGATCATACATAAAATCCTCTGTTTGGCATTGAAAGCACATTGTAGGGGCAGCTAGGTGACACAGTGAATAAAGCACCAGCCCTGGATTCAGGAGTACCTGAATTCAAATCTGGCCTCAGATACTTGACACTTACTAGCTGTGTGACCTTGGGCAAGTCACTTAACCCTCATTGCCCTGCAAAAAAAATAGAAAGAAAGAAAGAAAGCACATTGCAACCTGACCCCTTCCTACCTTTCCTTCCTCCTCTCCTTCCTGCCCTAGGTACTCAACCATCCACTGACTAGGGCCTCCTGGTCATTCCACAAACAAAACATTCCATTTCCATTCTCTGGACATTTTCACTGGCTGCCCCCATGCCTGGACAGGCTCTCCCTCCTCATATCTGCCTCCGGGCTTCCATAGCTCCTTTCAAATACCAGCTAAAATTCTACCTTCTACAAGAAGACTTTCCTGATCCTTCCTTAATGCTAATGCCTTCCCTCTGGTGATTATCTCCAATGTATCCTGTATATATTTTGTTTATACATAGTTATTTTCATGCTCTCTTCCTGCTGAGACCTAAGATGTCTGAGAACAGACTGTATGTTTTTATATTCCCAACACTTAGACAAGTGCTACATGTAGTAGGTGATTAATAAATGCTTATTGGCTAACTTGATTGATTCATTTGTGGATCTGGCTCAATATTCTATCCTGCTACAATCTTTCTGGACCTTGATTTTGTCATTCAACTATTAGCTATCCCTCATAACTTTGTATCAGGTACAAATTTAATAAGTATTTTATGTCATCTTTACCTTTATCCAAATTATTGATAAAATGCTAAATAGTAAAAGGAACAGAAATAAGTCACAAAGGCATTCCACTGGAGACCTCCTTCCAAAATGAAATTAAACCATTATTTGCAACTTCTAGGATTGGTCTAACCATTATCAAATCAGGAATCAAAGTCATTGGACTATAGTTGCAGATTCTAAACTCACCTTTTGCAAATTAAGGCAATATTTGTCCTTTTTCTATTCCTACAGAACCTTGAAGCCTCCGATATTTCCTGAAGATTATTAGACAATAGCTCAAGGGGCAGCTCAGTGGCACAATGGATGGAGCACAGGCCTTGAAGTCAGGAGGACCTGAGTTCAAATCCAGCCTCAGACACTTGAAACTCACTAGCTGCATGACCCTGGGCAAGTCAGTTAACTGTGATTGACTCAAATATCCAGGGCCAATTCCAATCATCATGTATATCTTGCCACTGAATCCAGATGGCAAGAGTAAGGGTGGTGACTTTGCACAGACCTCCCTCATTTAAATCCAATTCACTGCAAATCATGACATCACCTCCCGATGTCATAGTTCTCTTTGGTAATGAAGAACAAACAATAAAAAGAATATTTATTTATTTGTTTGTTTGTTTAGCTCAACAGTTAAATCTGGCATTTATTTCAACGTCTGTTGGGATGTAATTCATATGTGTCTGGTGATTTTCATCAGTCAGTAAAGTGCTTTCTTATTATATCCCTGTAGCTGTTTGTGGTAGTGGTGGTGGTCCTTGTTCCTCAAAGAGGACCAATGACATCACAAGGGTGATGTCTTGATTTCCTCATATATCTTGGGCATCAACTCCCTACTAGCCATTTTTGTCCTGTCCTTTTCAATCCAAAGTTCATTCTCTTTGAGAAAACAAGCAAATGAATTGAGCAGTTCCTGTTTTTCTCCTGGTCTCATCACTGTTCCGTCCACTTCAGCAATAGTCCTATCCTTCTCTGAGTCTTTTAATAAAGGAACACCCAAAATTTTAGTGCAGTTTTAAGATTTTAAAGCTCAAAACTGTACTGAGACTTTTTGGAATACTCCGTAGAGGTTTTTTTAAATCAACCTATTGCTGTTCTTAGTTTTCTTAATCAGTTTATTCTGAGCTGATAATGCTTTTTGCACTATCCTTCAGGACAGTGTTACATTACCTTGAAATTTCCCATACATAGCTTTCTAAAATGTATTTTAGTTTGATGAGTTCCCTGTGAATCCATATCTGTCTCAATCGAACAATAAGTATTTATTAAGTGCATACTATGTGCCAGGGACTGTCATAAACACTAAGAATACAAAGACAAAAGTAGAATTGAAGTAGAGACTTTCTCATGGGGGAGATGATGCATACATACATTTAAGTATGTCCATATAAATGTATAAAAATCTATACAAAATTAATATAAGGTAGTTATGAGAGGAAGGGCAACAACAGCTAGGGGAATCAGAAAAGGCATAATGTAAAAAGTGGCACTTGAGCTGAGTGTTTAAGGAAACCAGGGGTCCGAGAAGCAAAGGTTAGGTGGAAGTGTATTTCAGACATCAGGAACAATCAATGAAAACACTTCCTCTTCATCCTCAAAATGATTTCTATTTGTTTCTTCAGAATTTCATTTCTAAAACCTCCCTACCTTTCCTGTCCTTTCTTTGCCTGTAGAAAACTAGTCCAAAGGCTTCCACCTATCTTTTCTTTTCTTTGTATCTTTTGAAATCTGCTCGACCAAAATCCCAAGTTAGATAATATCTCACTTTCCCCTCTTTCTCCATCACAAAACCTCAGAGAAAATGGTCACTTTCCCCTAAGCTTCCCATCATTTCCACTTCAGCAACCAGATCTTCCTCCTCAGGGGAGTAAATGTATTCACAAAAATCACAGAATTTGTAAGCCAGAAGGTTCCTCAGTGGACTGTTCAATTAACCAGTATCTGGAAAAGGAATTCCCACTATAACATACCTGACAAGTGGCCATCCAGGCTTGTCTTGAAGAAATTCAAGGAGGGGGAACTTACTACCTCCAGGGGCAGGCCACTCCACTTACAGGCAGTTCTAATTGTTAGAGTTTGGTTTTTTCCTAATGTTAATCCTAAATCTGACTCTTTGCAACTTCTACCCAATGCTCCTGGTTCAGCCCTCCGAAGCCAAAGAGAGCAAGCATAATCCCTCTTCCATGTGACAGCTCTTCAAATACTTGAAGATGGTTACCTTGTCCCCTTGAGTCTTGTCTTCAGAGAAAAAAGAAGCCAGCTGCTACCTTAAAGAGACAGAAGCCAGACCTACCAAGCCATACAGCCAAGGTAAGGCTCTTGGCGATGTTCAACTAAATTTCCAACTTAGGGTTAGAATTTCTGCAGCTGTGACAAACCATCATTGTGGAAGGACAGGGAAGAACCACATGATTGCTTTGATTTAAGATGAATTAAGGTGAAAAAGTATCAGGGGAATAATTTCTCTCTCTCTAAGACAGATGGTCTTTCTAAACAGGTGTGTTTATGCCTCAAAAAAAAATGTCAGGAAGATAATGTCAGGGAGTAGGGTGGGGGGTGGGGAGTCACTCTTCTGACAAGGAAAATGTCAAAAATATTTCCTAGACATGCTACTGTTTTTATTCTGAAAGAAATATTTCTATACTTTTAATACAATCTATGCCTATTCAAGGTCACTCAATTGCTTACATTAATTTAGGTTAGAACTTAGATGTTACAGGTAAGACTGGCATAAATTAGCATGAGATTTTAGAAAATTTTATTGTTTCAATCAAGCTATAACCATAATCTAAGGGGCACACTCTCTAGAGTGGTCTTCTTTTGTGGATGCTTGAAACTAGGCCTAGACTTATATACCCCAAAGAGATTTTTTAAAAAAGAATAAATGGACCCTGATATACAAAAACATACAAAAAACTCTTTTTGTGGTGGTAGAGACCTGGAAATTAAAAGGGTGTCCATCAATTTGGAAATGGCTGAACAAAATATAGTATATGAATGTTAAGGTATATAATGCCATAAGAAAGATGAAATGGATAGTTTTAGAAAAACCTACAAAGATTTTTATGAGCTGATGCAAAGTAAACTGATCAGAACAAGGAAAACAATTTATACTATAATGGCAATATTATAAAACCAAACAACTTTAAAATTTGGAACTTAAGAAATCTGTTCAACACAATGGCCAACTATGATTCCAGAGGGCTGGTGATAAAGAATCTACACAGCTGTAAGGGACTTAACATGCAGAAAGAGACATACTTTTTTTTAACATGGCCAATGTGAACATTTATTTTGCTTACTTATACATTTTTGTTTTTTCTTTGGTGGGGGAGATAGAAGAGAGGGGGGAAGTCTGTTAACTTTTACAAATTAGTAATTAAAAAAAGAACCAGTACTGGCCCAAAACAAAATCCTGATATGGACAAAGCTTGTCTTCAGGTACCCAGGATCATCCTTCTGACTTTCCATGTTCCTTCCCCACCACCATTACCACCAGCACAATGAAGTGCTCTATTATCTCAACCTGATCTCCCTAATCAAAATTAATCTAATCTGCATTTGGGAGTGGGGCAGGTGAAAGCATGTTCTCAGCTAGGTAACAATGGACAGTAAGAGAATAATGAGGTTAACTAGATTGTGCTAAGCCCTTAGCTAAATAATATTTTAATATCTCATTACTTAATGTCTTAACTCAGTTAAAATGAAGTTTCCCTAAGAGTACCTTAAGGTCCATCAGGCAATGATGTGAATTTCAGGCACTCAGGCTAATAGATGAGGGATTTGGGAAGGGGGTCAAGGAAGAATTGTTCCATTCATATCAGACAGCTGTCTATACCATATAAGGAAGAGTAATTTAAATGGGTCAGACCTCTAATACCTGGTTATAAGTCAAACTACAGACTGCTTATTCCTCCAAAGAACAAGAATACAAGTATGCTCTTGGGTTCTCTCTCTCTCTCTCTCTCTCTCTCTCTCTCTCTCTCTCTCTCTCTCTCTCTCATATTTACCTATCTCTCCCTCTCTACCGGCTCCTTGTCCTCTTTCTAAAAACATGGGGAAAAGGTCTAACCATTTTAAATCTTAAAAAAACAACTTTATTTTGCCCTACATTTCCTTCAAACTATCTTCTTATGTATCCCTTTTCCCCTTTGCTGATACTAGGTGTCTCTAAATGCTACTTTGTCACTATCTGCTCATTACTGCATTGAAATTGCCTTCTCCTAAGGCATGTTTTCACAAATGACTTCCTAGTTACCAAATCTATTAGCCTTTCTTAATTCTCATTTTCCTTAGGCTCTGCCCAGAGCATCACAAACTGAGCTAGAAGGAATTGGCAACACAGGGACAACAACAGAAAGAAGAAACTGAAGGGAGGGCTGAGGTATAACAGAAAAAAAAGAGAGAGATGAAATTGGGCCATTGGACCCTGGAAGAATCTCAGAACAAAGGACTCAAATTAAAGTTACTAATTATATTCACTCATTTAAAGACAAAGAGAAATTCTTACCAAAGAGTTTGCTCTTTTTCCAACTTCCCCCTCTCCATACTTGTCAGCAAATAATATTGTATTATATTCTTCTTGATTCTTTTCCCTAAACATTTCCTGTATACTAATGTTGCCTCAAATGTAAAGAGGTCATGGGTTAGGCAGAGATAACACTTTAAAACTTTAGATTAGAAGAAAGAGATAAACCTTTGTCTGAATGTTGGGAATTTTCCTGACTGGGGGCTCTGAGCTATTATAATTAAACTAGTAACTTTTCATCAAACATAAACTACATGAAATAGCATAAAAATGAGCCATATGGACCTAAGGGTCATTATATTGTGATAAGCTAAAAGTGAGCTATATTTTGCAACAAGGTGTGATTAATTAAACCAATAGCCTCATATGCAAGAGAAGAGCTCTAGATGGAAATAACCAAAATCTACACAAGATTCAGCTTTGCCCCTTCCAGAAAGGGGGAAGGAGCAAAGATGATCAAGTTCCTTCCACAGTGCTACCCACAAGTATCCCCCTCAAATTCAACACTTCTAAAACTGAGCTTACCTTATTTCCTCCAAAATCTGCTCTTCTACCCAACTTCTTTATTAATGATACCACCTCCCAATCACCCAAGCTCAAAATGTCAATCACTTTTGATTCCCCATCAATGGGTGATAAATTCAGTCAATTGCTAAATCCTATTTATTAGTCTCCAGTAATATCTCTCACATCCATCTGCATCTCTCCTTTCCCACTGCTACTGCACTAGTTCAGGCCCTCATCATCTCTTGCTTGGATTTTCTAATAGCCTCTTAATTATTCATCCAATCTCTAGACTCTCTCCTTTCTAATATATTCTTCAGAGCTGCCAAAATAATCTTCCTAATTCATAAATAGCTAGGTGGCACAGTGGATAAAGTACCAGGCCTGAAGTCAGCAAGACTTGTTCTTAAGTTCAAATCTAGCCTCAGACACTTACTAGCTGTATTACCCTGGGCACGTCACTTACCCCTCTTTGCTTCAGTTTCCTCATCTATAAAATGAGCCAGAGAAGGAAATGGCAAATCACTCCATTATCTTTGCCAAGAAAACCCCAAATGGGGTCACAAAGAATTAGACATGACTGAAATGACCGTATAACAACAACAAATTCATAAATCTGACCATTACTAGGCAAAAACTATCTTTTTTCATATTTGTGCACCTAGTTCTATGCCTTTCACTTTACAGGAATTTAACAAATGTTTATTGTATAATAAATTATGCACACAGCCTTCCTTCCTCTGAAAATAAACCACCCTGTTCAGATACATGATGGGCAAATGTCTTTCAAGAAAGAAAAAGAACCATTTACAGCCCTGGCACTAATGGAGTGAGTGGTCATTCCCATTCCCTCTTCTCATTGCCTACCTTCTCATTATCCTAAGGACTCCAACTTTAGTTTTTCTTTCTATTTCTTCTCCCATAGCACCTCTGAGTTGTTTTCTCCTGCTCTGCAGCTGAATTCTCTTAGGTGTTTTCTCTCTCAATTAGAGTGTGAGTTTCTTAATAGCAGTGACTGTCTCACTTTTTCTATTTGTATCCCATCACTTAGCATTTAGTCCCCAAACACTATATATTTGGCACATAGTAAAGTGATTAACAAAGGTTTTCATTCATTTATTTATTCATTACCTCTGCCCTGTCCTTTCCCTATCCCAAATGACACAGAAAAATTGTGAAGTAGAGAGAATTCTTTTTATCCATTCTCACCCTTCCCCATCCCCTAATACTACCCTGCATATGCTTAGAGCCTCAATTTATTCATGTGCAAAGTTTGGGGATTAAATAAAATAACTTTTAACATCTCTTCAATCGCTGATATTTTAGGGTTCTAGAAAACAATTGCATAACCATAAGCAAATCTCTTAGCCTTCTTTTTGGTTTAATTAACTCAATAATAGTAAAGAGAGAGCAGACCTCAAAGCCAGGAAGGTTCAAGTCTTGTCTCTGAGTGTGTGACCCTGAATGAGTCACTGAACCTCTAAGTATTCTAGGCAACTTTCTAAGACTATAAGTTGTAGAGGTGCCAACCTGCATTCTTAGAGGGGTTTCCCTAGCTTGGACTTCCCTTTAACAGTGAAATCATAGGGCCTGTTCCTATCCCTTACTCAGCTTTAAAATGGAAATGGTAATACCAGAGATATTGTGAGGATTTAATGATATAACTGCTATCTGTATATAGATATCTCAGTTGAGTCTTGCGACAACCTAGTGAGGTTAGTACCAGTTTTCATCTCTACTTTAAGATAAGGAAGTGAAATCTTAGAAAGAGGTTAAGCAACATTTCATTAATTTTATACCTAAGGGCCAGAGGCAAGTTTCATACCCACACTCTATCTATTATGCCATGTTGTCATATTGTCTCTCCAAGTGTGCTGGAGGGTATAAAGCACTGTATAAATACTAAGTATTTGTAGTAGTAGCAGTAATATTATTATAGCTATATTTTTCCTTTAAAAAAACAAATTCCATCTTCATTTTCTAGCTAATTATGTGCATGCCATTTGTCATAAATAAAAACTAAAGATGAGCATTTTTTAAATTAATTCATTAATTATTTTATACCACTAAAATTTAATTAAGCTCCTACTATATGCAAAGCATTTTTTAAAATAAGGAATTGTCCCTTCCCTTATGCAGTTTCTAATCTAGCAGGGGAATATGCTCATGAACAAGCATGGAAACTATAGTATAAAAATCATATGCAAATGCCTAAGAGAGGTCTAATACGCAGTGCTAGGTAAACAGGAGAAATTATGGTCACAGGTCTAATGTTAAAATTAATCATTGCAGAGATGGGTGCCATTGTTGTCATTAAGTCAATTTAGTTGTGGCCAACTCTTTATGACCCCATTTTTGGTCTTCTTGGCAATGATACTGGAAAATTTGTCCATTTCCTTCTCCAGCTCATTTTATAGATGAGGAAACTGAGACAAAGAAGGTTAAATGACTTTCCCAAGGTCACACTTCTAGTAAGTGTCCGAGGCCAGATTTGAACTCACAAAGATGAGTTTTCCTGACTCCAGGCCCAGTACTCTACCAAACCACCTACCACCCAGGTGTCATTAGTAGTTGTTAATAAAAATGTAATATTATATGCTAAAGACTAGTTTAATATTATATTTATGAATTTTATACATTTTTTAATTTCCTGGGTTCAATCAACACTCAGTTTTACTGATATTTCTAATCAAGATATAAAGTTTTATGTCATAAAGTCTTATGCTAATAAATTACTAAATTTCAGAAGAGAAACATAGAGTATAATTCTTGAGTTTGCTAATTGTCCTTCTCTCTACAAACATTAGCTCTTGCTTGGCATTTAGCCCAATTTGTCATAACAGAAAAAGACTGTATCATTCATAGCAAATATGTACATTTTAGAAACCACAAACAATATTAACATAAACAATTTTTCTGTGATCCTATAGGTCAGAAGAGAATATTGGTTCATTAGTTTTCTAGACTCTACCACCAAGACTCTGAAATAGACAACAATAAAATAATAGTTCACATTTTATAGCATCTGAAAGTTTATTAAGTCCTTTCCTTACAACCACCTTATGAAGTACATAGAGCAAGTATTCCTATCTCCATTTAAACTCAGAAAGGTTAAATACTTTGTCCAAGGTTAGACAGCTTGTGTTAGAAAGAAAATTCGAATGGTCTGTGTCCAACACTCCCTCCACAGCATTAATATAAGTGAACACCATGGTCTCTAATGGAAAGTCGTGCCATATGCATAGACACGAAGCACTAGCTTTGTATTTAGAAGACATGGGTTCCAATCCTGCCTCTAATAACTACCTGTATAAATTTGGATGAGTCGCTTAACCGGCCTGGGTTTTAGTTTCTTTATGTGTAAAATGAAAGGGTTGAAGTAGATAGCTTCAGAGTTTTCTTCTGGTTCTAAATCTATGAACTCTAGGGTGTTACCTACTCTCTGGCAACCTGGACAGTCAATCAACCAATCCCCAAGCATTTATGAAGTGTCTACACTGTGTGAGGTAGCATGTGTCAGGCACTGGAGATTCAAAACCACCAGTGAACAGTCCATGCTCTCAAAGAGTTTATATTCTATCTAGAAAGGCACCATATGTAGAATAAAAGGATTGGACTAAATGACTTCTAAAATCTCTTCTTTTTGGTTTTGGGGGGGGCTTTTGGGGGGGGGAGTTGCAGGGCAATGAGCATTAAGTGACTTGTCCAGGGTCACACTAAGATCTCTTCTGTCTGAAGTAAGACTCTAAACTCATGATCCTATGAATCTGGTTGCTGAGGAGATCGAGTGCTTCTGCTGTTGATTCCATTGGGTTCATGAGCAAGGAAATCAATTTGGTCTCTGGCCAGCCACATCCTGTTACAATGAGAAGTCAAGCTGGTAGGGTTGCCACTGCATTATCCCTTCTATCCTGGCGTCGTTCCAGCTGGAAGATCTAATAAGAGGGAGGCAAAGAGAGGCTCATATCTGGTCCATATCTAGGAGAATAATGACTTAATGCCAAGGCTGTAGCTAGGATAAGGCCATGAGAGTTGTTGTTGTTTTTTTCCTCAGGGCACAAATATTTAGAGAGTGCTGACAACACTTATGGTGCAACAGATAGAAACAATTGAGCTTAGCACCTAGTTAGCTAGAATAAATCATTAAAATAGAAATCTCCTCCTCAGCCAGGCCCTGCCCTTCGCTCTCCTCTCCCAGCCATATTGTCAACCTTGGTCTCAACTAGTCCCAGGGTCTCTGTTTTCTCCTCATCTGCACCAGGACAAGGCCAGGCCTTTATTGAATGCTGGGGGGGGGGGGGGGGGGGGGGGCGGGGAAGGAGGAGGGTAGAAACTTAGTACTGCTTGTCCCTGGCTCCAGAATTACCAATTAAGGCTCATTAGTGGTCCCTTAGATTCATGTGGGGACATTTGAGTTCACTGTTTGGTCCATTTAGATAATCCACCATCTAACAAAAATAGTAAGTATATTAACACTATCTTGCTGGTTGGTAATAAATTAAGGCACCGAGTGGCTAATAACTTCAAAACATGGGATTTAAGAGTTGGACGTGGCCTTAAAGGTCTCTGGGGCTCATACAGCAAGTCCTGAGAGAGAACCCAGGACTCAGATAGTCTGACTGTACCAGGTCCCTGTTCAAGCCCAGCTGCCACGACTTTAACTGCTACTGCGGCTTCCTGAGGCTTCCAGAGTCACTCTGTCAGTGCTTGCATAAGACTAGGGGATAAAATGACGGGGTAGACGTGCTGAGTCACCTTCGGTCCTCTAACCAGTCTTTGAAAAGAGCTTACTTTTCCATTTAAAAGAGCTAGCTCCCTGGCGGCTTCAGCTGCATGGTCGTGGGGCCTCCTCTGGCTTTGAGAAGAAAGCGTGAGGGAGGCAAGCAGAGGAGCCGGCTGCAGCCCCTCCCCAGCAGTATCAATCACAGGCCAGCTGTGATTCAGGACGAACAGCCCACCTGCCCCACAGAAAGGGCAAGCTGTGTTGTGTCTTCCCCAGAATTGACTCCTCTGACAGCACTGTTGTATTCCCTCCACCACCTATAGCCACAAATGCCAGGAGTGAGTTCGATCCTGGTAAACAGTCCATCTGAGCAAAACAACAACAACAAAAGCATTATTTCTTTTTCCTCAGGTCACCTAAATTATCTGGGGAGTTATCCTGAATCTCCACTTGCTTTGGTCTACATAGGGAATCAAAAGCAAACCCTTGCTATACAAGTGAACATTTGCCTGGTGACCTGAAGGATATTTTTTTTCCATAGGGTTTCAGGTTGAAAAGAATCTTGAGGAGCATCTAGTCCAGTTTTGCAGATAAGGAGCCTGAGGCTCAGACAGATTAGTCACACAGGTGTTAAGCAGCAGAATTGAACCCAGGTCTTGGGGTATCAAATATTATGATCTTTCTTCTACAGCTACATCACCTCTCAGGAGGAAGGGGGTGGGTTATGGAGAAGGAGCAGAATGGCATCCATGTGTGCCATACCTGAAATTTCTGCTTAGAGACCTGCTTGGTGGAGGTTGTCCAAACCTGTTAGCAATATCCTGAAAACCTCGGATTTAACTTTCCCTTTTGCAGCCAGTTAGGTGAGGCTAACAATGGACCCTTCCTGATAAAGAGCAGGGAATCCTTTCCTTTCACACACACCCACACATACACACCCACCATGAGTACCATCACCTTCTCATTCCCCTGAGGTTTATGCCTGGCTGCAGTTGAAGAATGAGCCAGCTGTCACCAAAAATCACACTTCCTGCGGCAGAAAGAAGGCCAGCTCTGCACACACGCTATCCACCCCCTGGGCCCTTTTAAAGCAAGCCACACCTCCTCTGAGGGCTTCATAGCTTTGTATGTGCTCAGACCCAATACTACTGCACAGCAGTGTCTATGGGAGGAAAGAAACTTACAGGAAATTTAGATGGTGACCCACAGGGGATCTCACCAGAGCAAAGAGTCAAATCTATTGTGCTGGTAAATATTTAACAATTAACTCAGTTTAATCAGCATTATCAACATCTTCTCCATCACTTTCTTAAGCCTAGATGATCCACAAAACAATAAATCAAGCCCTGACTTATATTTCATTGGCCAATTTCTGAGGTATAAATGCTGACACTGAAAATTTGGCATTTAAGCCGGTTTGAGATGACTCTGGCATACCCCTGAATCCATCAAACAGTAAAATGTCGTTTTATGTTATCTGTAATAATAGTGTAATTTGCCACAGTCATGGAGGACGTTCAGTAGAGAGCCCAAATGAAAAGGGGATCTACAAAAATGATGAGGTCATCCAGATACTCCTGCTTTGGAGTCATAGTGTATGTGTATCTATGTGTGTATAGATTTATAGAATTAATGAATTATATCTATATATGTTGATATGTAGAAAGGACTGGACAGTGACCGCAATCTTGACAAGTAACTGTAATGGCCTATTAACGTAATTCCCCATGTAGAAGAGGCTGGGGAGAAGCATAATGACATTGCTTTGGACATCAACATAATGAAAGTGCCTCGGAGAGACTTTGGAGAATGCAGAGACATCGTATAACTATTTCTGATCTGCTAATTGTGTGTGTTGAATAGCAGCCTCTTTGATTGGCACTAGATGCAGAACAAGGACTAAGGGTGCTGTAAAAGGGCATTGGTAACAAGTTATACAAAAATATTTATAGCAGCTCTCTTTGTGGTGGCAAAGAATTGGAAATCAAAGGAATACCCATCACTTGAGGAACGTTTAAACAATCTGTGGTATATAATTGTGATGGAATATTATTGTGCTATTAAAAAAATGACGAACAGGATGATTTCAAAAAAGACCAGGAAAACTTACCTGAACTGATGCTGAGTGAAGTGAGTAGAACCAGGAGAACATTTTACACAGTAGCAGCAACATTGTGCAATGATCAGCTGTGATAGATTTAGCTCTTCTCAGCGATACAATGATCCAAGACAGTTCCAAAAGACTCGTGATGGAAAAGGCTCTCCACATCCAGAAAGAGAACTATGGAGTCTGAATGCAGATTGAAGAGTACTGTTAAAACCTTTTTTGGTTTCTTTTTTGTTTTTTCTTTCCTTTTGTTTTCCCTTTTGTTCTGATTCTTCTTTCACAATATGACTAATGTGGAAATATGTTTAACATGATTGTACATATATAACCTGCTATCTTGGGGAGAGGAGAGGAAAGGAAATGTAGGGAGGGAGAAAAATTTGAAACTCAAAATCTTATAAAAATGAATGTTGAAAACTATCTTTACATGTAACTGGGAAAAAATAAAATACTATTAAGATCGGAAAAAAAAAGATGATCATCTGTGAATGACTTAGATATTCTCGGCAATGCAATGATCCAAGACAATCCCAAAGGACTAAGGATGAAACATACTATCCACCTCCAAAGAAAACTGATATTGATTGAACACAGACTAAAGTATGCTATTTTTCACTTTCTTTCATTTTTTTTCTTTTATTCAAGTATTCCTATACAAAATGACTAATTGCACATGTATAACCTATATCTGATTATTTATCTTCTCAGGGAAGGGGAATGGGAGGGAGGGAAGGAGGAATATAATTTGGAACTCAAAACTTTAAATAAAAATGTTTATTATTTAAATAAATAAATGGGGGCAGGAGGCATTGGTCATCCTACAGCCTTCCTCTCTTGGTTGGGCCTCTTCTTTGACTGACCTCCTGTTAGAAGACATGTAATGGGAGACAATGCTGATACATGTCACTATATAAAAGAACCTTGGTTCATTACCCCAATGGTTGTTCTTTCATTTTATGTGAAGGAGCTTAAACATGACAACCTTGTGAGTTTAGAAAGGTCAAGAAAACGACCCACCCAAAGTTAGAGAATCTGGGACTTTGGGAGTCTGGAAGTCCATGCCATTTTTGTAGCCAGCATCAAATCAATGCCCCCAAGAGCAAAGAGCATTCTTAAGAACCCAGCTGCGGGGGCGGCTAAGTGGCACAGTGGATAGAGCACCGGCCCTGGAGTCAGGAGTACTGAGTTCAAATCCGGCCTCAGGTATTTAGCACTTACTAGCTGTGTGACCCTGAGCAAGTCACTTAACCCCAATTGCCTCACCAAAAAAAAAAAAAGAACCCAGCTGAGATTAGGAGTCATCTGCTATGGATGCTACATTTGAATGTGAACTTGATAGGACCAAAGCCACACAGAAACTTTACTAAGTCTGAGCCTATTTTCCACAGAAGCTAAGATGGTATAGGAGAGAGTGAACTTCCAATGTGTTGGAGGAAAGTATTTGTACTTCTATTCTGGCAATATCTCCAAAGTATCCCTTTGTAAAAGTTAATTGATTTTAAGTGGTTAAATAAAACTAGGGCACTAGTGGTGCCTGATAATGGGGGAAACACACCCAGAATGGAGGCTCAGGATGATGGGGGCAGAAAATACACTCCACCCCTCAGGGGTACACCTAGAACCAGAAGGGGGAAATGTAGCCACTTGGATCTGAAATAGTGAGCCAGATAACCTATGTGTAAAACTGAATATTGTAGAATTATAAAAAATAAGCCAGGCCCCAGGAGGATACCTGCTCTTTTGCAGAGGTGCCCCTACACACACAAACATAGACACATATAGAATATTGCATAGAACAATGGATATTTTCAATTTGGTAGTTAGTTTTGTTGTGGTTTTTTCTTTTCTTTTAAAAAGGCCTTTATTATAAGGGATAGCTTTATAGGAAGCGGGAGGGATACGGGGCAGGGAGCGGGGGGAATATATGTGATATTATTGATGATGGCAATAGCAGCTTGCTTTTATATAGTACTTTAAGGTTTGCAAAGCATTTTATACATTTGATCCTCACCAAAAAAACAAAAACCCTTTGAGGTGGATGCTATTATTTTTCTATTTTACGAATGGGGAACTGAGGCACAATAAGGTTAAGTGAGTTGTCCAGTGTGTCCAGTAAGCGTCTCAGGCTCACATCTGAACTCAAATCTTCCTGATTCCAGGTTCACTAAGCGGGTTCATTCTAATTTTAATTTGTGTGCTATTAAAGTGAATACCAGGGCTGACTGGTTGGTGGGGGGGAGGGGTTCCCCAAAACACTCATCATGAGTGCTTCGTTACAAAATAACAAAATGTCCTGTGAAATTATATTTCTTGTTTCCTTTGGACACACCATAAAACCAACTCTTTTTGAAATTATATTTCTTGTTTCCTTTGGACACACAATAAAACCAACTCTACCAACTCCTTTGTTTACTTCCCTAAGGAGAGAGTGTGAGCCATTTTTTCCTTTAGCTACATTTTCCTTTTGTCTTCTGGTTCAGTATCAATATCCTTCAGTTCTTCCAGTAACATATTCATTTCTTGGTCACAAGATAAGGATTTGGGGTCCTTAGGTCATTAATACACCAAAATTAACTTTTATTCCTTATATCTACCCAGTGAGGCATTCTGTTTAGCAGAGCGAATATAAACTGAGATTCTAAATCTACTGCACATTATTTACAAAATCTATAATCCTTTAGTGTACAACTAAGAATAAATTTCCCCTCCTTTCCCTGAGAACATAATCAGGTTGGAGAACGGAATGTTTCTGAATAGTCTGCAATGGCATTTGAAAATCAGAATATCATCTGCCGTAGCCAAGTTAAATTGAGAATAAATGCAATGATTGACATAATTTAAGCCCCCTTCAAAAAAAAATTGTGGAGAATTTGTCATTAGCATTCCCTTCATCTCCTAACTCAAAAGTTTTCTAACCTTTAAAAATGAAGAGATCTAATTTCTTGCCTATTCTCCTTATATAAGAACCACCATTTTTTTTAAAAAAATAAGAACTTTTGTCTTTGCCTATGGGTCGTTCTTTTTCATTTATTTTACAATTTTAATACTCTGAACTCAGATCCATATTATTCTACATTTAAGTCATAGTTGATATTCATATCTCCTTTGAATTTCAATAATCCAGTCTAATTCTTGAAGAAGTAGTGGTTACAATTCCTAATAATGAGCAATTTACATGGTAAGCACCTGTTTGGGAGTAGACTGACTTCCTTCCTTTCCCTAATATATCTGGATAAATAAGTGTAGCATGAGAGAAACTTGGAAACACAACTGGTGCTATCAAAGACACATCTCAGACCATTTCCTTTAACATGAAACTGATTCTAAATGTCCAGCCAAAACAAGAAATATAATTCAAACTGCCACTTGAGACCAATGTTTCCAAACTTTTCTTTTCCTATAAAGGCTCTGTGTACTAGGTGCCACTGTCCCAGGACCCCCATAAATAAATAATGTCCAAGATTTGATATCATATTGACCTAATAGTAAGAAAAATACTAAAAACTCTTTTAAAATGGAGCCAAGGGGAAAGCCTTATATGAACTGAGACAGAGTAAAGTAAATATAGCTAGAAAAACACAATGTTTACAGAAACATAAATGGGGAAAAAAACAAGAGCAAAAATGGAATATTGGGTAATTACAACGACCAAGCTTGGCCATAGAGAAGAGATAAGAAAATGCATCTCCCTCCTTACTTTGCAGAGCTTTGCAACATTGCATTACTCTCAGATGAAGTTGATGATACTTGGCTGAACTTTTTTATTCTCTGTTACAAGGGATGACTCCCTGGATAGGGGAAAACTGGTCTCACACAATTACTAACTGTGTAACCCTGGGCAAGTTCTCAACTTCTGTGTACCTCAATTTCCTCATCTGTAAAATAAGGATAATAATAGCACCTCCCAGGATAGTTGTGAGGACCAAATCAGATAATAATTTTAAAGTTGCTAGCAAATGTTAGTTGTTATTACTATCATCATCATTATTTGGAAATGAAGTTGACATAAGAACCAAAAAAAAAAATTAATTAAGAAAGGGCATAGTGATAATAGTCAGCTTTAAAGTAAATGATCAAAAGGACTGCTCAGTATTACATCCAATACATTTTCTTCTTCTTAGCTTAGATTTCAAAAATGAAATGAGAAAGCAATGTCTGAGATGCCTTAAAAGCATTATGTGTATTCTTACTGGCTTTACAGAATTAATATGGGGGAAATGTAGCCATGGGTGTTACTTCCAAATCTCTTTATACAAATGATGCAATAATTTTAAAAATTAAAATAGTACATAGATAAAAACTGAGATAAAGGAGGACCCCTCCCCCTGACAAATGCTTCCATCTACAGGTGTGGCACTCTATGGACATGCTGATTGGTAGAGCCATATCCAGTCTACAGATCATTCCCTCAAGTGACTCAATATCATCTTGACATGTTGATATGCTGAGAGTGAGTATTGGAGAGCTCTTCCTGGCACCTCCAGGTCAGGGCTGCTATCTGTTGATGCTGCTATATCTTGAGGGAGGGGAGGGGGAGAGGTGTCATAATACTGAAAATGAGACAGAAGGATTTCATAGGATCAGGTGAGTAAAAACAATGCCTACCTCCAGGGGACCCTAGTCTGGCTACCACATCCCACGCAGGGTCAATACCAATGCAGAAACCCCAGGCAAGTCCATCCCTAAATGCACAAACTGGAAGGTACCTAAAGAGTCACCTAGGGGCAGCTAGGTGGTGCAGTGGATAGAGCACCAGCCCTGGATTCAGGAGGACCTGAGTTCAAATTTGACCTCAGACACTTGACACTTACTAGCTGTGTGACCCTGGGCAAGTCACTTAACCCCAATTGCCTCACCCAAAAAAAAAAGAAAAAAAAAGAGTCACCTAGTCCAGCCTTCACTTTACAGACAAATAAACTAAGGTGAAGTGATTTTTCCATTATCACAGGTATAGTAAGTGGGGGCATATCCACTTAGTGGGTGTCAGAGCTAGAGTAAAATCCATGGATCCCAAGTACATTTCCAGGACTCTTCCCATTGACTCCTCCTTCTATCACTTCTGTTGCTCAGGAAGGGTGGGACTGAGGCAGATGCCTAAAAGACCAAAGAGAGCACACCAACCTTTTATGGGGATCCATTACAGCAACTGGTATGAAAACCTCTTAGCCTCTTAGTTAGTTCAAGTTCATTGCCTTCTGTGGTCCTGGGGCCTGTGGAGCATGTAGAGGTCAGATAGGAAGAGACATCAAGCCCCATGACCTCAGGGGTTTGGTAAGGGCAGCACTCCATTCCATCATGGACATCTCTGGAGCTTCTCTAACAGTCACTGCCCTGGATGCCTTATGACAGCCAGACAAGGGTCACTCATGGGTAGAAACTTTCTAAGTGTATAAACCATATGCCTCTGTGCTTATAATCAAGGAAGAATATGGAGTCCTTAAGTTATGCAAAGCCCCACCTGGACCTAGACATGCTCCATAGTCATATTGCTGGCTGCTTGAATTAATTACACTTGTGTCATCTGGAGTTTGAAATGAGAAATAAAGGGCCAAAATAAATCTTAGGACCTGGTTCTGCCTCTTCTATATGCTTTTATTCAAATAATCCAGTTATGAAATAATAATAACTCATATGTATATTGAGTGGTAAGGTTTACAAAGCACTTTCCTCAGAACAACTCTGTGAGGTAGGTATACTGTAATGATTATTTATGTCTTGAGGAAGAAACTGGGACTCACAAATGTTGAATGACTCACCCAAAGTCACCCAACTGGTAAATATAAGAGCCAGGATCAGAGCCCATGTCTCTCCTGATCTAAATTCTAGCTCTTTTCACACTATCATGCTTCCTTTAAAAAGGACCTCAAGAAGCTTCCAAATTGAGTCTCTAAGGAGGAATGCTTATGAACCAAAAGAAGAGATGTCTTCTGTTCTGGCATTAAATGCTTTAGGTTTTTAAAGGACTCTAGGGAAGGGAAGCTGTGTAGGTCAGCTAATCTAAATTCTCTTATTTGACAGATGAGGCCTCAGAGAGATGAAGTTACTTATCCAATGTCACACAGCTAGTAGAAGATAGAACCTGAATTCAAGTCCAGATTTCCTGACTTCAGACCCAGTGTTCTTTAAACTAAAACACATAATGAGTTAAACATGAATGAATTAATTGAGATCTCAGTAAGACTTCCTGGTCTACAGATAAAAACAGAAGATTGTGACCATGCCTACACTTAAATGACCTGTTTTGTTTTGTTTTAATTTTGTGCTATGTTTAAGGTCATCTGTCAAAAATTCAAGCTTGTAAAGATCTTTACTGATTTTTACCATAACACTTGAACTGGTAACCAGTTCATATAACCAAATCTAGAGCCCCTCTTCAGAGATAGAAAAAATGGCCTTTAAAAATCATTAGACCATCCACCAAAGACTTTAAGAAGTCATCTCAAAGTCTATCACATGGTGTTCCCCTTCAGGTGTATTTAAACTATTCGCCCCAGTACTCCAATGATCTCATTATCATGGGTATCCCCTCCAGTGATGCAACATGACAAATATTACCCAAATATTCAAATGAATTTGTGATCTCACTCATGTGGAGAGTCCCTTCAAAGATGCCAATAACAACCCATCCATGCCTGCCCATTCTGGGCAATTCTTGCCATGTCCTTGCATAAATTCACTAGAGAAGGTCCATCCAAAGTAATGGAGGTAGGTGGGGCAGTGTGTGTGTGTGTGTGTGTGTGTGTGTGTGTGGAGGACATCCTGTTGTTCTCCTGATGTTTCACAGATACTGAAGGATCATATGAGCTATTCGTTGGTTATCCCTCACTCTCACCACCTGACTAGCCCATCTTTTTATAAAAACATACATTTCTTTGGTGACACCCTTTACACCACTTTTCCTTCAGTGCCAATGTTTTTCTGGTGATGTATGAACTATATACTCATTCAAATGTACTCTCCTTGAAGGCAGGGACTCGGTTTTGCCTTTCTTTGTATCACCACAACTTAGCATACTGCATGGCATGGAGTGAGTTCTTAATAAATGCTCGTTGACTAAATGACTATTGTCTCCAAAGAACTTTGTCGAGGATCACCCAAAGAACATGGTGTGTGTGAGCAGACTATGACACATTACAAACACGAAATTGATTCACAAAGATGAGAATTCTTTCTGTTTTTTCCAGGTCTCTGTAGAAGATTTAACCGTTTCAGCTATATACTGATAGCTCTCACTGTCTTGTGTGTATCAAACTCTTCCTTCTGCCTAGTTCAAATCTTCATTTTCAGTTTAAGCTTATTTCCTCTTGTCTTGATCTCTGTAAAACCTTTTTAAATGTTAATAGAATAACAGATATGGACCAAGAAGGGACCTCAGAGGTCATTTAGTTCAATCTTTTTTTTACAGATAAGGAAACTGAGGCCTGGAGTAAATTAAGTGACTTTTCAATAGATGCCAGAGGAAGAGAGAGAGAGCTAGAAAGGACCCTAGGGGTCATCTTTGTTTGACAGATGAGAAAAATCTGGCCTGGGAGATGTTGAATGGCCACACATTTAGTAAGTGTCTGAGGCAGGAATAAAACCCAGATCTTCCTGACTCAAAGTCTTGTAGTTCCATCCACTACCCCACATTTCTTCTAAAAGCCTTCCCCTGACTGAGAGTTGAACCCAGGCCTCAGCAGTGAGAATGTTCAATCCTAACCACTGTTAATGTTGTTTGTCCTTCATTCTTGAAGAGAACCATGACACTGGGAAGAGATGTCATAACTTGCAGTGAATTGGATTTAAGTGAAGCAGGGTTGTGCAAAACCACCAGCTTCACTCTCTTCTCCAGAGCCATTTTGGGTCCAGTGGCAAGATATACATACATCAGGACAACTAGAGATGGTCCCAGATGTAACCCTAACCACTGGACCCACCAGTTCAAAATCCTTACCACCATATGTTATTAATATCTTGGTCGTTCATATCACACCTAAAAGGAAACTGTTGTGAACTACAGAAGAGCTTCTGAACATCCAACAGGGTCTGACTTATCTGTCCGATTTCTCACCCTTGTAAATTCCTAGAGTTCATTACTCCTGTTTTCAAGAAATCAAAAACACTCAGTTTTAACCTCAGAGCTGTTAGGACTGAGGCTTTTATCTTGTATTTGGAAGAGCTGTTTAGTGTTGCTGAAGCTCATCTACAAAGTTAACGTGGAAATACTCTTTCTATTGGAAATACAAGACAGATCGAGGAAGTTCTGTTTATATAGTGCTTTAGAAACACAGATGCCAAGGAGTGCCCCCCTCCTGCCCTGCATCCTGGCTATGTCTGCTTGAAGAACCACTCATGAGAGGGTGAGAAGCACTGAAAAGTGCCATTGGGTACCCTGATTATCTCAATGTCTAATATTCCAACTTGGTTCAGAATCACCCATGACATTTTTTTTTAATTCTATGCTATGTTTAAGGTCATCACTTAAAAATTCAAACTGGTAAACAATTCAGACCCACTTATGGGTGAGACTTGTAAAATGATCAATTACTTTTCTACACTCTTTAGAAGACTGTGCCTCACTCCTGTCTCTACCCCTACCCTCAGTCCTGAAAAAAGGCATCCCCTAAGTTCCTTATTTAGTTTCTTACCTTTGGTTTTGAAATACAACTCATAAAAAAGAAGTGTATTTACTTATAATAGGAAGAGAGCCTAGACCTGTCATTTCACTGGTATAGGGATTTCCCAGATGAGAAACTCACTCTGTCAATACAGCTACTGGATCAGCTACCTAGAATCTCAGAGAATTGCCTAGAGTTCTGAAAAGTTAAGTGACTTGCCCAGGGTCACACAGTCAACATATGTCAGGAACACAACTTAAACTCATATCTTCCTCACTTTGGAGCTAGTTCTCTATTCACTATGACCTGCTGATTATATATACAACCCCACTATTACATCCTATATTTAATAGAATTATAGATCCTAAGCTGGTAGAGACCTCAGGGACCAACTAGTCCAATCCCCCTCTTTTTACATTTGAGGAAACTTTGGCCCAGAAAGAAGAAACTTGCCCAAGGCCACACATCTAGTAAGTAGCAGAGGTTTGAACCCACAGCTTCTTATCTCAGGAAGAATGCTCTGTTACACCCTGCTTCCTTGCTCCTTATGTATCTATGCATGCATGCACAAGCACATGCATGTACACAGATGAGCCCAAACGTCTTCTCCAACAGCATAGCAAAAACAACCCCATTCAATACCATCAGCAACACCAAGCTTATGGGATTCCTTAGAAGCACACTGTGTTCAAGAACTGAGGCCACACTTCACAATGTGCCTCACCAATTCATGAAAGGAAATGAGAACAGGCCATCCAGCAGAAAAGTCTGCCAACTAAGTCTCTCTCTCTCTCCTGATAGTCACCAGTTAGGTGTAGTACATTTCAAAGTCTCCAGAAAACTTTGGATTTACAGATTGAGGTGCTGTTGATAGTTCAGCAGCCCTAAATGATTATGACAGCCTCTGGTTCTCTGTAGTGAGTTCTTTTCCTTATTCCTCCCCAGCCCGAATCCTCCCACCACTTAAAAAAAAAAAAGCACACACTACATTGTAAAGTTGTGTCTAAGGGTTGCTTTTGGCAGACTGTTTGGGATCACGAAAGAAGCAAAACAAAGGATGTGATTTCTACACTCTACCAGGTGGCTGTCACTGCATTTCAGGCTTTTTTATTCTCCAGTGAAATGTACCCAAACTCTTGCCTGAATCGGTCATTTCCGCATAGCTCACAGGAGTATTTGAGTTTCAAAGGGTTAGAATATGATAAAGCACTTTGGTCTTGTAGTATGAGGACTACTAAATAAACGTCGGTGTTTTCCTTGCTATTTTTAACTAGACACAGACTCACTGAGTCTCACTCAGATTTAAAAGGGACCACAGAGATATCAGCTTGTCCAAGCCTTATCTGACCAGAAATCCCTTCTAAAACATTCCTGAAAAGTAGTCATTCAGTCTCTTCTTGAAGACCTCCAAGTGAAGAACTCACTACCTTATGAGATAGCCCTTTTGGCTTTTGGACAATTCAGTTAGGAAGGTGTGGGGTTTTTTTTTCTTTTTTATACTTAGGCCTAAATTGGCCTTGCTGAAACTTCCACCTGTTGGTCCTAGGTCTGTTCTACAGGACCAGATGGAGCAAATCTAATGGACCCATTTGAGATCCCCTACAACCTGGTTCCAATCTGGGAGAGATAACCACAGAGGCTTGCCCTCACAGCAGTTAGAAACACAGATTAAGGTTCTCAAGGTCTGAGCTCTAAGCTTACTTTTCCTACTGATTTCCTCTTTGGAAAAACCACTTTGATTCCTCTTAGATGAAAAATGAAATTATCCTCTGGCTATACAAGAAGATTAGAAAGTCAAAAGTGAAACCATCTAAGAGTTGCTTAGAATTCCTCCCAAGAAAGGCACCATGGATGTCACAGACACAAGATGTCATATAAGAACTGATGAACCACTTTCACCAAATGGTTTAGGTTGGTGAAAGAAGCAATGGTGAATAATCAGAGTCCTCAGGATTAAAGTCTGGGGAATACTCTCCAGGCATTATTTGCTCTAACTAGTGAAGTTTAAAAAAAAAAAAAAAAGGACAAGTTTAGGGTGGAGACTACCTGAAGCATTTTAACTCAAATTCTGTACTTGCCAAATTTCATGACTGCCATTTTTCCATGGATGAAGAGACTTCACCAAAAATACTTGCCTTTAAGCTGTTACTTCAAAAACAATTGGCAGAGAAGGTCCCAAAGACCTGAGTAACTTCTCAGTACAAATATAAACATTAAGTGTAACCAATTATATAGTTGTATGATGATAAGCCTAGTGCCATAGAGTTTTGCCTGGTTTTGTATTTTATCATTTTTATTCTTTATTGCACATCACCTCACTAATATTTGCAAATTGTCTCCTACCAAAATCCAGAGGAGAATAAACTACATAGAGCTGCCAGTCCCTTCTCTTTTCCTTCCTACTAAGATTTCAGACTTTCCCCAACCATTGTTTTCTATCCATTTCTAGTTGTGCAACTGGGATTGATAATATAAGTGTAACATATGAGCAGGGAAAGAGACAAAAGGAGAATGATCTTAGCCTTTTTTCCTTCCTTAGTCATGTCTAGGAAACTCTCTGTCCAGTGGTCCCCTCTCATCCACTCCCCCCATCCAACTTGCACTCCCTCCATCCAACTTCCATTCCCACCAGAACAACATTCCCAATTTACTCAAAATAAATTACATACCTGGAAACATTTACATACTTGCATGTTTCCTCAATGTGATGTATAAGGACTTACTTGATTTACAGTAAGTCATAATCACTTTATGGAAGTCGCAGATTTTATGAATGAGAAGACCCTGTTTCCGATTTTTTTTTGGGGGGGAATAACAGAGGTCTGGGTATCTATCAAATAGTGTAATACATTCTATCTATTACACTCCTGTGACTAAATAAAAATGAAAATAGCTCTTATGTTAACAAAATAAAACAAAAAACGTTTTGTAAAGGACTTTTCCAGAATGTCAACAACACCTTTGCCATGGCAACATAAAAGCACCACATAAGTATTTGATCCCAAACAAAGTTTTGCTCAACTTCTTTAAATAAAACAAAATAATTTTTTTAATTAAAAAAGAAAGTGGCCAGTCCCCTGAAATTTTTCAGCACCAATAAAACATGACAGTGAGAAGAAACATGTGACTGTTGATATTCTCAAGAAATCAACTATGACTGTTTGACAGAATCAATCAACTGAAAATGACTGTGCATGATCTCATTAAATTATCTTAATGGTAGCATTGGAGGGTTTCTTTGAAGGGAGCTTGAAGCAATGAGAAAAGTTGCTTTTAATCAATCCAGTGAAACTACATGAGCTTTTCAAAACCAGATAATTTTTGTTTTCATGGAGGCCAGTTGTAGAGAGTGAATCTGCATGGAAAATTGGTGGGTAGAAAGATACCTTTCTGGTTATCATTCATAATATTTATTTTGGAAAAATATTTTAAAAATGAATTTCTTCATTAACAAAACAGTAAAAAAAAAACCTCAAATAACATTTGCACAATATTCCATAAATACATTTATATACAAAAAATATAGTCACATAGACCCGAAGTGCCTTTGTACATATTTACCAAAAAATTTAAATTATAAAAAATGAACATCACAAAATACTCAAGCTTTACAGATATCATGAAAATATTTTTACAAATCCAAAAAAATAACACACATTTTTTTCCACCTAGAAAAACACATTTTAGTATCAAAAAGGACAATAAAGGCAGTGTTTGTGTTTCTAATTCAAGAAAAGACTGGCTCATAAGAATCCAAAATATACACTTCAGGCAGTGCATGCTTCTTATGTAGTAATTAAGTCCATTCATTTAAATATATATATTTTTTAAAAAGCAACTGTCCATAGTGCAACGGGAAAAGTCATTTAAAAGGCAGTGCAACAGGTATCCTTGAACACCAACCCAGCCTGGTGTCCAGCTCGTTTTGCAGTCACTTTTGCTAATTTCAGGAAGAGAACCAGCTCAGTCTGAATTTAGTTTCTCAGCAGCAGTCCGTGAAGGGATCTCCCTTTCCTCTTTCAGCAGCATCCGTTGGGGCATATATCCTTGGAATTTATTTTATTTAGGAGAAACAGAAATTTTGACATTTTTACACCTAAAATAAAATAAAAAGATCGTTATTCAAAAATGGAGTCGTCCTTAGAACTCCTCCCCATAAGGTTAATGGGGCTTCTTAACCCACTTGAACAAGCCAACCTACTCACCTCTGTTGCTATGATGCATTCATCTTTTTCTTCTGATATGACATAAACTGACTGGTACTTTGTATCTTTAGAAGTGGAGTATACAGATTCTGGCCTTTTCCGTTCTGATGCGTCACCACTGGATATCACAAACAGCACACAGGGAAAAACAAGATTAAAGAAAGTCCCACGGCTAAAAGCAAAACAGCAGAGCCACCACTGAGAGCCCTCCCACTCTCCTCACCCAAGCCTAGTCACTACAGGGCCCAAGCTCCGAGCATTCGGGGACCTACCCTTTGAGAGGCGTGCTACTCTTGTCCTCCAATCCAGGGTCATGGGTCTCATACTTGGCTTCACACTTGCTGTGCTCCTCCCTGGAAGGGTCTTCATTCTTGACATCATGTACCAAATTATAATCCACTGTTGGATAGCGAGTCTTGAAGCCATTTTTATCCGAGTTGTTTTCCCCGTGGAAATCCGCTTTCTTGTTGGTGTTCTTGATTTGCGCAGCACCAATGACGCTAACTGAAATGTCCTTTTCCCGCTGACAGTTGGCCAGATTGTTCATGGTTTCAGTCTCTCCCCGGCACGTGTCCGCCGGAGGCTGCCGTTTCTGGAGCTTCAGCCGCACGCAGACCACCACAGCGGCACACCCCAACAGTAGCATGAGGACAAGGATGATGCCAGCACACACAGCAATCCAAGGGAATTGCCCGTTCTGGCCTTCTATGAATTTGTCTGGGACCACCACCACAGGAGGCTGGGGAGGCTCAGGGAGCAAGAACTGACAGTTGAGTCCTCCGTAGCCCCTGGCACACTCGCACACATAGCGGTGGTTTCTCTCGTGGCAGGTTGCCCCATTGTGACAGGGACCGTGTTCGCATTTACTGACAGGGGCGCTGCAGTTTTTCCCTGTGTATCCTGGAGGACACGTGCAAGAGTAGTCATTTACCCCATCTTGGCAGGTACCCCCGTTCACACAAGGGAAGGAAGCACAATCGTCCATGTTGTTGTCACAATGTCTCCCTGTGAAACCAGCCTGGCATTGGCATAGGTAAGAATTCCCAAGATCGACACACTGGGCTCCTGGAATACATGAGATGAAGAAGCCTCTATGTTATCACTCTACATCCTATAAACTACTCAACACGTCCAGATATTCCAACAACATGAACAAATAAAAGCACCAATAAAATAATGACCTCAGAAAGCCAGGCCATGACCCTACAGCTTGCATGCAGAATGTAAAGTCAAAATGATTTTTTTCATTTAGTTCTATTTTCATAAATCTTCCCTTTAAACCAGTGACTCTAATAAAGGAAATCAATGAGGCTGGCAGAATTGTTTCTACCTTAATTCCTCCCTCAGCTTTTCCACCGTGTTTGTCTGCTTTGGGAAGCTCAGACAGTAAAATGAGACAACTGTAAACAGACCGCATTTCCTGATTTTCTAGGCGGCCTTGAATAAGTCATTTTACTTATTTCTACTTCAGTTTCCTCCTCTACAAAATGAAAATATTGCCTCCATTTCCTTTCCCAGGGGTGTTATGGGGATTCTGGAGAAAATATTTGGCAAAAATCACTAGAGAGCTTTGAAAAGAAGTACTTCACAAACATGAGACAGCAGAGGATAAGAATATAAATTTGGCTTGAAAGCAAACAAAAAAAAAAGAAAGAAAAGGAGAGACTTACAAATTTGAATAAGAAAAAAATAGTTTAAGTTTATGGCTACCCTACCTGGAAAGCAGGAGAGGAGGAGGGAACAGAGGAACCCAGAAGGAGTCTGGGAAGGGGTAAAGAAAAGGGGATGCACTTTTAAAAGTTCTTCATTTTAGGTCTTTACTCCCTAATGGCAGGCCTTTAAAAATACTGCCTGATCCCCACTCTAGAATCTTAGTTTCCTTCTTACCATTGGAACAAGGGGAGGAGCTGCAGTAGTCAATTTTCTTTTCACAGTTAAAGCCAGAGTAACCCACTGGGCAGTGACAGGCATATCCTCCATCAGGGTTATCCGTGCATCGGCCTCCATTGAAGCATGGGCCATCAGCACAGGTCATAGCGCTCAGCTCACAATTCTTACCATAGAAGCCAGGTGGACAAGTACAGGAATAACTGTTTTCAAGATCCTGTAGGTGAAAAGGGGAATGTTCTTTCAGCCTGCACCTATTTAAATCCACTCACCCTTGCTCAAACAGGGGTTCCCCACATGAGATCAACATTCCATTTTGTTCTGGACTTCAACTTACTGTGCAGCTTCCTCCATTTTTGCAAGGGTTGGTATCACATTCATTTATCTCAGTCTCACAGTTGGCGCCAGTATATCCTGGACGGCAAGAGCAAGTGTAGCTTCCTTGACCAGTGTTGGTGCAAGTGGCTCCATTCTTGCAAGGCTTGTGATGAGTGCAGTAGTTAAGGTCTACACACAGAAGAAAAGGGTGGGGGGAGAGGAAGACAAGGAAGACAAACATTAAATCCAGTAACTTTCTTCTCAAATGGACTGTATAGCAACTGAAGGAAGAGGCATATATATGATACAGGCACATGTTAACGAACTCACCTTGGTTACAGAAAAGACCTCCCCAGCCTTCCTGGCAATTACACTGCCAAGGCTGTTGACATGTCCCATGGAGGCAGCCAGGGTATCTGATACACTCATCACAGTACCGACCCTGCCAGCCAACTCTACACCTAAAAAAATTTTTAAAAAAGAAAATAAAAAGTCAGATTGAAAATTGATACCAGAAGTCATATAACACACTACTGACCAAGCAACTGACTCCTCTTTTCCTCAGTAACTTTTTTTACACTTCCATTGACAAATTCCCAGACTTTAAGAATCTTAGACAAATAATAACTAATCGGCTTTATACAACACTATAAATATATTAATATTAAATTAACATTAATGTTGCTAACATATAACTACCAGAATCATTCTTATCTCCACCTCATCTGAGTTTCTCAAATTACCATCTAAGCCAAGTTAACCCATAGGAAAAGAGAGGGGAAGAGAAAAGGAAGGAAGGAAGGAAGGAAGGAAGGAAGGAAGGAAGGAAGGAAGGAAGGAAGGAAGGAAGGAAGGAAGGAAGGAAGGAAGAAAAGAAGAGCTTTTGGAAACTCACTTGCATTCTCCAGGCTTGTCACAGAATCCATGTTGCTCATCACATCCTGGCAAGCAGATTGCTGAAAACAATTAAGATACACAATAAGTTCATTTTCAAAGTACTTCCTCAAAATTCTGATAGCTTCTCTGTATTATGTTTTGGGACAAACTCTCTTCCCAGTTCAGTTAGTTAATACCAGCTAAACTAATCTCTCAAATGTGCTGTATTTATCTAGCTTGCCTAGTAACTGAGAACTTTACTTATCACTAGGGATGAGCATTCTTCTTAATACAGTTGCACATAGACAAAAGAGGGCTCCCAAAACCCCAACCCCCTTTCTTTTAAGAGAGGGTCAGAAGTCTTTTCCCCCTCCCCCCCCCATTCTATGCACAAAGCTCCACCTCTTAATATCCCAGAAAGTGTGTGTAGATAAGAGTGGACAGCTGGTATGCAGGGTGCCAGGGCAAGACAGCTGCCCTATTGTCTATTCTCTCCCAGCAGCTGCCCCAGTGCAACAATACCAGCCCCCTCCCCCAACACACATCCCCCCTCCCTTTCCCATACATACATACTCAGCGTGTACACACATACACACATCCCTTAAACCAATGAGAGTCAGGCCTGCCTTCCCTGACAGCCTATCCCTGTAGAGATCTAATCTATGGCACGCGCAATGGGGGAGGGGAAAAGGAGAGACTTACAAATTTGAATAAGAAAAAAAAAATAGTTTAAGTTTATGGCTACCCTACCGGGAAAGGGGAGAAAGGGGGGAAAGGAGGAGGGAACAGAGGGACCCAGGAGGAGTCTGGGAAGGGGTAAAGGAAAGGGGCTGCAGCATTTTGAGCGGATTTACTTTGCTAGGGTATGGAATTCATTAAGAAGCTCTGTAACTTTTGATTCAACAAAGCCAACTAGGGACAATGCAGAACTTTAAAATGATCTATGGGGACACATTAATACATTTTCCAAATCTAGGGAACTGTGAATATGTGGCTTAGTACCATGCACTTGCTAATTTACAATTCCTCTTCCCCACTTAGTAGGGAGTACAGCAGGTTGGCTTCCTTCTCTTCTTTACCCCCAACCTCCACCACACACACACACACACACACACACACACACACACACCCCACTCCAAATGCAGAGGAGCTCCTTTGGCCACAGGACAAGCAGGGTCTGTGACCTTAGAACAGCTGATTAAAGGGCCTCCTAAAAGCAATGGGAGGAGGGTGGAGGGACTCTGGATAGTGGCACTAGGACCTGGCTCCTGAGTACGCAGTGGAAACCTGATCCCTTCTAGAGAGTTGGGAGGGGGGAAAGGCTGTGCAGATCCGGGAAGAACTGGGTTGCTTTGCAAGCTGCAGGCACCACTGGGGTCTCAAAGGCTAAGTGTGCAGTGGGGTTTATTGGTATGAGTCCAGCGGAACTAGCCTTAGAAGCCAGTTTTGCTCGATGTCCAGTCCCTACCCCCCCAACAACCCCTGATATCTCTACTTCCGGCACTCCTATGGCTTTGCTCTTAAACTGTCATGCCATACCCTGTGGAGCTAGCCACGTGACATTTAAATAGCAAGTAATCTGGCAGGTAGAGAGTGGTTTCACTATGACTGTGCCAGGTTAGTCCTTTTCTTTGTACGTGCATCTAAACCTGCTAAAGGGCTTGTAGGCTCCATAACATAACATTGGACATGTGTACACACTGGTCCATAAAGTTGTTTACACTCACTGGGTCATCTAAAGAAAGCCATACAAATAAGGTTTGTGCATGGAGGTAAGGATGCACTGAAGTGGATCCTCCTCTGTCACCAGGCAGGGAGTTGACCCCAACTTCAAAAGGCTCTGCCCTGATGGATCCTACAAAGTTGAGAAGGCTTTGAGCAAGGGCCAGCCTGTTGTGGGTAGACTAGCCTCACTAAATTTGGAGAGTCCAGCAGGTAACATATTTTCAGCCACAGAAACTCATGAATACTGCCTGCAGTCAATAAAGAATTTACCCACATCTTAAAACATTGGAAATAATGTGTGTGTAGAATATACACACATACATGCCCTCTTTGGATGAGTGCACCCATCTCTGTTGTTATTTATATGTATGTACAGAGATAGAAGTATAAACATATACAGCTACTTGGTGTGTATATATAACAAACCACATAGAGATCCTGATCTAGAAGGTGCTATGACAGGATCTACACAGGGGGAAAAAAATGACAATCCATGTTTTCTATAAGAACTTTAAAAATATTCACAAAGATAGAGAGAGAGAGAGAGAGAGAGAGAGAGAGAGAGAGAGAGAGAGAGAGAGAGAGGGAGGGAGGGAGGGAGGGAGAGAGAGAGGGGGGGAGAGAGAGGGAGGGAGAGAGAGAGAGAGAGAGAGAAATTGGACGCGCGCACACACACACACAAATGGTGTTAGATAGGCTTATTTCCTAGCCTCTTGCATCCATTCCTAAAATCTTCCCTTCCTAGCTGTTCACTAAATTCTCAAATGAAGGGATTGGACTAGATTGGTCCCCAAAGTCCCTTCCAGTTTTAACATTCCTTGAGTCTATGATTCTAGATCATTTCCCCAGAACTTTGTGAACAGTCTCAGTATGCTGGTTCAAGAGAACAGGGAGGTTGTTTTTTCTCTCAGGGAAAAGACACTCACGTTCAGTGCAGTACTGGCCTTTCCAACCAGGGTTGCAGACCTTCTCTCCTCGCTCCCCACAGGTGAAGTGGCCAAAGGCATCATCCCTGGGTCTGCAGAAGACTGAGCAGCCCTCACCATAGTAGTGCTCATCACAGACAAATCGGTAGGAGTACTTGAGGTCAGACCGACTGCTACTGTGCAGGTCCTGAGACCACTCCTCCCCCACCGTCAGGTGCCGCTGTGTGGCCAGTCGGCTAATCAGTCGATCAGGGTTTTCTACCAAAAGAAAATACTATAGGTTAGCTCTGCTTGATAAAGAGGAGGCATGGGGCCAAATTTTTCTCCCCTAAAGTTTCAAGGTAAATGATCTGGAGACTGTGGATGGGAGAGAGGGGGTAAAAAAAAATAGGAGAGAGGTGTTTGTTTCAGAGGCAAAGTAGCATGAGGTCAAATCTGCATTAATCCAGAAACCTACAGGCATAGATATTTACCTGTAGTGAGATCATCTGGTGAATCTGTGTGCAGAGCTTCAATAATAAGTGAGAAAGTGCCCTTGAAGAAAAGAAAGTCAAAATTAAATAACTGCATGAAAATATTGAGGAAAAAATCATCAAAGATGCATAACTAAGTCAACAAGAAGAAAGTAGGTATGAACCTTCATGTGTTGAGTAGGGTATCTATATGATGTCTTTTGCCTGTTTTCACTTTTCTCAAGGAAATGGAAGAACTTTTTGAAGAGTAGCTTCCTGGCGTGTTTTTTCAGTCTGTTAGTACAGGATATTGTGAGTGTGTGTGTGTGTGTGTGTGTGTGTGTGTGTGTGTTTTAAGAGAGAGAGGAAGGGGAGTTGGAGGTGGGGCGGGGTGGATGAGACTTGAGGGCAATTGTCATTAATCTTTATGCTTAGTTTACCCAGGATCACACACTAAAACGGAGGGGGGTAGAAGGTAGGGGAAAGGAGATGGGGGCTGGAAAATGAAACCTTTGGGAATTTCACGCTGTGTAGACAATTATACAACCAACTTCTTCTGAGGAGGTGAAATGAAAACTTTCTCACTTAGATTTCATTTCATTTTTAGAAGACACAAGATAATGTAGAAATCTCGAGGATTCTGGATTGGTTTTGTTTTTTGTTTTCCCCAAGTGTTTAAAACCTACACCTCATCTATTCTTTCTTCAACAGATTCCATTCTTCGCCAGCTTGGTAAATTCTTATAAATCCTGTGAGGTAAGAAGTCCCTTCTCATCCCTAATAAGTGTGCTCCCCCTCATTCTGCTCCCACCCATCCGTCATTCACAGTTTTCCAAAGTACTCGGCCCTGGATCCCCACCCTCCCCCCTAACCCTCACCTCCCTGAATGAGAACTAGTACGGTCTTGTTCTTGCTCGTCCTTGTCCTATCACCTTAGGCAGTGTACCCTTCCCTTTTATTTTAGGCTTCATCCATTATGGCCTTGGTTTTAAATGGGAGGGAGGAGGGGAGGGACTTACTGGCCAGGTGAAGCCGAAAGGGAAGCGGATTGGGTTGCTAAAGGCAGGATCTGCGTTGCCGGTGCTGTCGGGGACACTGAAGGAGTTGGCCCCTAGCACCGGGGTGACCGCGCTACCATAGGTGCAGGGAGGCTCGGGGGACACGCTGGCCTGGTAGTGTTTTAGGCACACACGGAAGAAAGTCTTGCAATCGCACTGCAGCAGCCCGGAGCCAGAAGCGGCGCTCGAGCTGCCTCCCCCGCTGCCCCCGCGACAGCAGTTGCGGTTCCCCAAGAGCCCCTTCTTATTGACAAACTCTTGAAGCTTCAGCTCAAACACCCCGGAACTCCAAACCTGCAGGGGGAAATAGGGAGAAAAGGAGTCAGGAAAGCAGGAGGCTCCAGGGATCAAGGGAGTCTTTCTGTCAGTTTGGTACAGCGATGGGGTGGAATGACTCCTAGGAGCCCCTAGCGCGCGCGCGCGCGCACACACACACACGCACACACACACACACACACACACACACACACACACACACACACACACACACACTCTTCCACCCCCAAAAGAAACCAAGCGGAGATGAATTGAGCTTAGACCAACCCATCCGACCTTTTCCAAACTCGAAGCCCAAGGAATGTGCGGGTGTTGCTGCTAATCCTAATGCTTTGACCGATAGAGATTGGGGACACTCACCCTAGATTTATAGTCGTTCGTAACAGCAACAGTTTACATTACCTGTGTTCCTCTTCTTTCTTTCCCTCACCCCCGACCAATATAGTAGAACCTCAGGCCAACCCCAACAACATCAAGCTCCCCTTCTTTTCAGAGTTTCCCCCTAAAAAGTTGAACCAAGACTCTTACCTGGCAAAGCAGCGCGGAAAAGACTGCAAAGGTCAGCATGGACTGACGTCCCATGGTGGGCTGACTTGATTTTATCTCTTTTCTAGTCTTCCTTCTCCCCCTCCCCTCTTTTTCTGAAGATCAGAGAGGATTAAAGGGGGAGGGGGGAATTATTTCAAGATCCTGGACAGAAATCTCTTGTCCCAGGCTGGTGGAGTTAAGATTTTCCTTTTGCAAGAACCTCTCCTCTCTTTCTTTTCTGTGAGTGTTGTGGTTGCTTTAGATACACGCCCTTTCAGTGACTGACAGCTGTAGTGGATGGCAAAAAAAAAAAAAGGAGGGGGAGAGATTGTTTTGAAAATATATGTGTGTGTGTGTATGTATATATAGAGAGATAATATTCTGAATATCAGCTTTGGGCTTTCCTTCTGTTTCTTCCAATCCACGAGGAGATAAGGCTCTTTTTTCTTCTGTCTTCGCCTTGAGCTTCTTCCCCACCAAAGAGAGAGAGAGAGAGAGAGAGAGAGAGAGAGAGAGAGAGAGAGAGAGAGAGAGAGAGAGAGAGAGAGAGAGAGAGCTCAAGACGCCAAATGTTTAGCTTAATTCCCAAAAGAACAGCGAAGAGGCTTCTTCACAAGGAAGATTAAAAAACGGCGATCTGGAAATCCCTATAGGCGAGGTGATAATCCCCGGTGGCTTCGAAAGAAGGGAGAGGGATTGCTGGTTGTTGTTTTGTGTGCGGGTGTGTGTGCGCGCAGTTCTCTGGCCGCTGTGGATTGTGGCCGGTAGATGTCAAGCAGCAGCAGCGGCAGCAGCGGCAGCAGCGGCGGCAGCAGCGGCGGCAGAGGCAGCAGCGATTTGTCAGAGATCACTCGACTCTTATCTCCTTAGCCACGGCAAAGATTCGGGCTGTTCGGGGTTTTTTGTTTTGTTTTGTTTTGTTTTATGAATCCAAGCAATAACAAAAGAAAAGAAAAAAAAGAACCACACACAAAATCAGAGTGTTTCGGTGTCTTAAATAGCGAAATGTATGCGCCTGCTTGTTGGCCCCGGGTCTCTTCTTGTATGTGATCTTTGCTCTCTGCCTGCCTGGGTCTCTCACCAAGTGTGAAGCGCTGAGGATCTGACTCTCGCCCGGCGCCTGCCGCCCTTATATCCCGCCGGCCGCCTGCATGGTTAATGAGATGCAAATGAGCAGCCCCCCAATCTGGCGAGAGCTGTCACAAAGGAGCCACTTTTCCAAACCCTCCTCTCAATGGATCGCCAAATGGTCAGTGAGCTGTAAAATGTGCAATCCTCCTCCTCCCCTACTTCCCCCACCCCTCACCCCCTCCGATCCTCCACTTCTCCCTACCTCCACCCCTCCTTCTTCCTCACATAACACAAAACGCACTCATTTACATTCCTGCAAAATTTTCACCGCAAGAATCCCCCTTCTGCTCTCGGGAGATGGTAACATCGCCACCCCCCACCCCCCGACTCCCATCTTCCTCTTATTCCCTCCCTCTCCTTTCCCGGCAACAAACACACAGAGACACACAAGGAAACAGTGGAGAAAGCAACACACTACCACTCTTTTCCAGCAGGAAAACAACTTCCAACTTCTGAGATCTAGAAATTGCCTCTCGAAATTCTCCAGTAGCCAAGACGCCCCCCACTCCTACTCGAAATGAGAACTCAACCGCCCGAAGATACCCGTAGCTTCAGGGAAAGTGTGTGTGTGTGTGTGTGTGTGTGTGTGTGTGTGTGTGTGTGTGTGTGTGTGTGTGTATGGGGAGGGGGGGGTCATTATTCAAAAATACGTCAGCTTCGGGATTTGTGAACTACCTAAATCCGTACAACCCCTCTTCCAGAGAATTTAAAAGGAAAGCTCTCTGAATCCTGGGCGTGGGAGGTGGGAAGAAGTGTAGCGAAAGTGGGAAACAAGCCCATCCATAGTTTCTCAAAGTTTAGGAACTTCTAAGACAAGACCCTAAGGGGAGATTCACCCCAAAATCGAGGAGGAGAGGGAAATCACGTGATCGGGCTAGTGAATGGAATAACCGAAAAGAAGGGATTTTCACTTTCTACCAACTACCCTTTACCCCCGACCCTCCACACCAACCACCTCTCTCCTCTGGAGGTTCTCCTTCCTTCCCACGAATTACCATATATGTGAAGAGGAGGGGCGAGACGACTTGTTTCACGCCACCCGGGAAGTCGGGAACCCTAAGCTTACCCCCGCGCGATTATTATCCACTACCTCCATCTTTCCTCATTTCTCTTTCTCACTCCCTCCTGGGTCTCCCCCCCACCCCCCTCGCCTCCTTCAGCTTGGTAAAAAGTGAGTTTGGTGTGTGTCGTTCGCGTGGCTGTCATTAAGGCAGTTTGTTATTGTGCGAGGGCTGAATCAGTTGGCTCTTTGTACTCTCAGCTGTATGGTAATGCAGACAGCACCTGCTCCCTGCACAATACCAGAGAGAGAAAGAGCTCCCCTCGGCGCACGATACTGCCTCTGCAACAATGTCCGGCACATATTTTAAAGAGATCCCTTCCAGCCAAAAAAAAAAGAGAACCTCTTTACACCAACCGTCACCTTATTTTTTTTTTTACACATCCATCAGACACTAGAACTTTTGTTTTGATTTTTTTTTTGAAAGGGGAAACGAGTTTATTGGTAGTGACGGTAACACATATATAATACACATCCACATAATTTCTCAAAAGGGGGGGTGCAGGGGGAAATCTTTATTATGCTTGGAAGATGAGATTTGAGGAGGGGAGAAAAAGTGTGGGCTCAGATCCATAACTCCAATATAAAACTTTAGAATCAGGGAAAAACTTGGATTCTCTCCTCTTCCCCACCCCCACCCTCCCTCTTAATAACACCTATAGTAGTTCATTAAGATGCAAGGTGTAACTGTCTGAGTAAATGTCATTTTAATTGTAACAGATCATTTCAACACAGATTAAGCCAGTGTGTGCAGTTGGCTACAATAACCTCACTGTAGGTATATGCCTCCCTAAAAGCTTTATTATGGCCACTTTATTGGGTGGAAACGTGCATTTGCATGGCAAAATGTGACTTTCATTGAAGCAGATGTCTTGATCACAAATTATCGTACAATGCATGGGAAAAAATTCTCAAACACTTCTTAAAGTAAAATTACTGGTAATACCAATTAAAAGAAAATCACTTGATGAATTCATTCATGGCTGCCCATCCTAGCTAGTTGGCGACTGTAACTGTAACCCAGAATTGAAAGCATCTCTATTGCCACGGAGCTGCCCAGATACCTGAGAAGTCTAAATGGGACTAACGCTTTTGTAAACTTTACCCTTTTTTAAAAAACCGATCTACCGGGGTTGAAAACAGACTTTGCCATAAATAATATGCATTTAATTTTTAAGGAGTAAGGTATGAATAGTAAATTTGGCATCAGCAGAGTATTATTTCTGTCCTTACCTACACTTAGGTTTGGCTTAGCACTAATGGTGCTTTCTTACAAATTGCCACGTTCCTGGCTTTGGTAATTGAACCTTCCCTACCTCTTTGAGGTGCTGTAAGGACTTGTAGGGGAAGTATTAACCTGTAGATGACTAAACAGCTCGAGCTAGAGCGAAATGTAATTTACTCTTGCCATCTAGTGTCAACATCTTTCTTTTAATTAGATCGACACTTTTTAGAAGTGTTCGTTACAGATCTGCCTGCCGTCTATACAAAAACATAAGTAAATCTATCTATCTACCTACCTATCTAAATCTATCTAATCTATCTATCTACCTACCTACCTACCTACCTACCTAGGTAGGTAGGCTACCTATATCTGCTTTTATTGTCAAGTGGGGAGGTTATGTATCCCCAGTGGTATTGATACTGAAATGTTGAGTGGAAAGAAGGAAGGAATGGGAGTGGGGATGGGGTGGGGGTGGGGGGGTGCGCGCGCGCGTGTGTGCGGGCGCGCGCGTAAAACCTTCTCTAGAGAGAAGGTTAGTTATGTATCGAGATAAGTAGTGGTATATAATTTCAAATCTTTTAATCGGATGATCAGGATAGAAATTAAGTCATTTGCATACCTGTTTAAAAAACTGGAAATAAAAAATTCCACGCGCAAGGGCTTAAACCTTAAAAAAAAAAAAACTTGCCCCCAAATCTTTAACAAACCCCCCTCAGTATCAAGTATTTGTTAAATTGACGGCGCACAGATTTCTCGATTACTGCGGCAAAGCGTAACTGAAAGGCATCGTAAAATCCATCAGAATCCTGCCCAAAGCGTTCATTCTTTCCCAACTTAATTTATGCCACGCGATTCTGTATTGGGGAAATCAAGCAGAAAGCTCTTTTTTCTTCGTCTTTTTTTTTTAAACTTTGCTTTACCTCCTCCCTTCCTCCCTCCCTCCCTTTCCTTTCTCCCTCCTTCTCTTTCTCTCTCTCTCTCTCTCTCTCTCTCTCTCTCTCTCTCTCTCTCTCTCTCTCTCTCTCTCTCTTCCTCTCTCTCCCTCTCTCTCTCCCCTTCCTCTCTCTTCTCTCCCTCTACGGTTCTCTCTCTCTTTCTCTCCCTCTCCTTTCTCTCTCCCCCCTTCCCTCTCGTCTCTGTGCCTCCCCTCCCCCTTTTCAGATGCTGGGCTAACGGGGAGACTGTTTAACTTAAGTGTTTCTATAGGAGGCTGTTGTAGTTTAACTCCTGCCCACCAGTAGCTGGGATGAACAAAGGAAGGACTCGAGGTCTAACTATTCATCCTTTCTTTGCACTTTAATTTTCATTGATTGTGAAGACAAGGGGAGCCCTTAGGGATTCGAGCTGAAGGGGGATGACACGCCTTTAGACGCGATCAGCCCCCTAGCCAGCCATCTGCTCCTAACCAAATGGCGTTTTTTCACTCCCCAACTGCATGTCTCTATACTCCCATAACGAAGAACTCAGAGTCCCCCCCCAACCCCCCTCGCCATGCAAAAGGGTCTTAAGTTAAAGTATGTTAAATAGACCTGGCATGGTATTTGCCTCAGCAGCCAGAATTGTCACGCCCCCCCCCCCCATAAATCCTTACCTTGGTCATTAAGAAAATGCTGAAAACTTTCTTTTAAATACTTTTTGATCTCTCAGCAAATTTACTGTACTAAGTGAGACTCATTAATGTTTAGAAGGCATCAGTCACATCGGAATGGGGAGAGGGATTTTGCTTTCTTCTTGAAAGCCACACACTGACAATGGTCTGGATCCCTCAGATTATCAGGCCAGGTTCCAGCAATAACCACAGCCATGGAGGTGCACTGATTTCAGGTTGTATTGTAACCACAACCACCACAAAGTGAAGGAGTCTATTCTTTTCTGCTACCTGCATATCTCTACTTGCCTATTATATTTCCCCCTTTCTTAAACTGATCATGAAAAAAATTACCAGCCAAAACAATCATCATTTTGATGATCAAATAATATTTCCTGAACTCTGTGCACTGGACCTGTGCTGGTCTCAGTAATTCTAGCTGTAATACACCTATTGGAGCCTCCTTCCCCCAAAGCCAAAGAAAGCTTCCTTCCCCCACCTAGTTGGGGGAAGGTGAAGACCACTATCCCCAGAATAGGCTTCCTAACAGAGTTACACGTTCAGTTTTCTGTGCAAGCAATTCTGGAGAAATGGGCGTCTTGTGTTCTTTCAGGGTCACTGCAAACTGAACACCAAAAACATCTTTTCAAAATCAATCTCTCTCTCTCTCTCTCTCTCTCTCTCTCTCTCTCTCTCTCTCTCTCTCTCTCTCCTCCCTTTCCTTAAAAAGACAGAGTGGAGTTCAGAACTAGGAAGTTGGATATTTTTAATTAGTCAATCTTGTATTGATCAAAGATGCAAAGTTGGTTGAAAAGAGGGACTCCAAAATATCTTAATTGATATTATCATCACATTTCCCATCAAAATATAGTTTTCAACAGCCAATTTGATATTTTCTAGCAATGGAAGAGTTAAACTTTCTTACTATGCATTGATGCTCATATACATATCTGCAAAAATGAACAGAATACTACATATCAGGGTTATAAACACTACTTGTATTGAACTATGGGTTGTAAGTATAGTTATTTCTTAAGGTTATGTTTAGGTGACTGCAGCCCAGGAGCATATGGACAGAGACCTCCCCCACTCTTTTCACCATCCCCCATTACCCACCCTCACCATATACATAGAACCAATCAGAGACTATGCTAATAGTAGACACAGTACATGATTGAATTCTATCTTAAATATCCACTTCCTTGTATATTCAACTCATTCATGTCAGTGGCAGGGTGGATCCTGGTTCATATACTTGAGGAATCCATTTTGTTGGGGTCAGTAGAAAAAGAGGATAAACACAATAAGCAATTAATAAGGCAAGGCAGAGTTGGGGCCATCTTTTTTGATGTCTGACTTTCAGTGATATTGAGATCAATGCAGTATGTGTATATGTGTTTGATGTAGACTGGAAATAGTAGCACAGACACCCACCAGACGCTATTCGGTGGTGCTTGACAGGTTTGCTTGAGTCCTGGGGGAAGGAGGGGCAAGAGAGGGAAGAAAGGAGAACAGGGAATTATCCTCTGTGCACATTTTTCCGACCTTAGAAAACTGTAATTTCTCTCTTTTAAGACTTTCCCATGTAACCGCACAGTGGGTCACTGAAGATCATCGGAGTAGGAAAAGAATACAGTTAACTTTCCTCAGAATGTTAGGATCACTGATGTAATCTAAGCTTTTTTCCCCCTCCCCTGGTGGGAACAGAGGGTAGTGGCCAGAGGAGGGAAGGATGGATGAACTAGAGTGTTACAATTCTAGCCTACGGAGGGAGAAAGAAGACAATGTAGTGGTACTATTTATGCACTATGTTTTGGGGTGGTTCTTTTACTTGGGTTTTTCAGTAAGCTGGAACATTAAGAAGTTTAGCTTAGTAGGTTTGTAGAAAGTTGCAAAGGCATGTGCTGATTTGAATGAGAAAGGGAGAGTCGCGTGGCTCAGCTGGCCTACAGAGAGCCGCAGATGATGGATAAGCGGCCGCTCGGTGGCTTTCCCCCTCCCTTTCCTCTCTCCTCTCCTCCTCCCCTCCTCCTCCTTCTCCTCCCCCCCCCCTCCTCTTCCTCCTCCCTCCTCCTCTTCCCTCCTCCTCCTACCCCCTCCAACCAAATCGCGAATCATCTGCTCCAACCCTATCCTAGCCCCTCATTTTCATAACAAAGCTTGTGTGTTTACCTGTGATCCTAGAGAACTGACAGGGCATTCCTTTGTTTCTAGATCAGATTACTGCAGCCAGCTGCTCTTCAACCCTTTTCTGTGCAAATCTGAAAGTGGCCTCTCTCTATGTGTTTTACTGATTGAATATTCGGGGATCTTTGAGGCAGGGAAGCAGGCTAGGTAGGGTCTATTGTTTGTTCTGGTAAGCTTTGCTTTGTAATTTCTTATTTGGAAAGAGTAACGATTTGGCAGAGATGGCAAGTTGTTGGGGTCTAGGTGTTCTGGAGCTGTGTTATTGTTGTGGCGGTGGTAATATTGTTATGGGGGTAGGGTGCTGGAGGTGGGGTGGGAATTACATAGAGTGAATATTCTTGCAAGGGTTGAGGTCAGTCGCGTGCCGATGTCTGCCAGGGAAACATCTGCCAGTTCCTCAGGATGGATTTGGTGAATATGACGTGCTCAGGATTATACATACCTCTAGGCGACTTCAAAAATAAATGAATAAATAAAACCAGAGAGAGGGAGGAAGGAAGAGAAGGACGGAGAAACTAAGAAAGAAAAGGAAAACGAGTGGGGGGAGGGGAGTGAGGCGGGGGAAAGATCAATATCTCTGCACAGACAGGTTACCATATAACCCAAGTTTTCGAGTATGACCTATCAGTATTCACATATATACTTACAAACACATACACACAGACGATCATACACATACACACCATTTTTAACACCCAGTAAATGCTAGAAGCTTATCATTTGTGTTAATCGTCATCATTATGGCTGTAAATCAGGGAAAGATTTTTGCTTCTCTTATATCTCAATGATAAAAGTAATCTATGCCCTGGGACTTCCAGCCTGTAGTTCTTTATCCTAGAGGCATAGTCAGACAGCCCATAATTCTTTTTGCTCAGTTAGCTGGTTCCTTCTAATGGTCAGGGGTCCCAAGAGAAGGAATAAAAAGGAAGGAGGACAAACTACTCCTAGAATATGGAACCAGGAGTTCCCTAGCCTCTGGTTTCCTGTGTTTTAAAGAGTAGCTTTCCCTGGAGAAAAGGTTGCCAAGGTTACAAGAGGGTACAGAGATTGTATCCATCCATTGACCTAAAGAAGTTCTGACCAATTCACCTGCAAACAGTCTTGAAGTTCAGGACTGGGGAAAAAAATACCTAAAGAAATATATAATATATTTATAGATCCTAGATTTAGAGCCAGAGAGGATATATTCCTTTAACTTCTACATCTTTCTTTGACAGATCTTAAAGTATAGAGAGATACATTGATTATAACTTAATTTACCTTTCATAAATAGTTGAAGGTAGGGGTAGAGGCAAAGGAGATAAAAGGGGAACAGAACTTCAGTACACTCCCAGTTTGTGTTAGTGACATGTCAATCACCTTACTTTTTAGAGAACTAATATCCTCTCAACAAATAAAGCGTTGTTAAGCTTCGGGATAGCTATGACATTTGAGACACCTAATGAACAGAATGAACAACTTATGATTATGTGTCTCCAAGTAAAACTCTAAAACTCCTTTCCCCACTCGATCCTCCACATTCTCATTTTTCCATCAGTGCTTTCGAACCACCATCCATGCCTCCAACTCTCTGTAGGACTAAAGATACTTAAATGACCTTTGCTTGAGGTAGAATTATAAGATCATAGATTTTGGGAAACTGAAAACCTTTCTTGTTTACAAACAGAGGAAAGAAGAGGGAGGGAGTAAGAAGAGGAGAGAGATGGATGGATAAGATAGAAAGCTGACAGCTATTAAAACTGCACCAAGACTTTTGGAACACCTCAAATTGTGCTTTACAGCCTGTAAAGTACTTTAGTTACTTAATGTCACTTAAGCCTCACCAAAAACAAAACAAAACCCTGTGATGTAGGTACTATAGGTATTACTATTATTACATTACAGATAAGAAACTGCACCTCTAAGAAATTAAATTAAATTACTTGCCTAAAGTCACACAGTTAGCAAATCAGAAGTGGGATTAGAATACGAGTCTTCCTAAATCCAATTTCACCACTGAGGAACATTAGAAATAATCCAGCCCAACAACTTCATTTTAAAGTCCAACACCTTACTCATTTTACAGTAAGTGAGGTCCAGAGGTCATGCAACTAATATTGGAGGAGCCAGACTATAACCTGGGTGTGGTGTATTTCAGTCTTATGAACTTTCTGCTATCCCATGAGGATCTGTTTCATTAAGATTTTAGATAGCTATGTATTACAGAGATTACAAGCAAATTGATTCTGTTCTTATCAAGAGAAAGGCTCTTGTTCTGGTGATGTGTGGCAACAAGTTTGATTTTGGTTTGGTTTTTTCTTCTTCAGATCCAGAGCCTAACACCCATCTTACAAGTTCTGTTTATTTCTGCATAAAGTAGAAAAACACCTGTTGCCCTCAAAGTCCCAGAAAATACAAATCAGTCAGGTCACACTATTTCATGCTTTAAACCTGAATGAAAAGCTTTGCTGGCAAGGAGCTGGTACATATAGGGACTTTAAGCTTATGAGTCAATGTGTGGGTAGAAAGTTAAAAATAAATTATCTAAGAAACATCCTATGCATCTGAAAGCCCTAAAATGGAGGTGTGTCATTCATTTATTTATTTGTTATTAATTTCTCTTTCCTAGTTCCTGTTTTTCCCTAGTCCCCTATTTCCTTGGCTCTTAGGCTTCTAAGTGCTTGTTTGGTGGTTTATTGTTTCCTCTCATCTTCATGAAACATACCTTACTTGAGCTGCACATCACCACTTAAATCCCTTGCCAAGGAGTCTTGAAGGTGATTATGGAAGGGGGTTGGAGGTGGGGGGGGGGCGGTGAGTTTGGATCGGACTGGGCAGACTCCTGATGCTTTACTAAATGCTGTTCTTCCCTTGCCTCCCACCCCCATCTCCCTTTTCTGTGAGCATCTGCCCGAAGAAGAACAGATGTGGGCACCTGCGGTGACAGGCTGCATATGTTCCATCCTATTCACAGGCATTCAGACGTGGCTACAATGAGCAGCCTTTGTGTGCGCAGACTCACTAAATATATTAATCTGTCCTCCCCAGAGCACTGCGCTGTTTAATTTTTCACTAGCAATAACATCTGATCTAATCCTTAAATCGGCTCCCCAAAGCCTTCCCTCCCGCCTTCCTTTTTCCTTATCCTCCCCACCCCCTCTCCCGAAAAAACGTGTGAAGTTATTCAACCTTCCACCTGTTGCCTGTCGACTTGGGAGTGGACTATTGCAAGCATCTTGTTGTTTCAGGGCAGGGGGTGGACGGGTGGGGGCATCTGTGTTGGAAACGTTGTTTGCCTACATCGAATAGAAGTCTGTCGTTTTCCTTAGCGTTAAGAAACTGGTTTCTTTTTAGCAAAGTGGAGTGTAGACTCCCTAATGTTGAACAAGAGCAATAATGATGAAACTTCCTCTAAGGCAACTTAACATAGCCCAATCCTTTCTATGTAGAGCCTAAGGTTCCCATTTATTGTTTTGTTTATCAAACTCTAGTAGTTATTATCAACACTGGTCAATAGGCCAAGTAGCCAAAAGGTAACATAAATCTCAGATGTAAGACTTAGATTTTTTGGAACAATTTTGTTGCATGACTCTTTTATCTTAGCATCTCTTATTCTATTTTGATTTGTTTTCTACTACAATGAGTCCTTTAGTCCCATTGTGGATGTCACAATGCACATGGACATCAGGCTGTGAATGAAGACAGAAGCAGTTTAAACAAACCAGGCTCTTTCTTTCCTCTCTGTCCATTGTAATATGAATGGGCCTTCTGCATTCTGCTGCTAGGAAACCACTTTTTGCAAAGCCCTACTCCAATAAATGGACAGAGAAAAAGGGACTCCAAAAAACAGTGAAAGTATTGAAGAAAAAAAAGAAAGAAAGAAAGAAAGAAGGAGACAAATTTAGGTAAGTTAGGCTCCCTCCTCCTCCCCACCCCCAATCAACAAATTTCTAAACCCCAAGCAGTCTAAGACAACAAAAACACCTTTTAAAGCATTAAGCCCCTTCTTTTAAAATTCATTCTTCCTTGTTCTATTGCTTCTCCCAACCTTCTTCCCCCTCCCTATCACCTCCCACCAAGAAGCACAGGACAGGAAAGCATACTGGGTCACTATCAGGATTTGTTTTCAAAATGCAATATTATCTTTTTTTTCTCTCAGCAAATTAGGAACTATAGGGTAAGCCATGTTTATTAACTATGACTAATAATTAATGATCATGAAGAACTTTCAAAATATGTCCTGTCAGATCCTGCTATCTTGACAGGAGCTGATCAGGTAGGGTTAGGGGACACTGTAGACACTTTAATACTTTAGCACTGGGTTTTTTTAAAAGTTGATCTTTACATATCAATTAAGACAAGGATTACTACAGAATTCCCATTCTGAAACGACACAAGTAAAAGTAATCTCATTCATTGTTCTTCTAAATAAAAACATCAACAGAAGACCCTATTTCATTCTTTGCATTATAAGTCATGCAAACAGGTTATAACATATCAATTTGAATGATGCTGCTAAGCAGTACCAGGGAGACAGCTGATACCTAGTTCAAAACAGGCTTTTCAGTGTATCTCAGAAAACAAATATCTAATAAGTGCCAGTTCTGCCACAGGCAAATTTGCCAGTTATTATCATCTTTAAGCCTCTAGAGAAGTCACCCAATTTGTGGGAGCAAAGGCAGCATGTGCATGTGTGGGCACTCAATAAATGCTTTGATAACTATGCTAATTCCTTCTAGATACCACCAGAGGTCTTAGTATTTCTATTGTTAGTATACTTCATTTTCTGCTGCTATTGAACCATTGCTTTAACCTGATGCTAGAGGCAACATGTAGGTGGTGCTTTCTTTAAGCTAGGATATAAAGCTGAAGTGGGTGCTAAATATTTGTAGCCATTAAAGATCTCAAGACTCTTTTCATATGAGTAAATCCCTAAGAGAAGCTTTTTGGATGTTTTAACCTGAGTAATTGCATCCTGCCTAAGTTTATGCATTGTATTTGTTTCTTGCATATTTGTTTTTGTGTAGTGTTAATTGTGCACTGTTCAAACCAACCATCACACCTTGTATATATTGGAGATCTGAATGGGATTTGTGAGTCTTTCACGATTTAGTTTTATATCAATATAATGTCATTATTTTTCATTCTTTTATGGAAAACATTTTCTCTGCTATTTGCTAGTTTTCTTTGGCATTATAAACCACTATGAGATATCATAATCTTAAGGAATTCATTTTTAAATGTTGTCAGATTTTCATTTATAAACTGTTCCAGAATTAGATTTTTTTAAAAAACGTAGTATTGCCCTATTAGAAGCCATGTGTTCCAGTAGCATCATTGTTAGTGACAGTTCTTTCACTTTGACATATATAAAAAAGAATTTCATATACGTGAGGTTCACATGCCTAAATAACAGAGAAACTTTGAAGACTGTATAATAGTCATTCTTTATGTTCATAGTAGGACCTAGAGCCAACAACTCACAACTTCACAACTAAGAGCAGGACTACAAACTATAGGATTGCTTATTCATGCTCAAGATGACAGAACACCTTAAACGCCAGGAATCTAGGCTGTTCATTAGTAAAAAGCTACCAATGCCACCAATCATTCTGTCCTAATTCAATTCGGTAAATAATCGTTGAGCACCTACTATGTGCCCAACACTCTGTAAAGTTTTGTGTGAGATAGCAAAAAAAAGTCAGACAATCCAATTCATCAAAAATGTATTGAATGTCCACTTCGTGCAAGGAACTGTGCTGGGTAGTTAGAAGTGTACGATGATGAACAAGACATATTATTTGCCTTCCAGAAGCTCCCAGTCTACTTAAGGAAGCAGGACTTAGACTCATGAAATGTTTGAGTGACAACTCTGAGCAGATTATGGTGACATAACCAAAATGAGTAGTATATGTAGAATGTGCCACTGGAGATAATTAGAAAAGCCTGAGTTAGGTAGGGAACCCTTCATGAAAGAGACAGGACTAGAAGGGTAAAATTGAGAAAGGTGGATTAGGAGGAGAATAATCAAAGTAAAGGTGGTAGGAAGAAAAGAGAGAAGCCAACATGAGCAAAGACAGACAGAAATGAGCATGGTTTATTCTGGGGATAGTCAGAAAAACAGCTTGGTATGACATGGTCCGTGCCTTGAGGAGTTTGAAACAATCAGTTCATTCTCTTTAATCCATCTCTATTCACCAGGGAGACCTTCAAACATGCTCAGGATTTTCCTATTGAAAAAAAAATTAAACCTTAAAAAAAAAGCCCTCACTTGACACTGTCCCCTTTTGACCATTGTTTGAATGTATCTATTTTGCTGCCCAACCCCTATATTCTTTCCTCATCCAAATGTCTCTTTATTTGATGATAACACTACTATTCACCTAGGCACCTGAATTCATAACCTCAGTCATACTAGACTCTTACCTTCTCCTTAGTCCTCCTATCTAATCAGCCTCCGTGTCCTATCCATTCTTCCTCTTCAACATTCCTCACATCTATCCCTTTCTGTAGCCTTAAACACAATGCTCATACTTGTTCAGGCCCTTACTAGTTCTAATCTACACCTTTAAAAAAGCTTCCTAATTGACTGCCTTGCCTCTGCTCTCTCCCCTTGCTCATCTGTTCTTCATAGAACTTCCAAAATAATCTTCCTGAGGCAAATGTCTGACCATGTCAGTCGTAAGTTTAAAAACCATCAGTGCCTTTGAAGTTAAAACAATTATTTAACCTGTCTTTTAAAACTTTTCATGATCTGACTCCAAACTACATTCCCAGCCTCCTTTTCCATTACCCTCTTTTGAACACTGTAACTTGGTCGGTGTTTTTCAAACCTAACATTCCATCTTCTGCCTCAAAGTATTTGTACACAACAGGTTTCAAATGGGAGAGGTGGCACATAAATAATCACATAAAAGGTAGACTCATAGTAGAAGGAAAGTAAATTTAGAGAAGAAGGTACTAGTAGCTTGGGGGAGAGGATGGGGTGGGCTGCTGAGGGAAGTCTCAAACATAAGGTGGGATTTGAACTGAGTCATGAAGGTGAAGTGAGGAAGAAGAGCATTCCAGACATAAGTAAAATGTAAGAAATCTGGAAAAGTGGAGGACAGAGTATGAAGGGCTTTAGAGAATAGCAAATTTTAAATTTGATACTGAAGGTAATAGAGAGCCAATGGAGTTTATTGAATGGGGAATGGGGAATGGGGAATGGGGAATGGGGGCGGGACACAGTTAGACCTGTGCTTTTGGGAAGATCAATTTAGAATCAGTTAGAATAGAGTGGGAAGAGACTCCATACAGAGAGAACAACCAGAAGACTATTGCTGTAATCCAGGTGAGGGGATGAGGGCCTGACCTAGAGTAGTGGTTATGTGAATGGAGAAAAAGGAATGTACATAAGAGAGATGTTATGAAGTTTAAAAAAAAAAAAACCATGGGACAAGATTTGACAACAGATTGGGTATATGGGGTGTGAGTGAGAAGTTAAAGATGACGAAGAGGTTGTAAGCCTGAGTGACTAGGAGGAAAGTTGGGAAGAAGACAGGGGAAAAAAATTATGCTTGGAAAGTTCTCAAATATGTTGAGTTTGAAATACCCACTAGACATCTGATGTGAATAGTCAGAAAGGTAGTTTGATGCTGGGTCTGAAACTCAGGAGAGAGATTAGGGCTGGATGTGTGTGTGTGTGTGTGGTGGGGTGGGGTAATCATCTGTAAAGAGGTAATCATTGAACCCTTGAGAGCAAAGAGATCACCAAGTAAATATCATAGTGGGAAAAGAGAAGAGGGCTAAGGATATAGCCTAAGGGGACACCCAGAGTAAGACATAGCAAAAGGGACTGAGAAGGAACTGTTAGGCAGGGGAAAAACCAGAGAGAGAGAACAGTGTCATGAAAGCTGAGAAAGGTGTCTACAAGAGGACATGGTGATGGATAGTGTCAAAAGCTGTAGTGCTTCTCAGATGACCACATGTATTCTTAAGTTCTTTAATGTTAATTATTTAATAATATAATGGTAATTTAATTTCAGATGACCACATGAATTCTTATCAAATCACAGCAGGTGTCGTGAGAGGCCTCAGAACATTGTGGGGTAGGGGAAGTGACTAGTTACAATACCTGAAGTTTCAGCTCTGCTACTACCTACTATCACTTAACTTCTCAAAACCTGTTTCTTCATCATTAAAAATAGAACAAAACATCTCTAAAGTCCCGTGTCACTCTCAAGATCCATTTTAGCTTTTTGAAAGTGGTAGGGCTTTGGGGTTAGGGTTAGGGTTAGGGTTAGGGTTAGGGATCCCGCTCTGTTTAGGATATTGAATGTCTAAGACATTAACTAGGACTTTAATTAATATTTAACTTGGGATATATTTAGGACAGGAGGCAGCTAGGTAGCACAGAGGATAAGTAAAGTTCTGAGTAAGGAAAACCTGAGTTCCATCCAATGTGACTTCAAAAAACTATTAGCTGAGAAACCTTGAGCAAATCACTCAACTTCTGTTTGCCTCAGTTTCCTCACCTGCTAAATGAGAATAATAATAACACCAATCTCCCAGAATTGTTGTGAAGATTAAATGACATATCATTTGTAAAACATTTAACCAGGTAGTAAGTACTATATAAATGCTGGTTATTATTATGTTGAGTTTGAGAAGCTTCAGTTTGCCTCCAGGGGAAACTGATGCACAAAGAATGCCCCATCGGGGGCAGCTAGGTAGCAGGGGGCAGCTAGGTAGCACAGTGGATAAATCACCGACCCTGGATTCAGGAGTACCTGAGTTCAAATCTGGCCCCAGACACTTGACACTTACTAGCTGTGTGACCCTGGGCAAGTCACTTAACCCCAATTGCCTCACCAAAAAAACAAAAAACAAAAAAAGCAACAACAAAGAATGCCCCATCACCAGACTGTACACTCAGAAAAAGAAAATCCCACCTTTTTCGAGATCCCCGCTAATGCTACTGCCTTTCCTATGACATTACTTCCATTTTTCACCGCCCCCCTCTCACTCACTCACACACACACACACACACACACACACACGATACAAACAGACACACACGCTCACTCGTCCATACTTTCTCCTAGCAAGAGCAACCCGTTGCCAAGGGAACCGGGCACCCGCTGCGCCTGCGCATTCGCCCTCCAGGCACTGGGCGTGTGGCTCGTGAGAAGGGCTCACCGGAGCGGAAGCGGAAGTGGAGGCTCGACCGGCCGGCGGTATCTGGGGAGGGAAAGCAAGGCGTGAGTTGCAGACTGGATCCTGGTGCTGTCGCTAGGTACGGCCAGGCCCCCGTGGGTTGACTCCCCTGCGGTGTTTCCTCTCTTTTGCTTGTGGGCCTTCCGTGCATGCATCTCTCTCCGCCTCCTCTGTCTCTGTCAACTTCAAGATCCTCCTTGTGCTAATTCCGTCACCAACCCATCTTCAAGATGACCCTCTTTCTCCCTCCCCCAACTCCCCGTCATAGCTGTGTTGGGGGCGGGGGAGGATCTGAGAGCCTCATCTCGTGCCTCCTGAAGCCCTCCCCTACCCCCATCATAACTGGGCTCTCTTCTCCCACCCCCGGTTCTTCCTCTCCCTGGCAGTGCCCTTTGACTCCCCCTCCTTGTCTTAGATCTTTGACCTTGCCCCAGTGCCTCCCTCCACCCCATCCCCGGTCCTTCCTCTCCTGCTGTGCCCTATGACCTCTCCCTTTTCCTAGGATCATAATGCTTTGCAATAATTAGAGTCCATCAGGGAGGTGAAGTGAATTGCAGTCAGTAATAGAGCTTGATTTGAATGAACCCAGGTCTTTTACCTGGAAATCCGTAGTACCCACCACTTTTCTCTTAACAGCCCCTTCTTTCCATAACTGTACTCCCTGTGGCCTGAGAACATTGCCCTCCCTCCCTCCCATAGTTGTGTCCTTATCATCTCTGATGCTACCACATATGCATGTGCCTTTCCCTTTCCAGAACACCTCTCGGTTATCTAATTAAATTATTTGTATGCTACCTGTCTCGAAGAGTTATTGTAAGAATCAAATCAAACAATGTAGAGTACTTTGTAAACCATAATGCACTATATAAATGTTAGTTATGATGATAAGGATGATGATGTGAGATATAACAGAATTATAATTATGTCATTATCTACATTGTAGAACCCATGATTGTAGAACTTGTTTTCAGTACCCAGTAAGATGATCATATTATTATGTTCATACAAATCTTCGCAGCAGGGTACCTGATGAAGCAGATTGAAAACCAGGCATTTTCCTTTTTTTTATTTAATTTTTTTTTCATTTGAACACAAATCTATTTTCCCCACCTTCTACCCATTAAAAAAAGAAAGAAAGAAGAACAAAACCCTCATAACAATAAAGCAAAACAAATTCCCACATTGGCTATGTCCAAAAAAGTATTTCTCAGGCAGCACACTATGTCTTTTCTATCAGGAGGTGATCGATGTGTTTCATCTTAGGTCTAATGGAATGGTGGTTGGTCATCTAGTTGATGAGAGTTGTCTTTACAACGGGCTTATTGTACGAATTATTCTTCTGCTCTGCTTACTTTACTTTGACAACAGGTTATTCAGGTTTTCTCAGATTTCTCTGAAACTGTCTCCTCCATCATTTTAAATAACAATTTATTCCATTATAATAATTTACCAAACTTTGTTCAGCCATCCCCAAATGCCTCTTTCTTCAATCTCTTTAGGGGTACAGACCTAAGAGTGGTATTACTTGGTTAAAAGGGATGCACAGTTTAGTAACTTTTGAGGCATGGTTCCAAATAGTTTTTTTGTTTTGTTTTGTTTTGTTTTGTTTTTGCGGGGCAATGGGGGTTAAGTGACTTGCCCAGGGTCACACAGCTAGTAAGTGTCAAGTGTCTGAGGCTGGATTTGAACTGAATCCAGGGCCGGTGCTTTATCCATTGCACCACCTAGCTGCCCCTCTCAAATTGTTTTCCAGAATGTCTAGACCAATTCACAGCTCCACCAGCACTGTATTAATGTACAGGGGCAGCTAGGTAACTAGGTGGCACAGTGGATAGGGTTAGGGTTAGGGTTAGGGACCCTAACCCTAACCCTAACCCTAACCCTGAAGTTGGGAGGACCCCAGTTAAAATCTCACCTGAGACTAGCTTTGTGACCTCGGGCAAGTCACTTAACCCCAATTGCCTCCAACATCTGGAGCCATCTCCTGTCATCCTGATTGATATCTTGCCACTGAACCCAGATGGCTCTGGAGGAAAGAGTGAGGCTGGTGACTACTAAGCCCTCCCTCACTTAAATCCATTTCACTGAAAGTCATGACATCAGGTGAGGTCACGGTCCTTTTCTAGAATGAAGGACAAACAACAGTAGACCAGTTTTCCCACAGTCCCTCTAACATTTTTCAGTTCCTTTTTTTAAAAAATCAACTTTGCTAATCTTACGGGTGTGAAGTAGAACCTTCAAATTGTTTTAATTTACATTTCTCTGATTATTAATAATTTGGAGCTTTTTTTTTACTTGGTTAATAACAGCTTTAATTTCTGACTGAAAATAAAACGAGTCATTTTCACAGCTTTTGGCAGCATTCTGTCTTTGGGTTAAAAAGTTCAGTCAGTTAGTCATCAAGCATTAGTTGTTATGTGATAACCACTGTGGAAAGGGAACACTGGGAATCTAAAGACAAAAACACAGTCCTTCTCATAAAGCTCACTTGGCAGACACAACTTGCAAAAAATATGCATATAAAGATGTATACAGTGTAAATTCGAGGTCATCTCAGAGGTAAGAACAGCAGTGAGTTGGGGGAACTCCTTTGCTGGTGAAATAAACTTGTTAGCATATCATTACTGGATTGCTACCTCCTTCAAGTAAAGATCAGTAGAATGATAATTTATCAAATGGAAAAAGTCCATCAGCTGACATTTATTAAATACCTATTACATACTAGGTACTGGAATTGTTAAAAAAAAAAAAGAAAGAAAGCCAAAAATCAGCCCCTGCCCCAAGGGGCTTACATTTACTTGAAACTAGCTTTATATGTTATTATAATTCATTTCAGTAAGTATGTATTGGCTTCTTTCCTTTATTTAAATTGAAAATGAGACTGCCCAAATGTTGGCAGTTAATTTTTATAGAAATGCAAAAAGGAATAGTATAAAGTGACTTTGCATTTCATTTTGTTTTTATGTCTGTTTTTGTGAGGTGATATGTGAATGGTGAGAAGAGGATATGCAGTTGTCAACACTTATTTAAGAATAAACATTCGATAACATATAAGTATGTTTAAAAGAACTTTATGACTGAGAAATACTTGGAATCCTCCAAGTATGAGAAGCAAATTATATCTTTTTCTTTTTTTAAAGGAAACCAGATAAGTTAAATGACCTGCTGAAAATTCTGTTCCTCCATCTGGAAATTAAAAGCAGTTTCTGGTCTTTCCTCTGAGTAGTATCAAGTGCTGTAAAGAACATAGAACCTATTTTAATTATAACTCATTGTAATATAGATAATTATAATTCTGGATGTCTCAGATCATCATCCTTATCATCAAAACCAACCTTGATATAGTGCATTATGGTTTACAGAGTACTTTGCCTACATTATCTTATTTGATCGTTACAGTGACCTTTCAGGATGGGCTATATATGGTATTTATTGCCATCTTAGTTTTACAGATGATGAAACAAATTCTGAAGGGGTTAAGTAACTATCTAAAGTTACACAGCTAGTAAGTTTCAGAGCCAGAACTCAAAACCTGGTTTTTTACTCCAAATGCAGATGCTACTGCTGTGTTCCCCCAAACATAAGCATACATAATTAAAAAAAACCGTGTTATATCAACGTATTTATTAAGGTGGGATTTGGACCTTATAGGACAAAGAGGATTTTGATGCATAGCTGTCAGGGAAGGGTATTCCAAGTGGAGGAAAAGCCATGAGTAATAAGTTCAGAGGTAGGAAGACATGTTAATTTTATCCTTCATCACCAGCATTATGAAGGAGTTCTATTAAAATTATTTTGAAGGCTTTTGTAAATGTAGTAAAACTTTGGTTATCTAGAATCCTAGGTATATGAGTTGTCCAGGATAACAAAATTTAAGAAACTTAAACATTTTTGGTTTGAAATCATTGTAAAAGGTTATGTTCTGTTTTAGTCAATTGTCACTCTCTTCCTTTACTTGCTGCCTCTTTCTGGTTCTCACCATCTCACATTCCCCCAGAGTGAAGCAGCAGAAGTCAGCCCTTCTGAGTCTTTCACCACCAGGGATGATTCTCCTTGGGGAAACTCTTTTGGAGTTGCTTTGTGGTCTCAGTTCTAGGTTCCAAGTCATCTGCACCTTTATATACAGAATACATTGAATATGATTTGGTTTTGGATAATTTGGGATCGTTATTATGAACATTATTCTTACTGTGCAGTCATACAATGATGCCCTGAGGCCTATTGAAATGTACGTGACTGCTCGTCTAAATGATTTATGGTTTTTTAAAAATTCTTATATTTTTAATAGTTTTTCTGTCTTTTCTCATACTGTGAACTGTAATGTTTTGCTTCTGTCAATGTGCTTGTCCCTAGTAGGTTTTCTTATCTGCAAAATAAGGGGGTTGGATGAACTAGATCAGGGTTTCTTAAACTTTTTCCATTTGCAACCCCCTTTCACCCAAGAAATTTCAACCCCAGTTATATAGATATGTAAAATAGGTATACAGATCAAACATTTATTGCCAAATTTTTCACGACCCCCACATTCAGTGATGCAACCCCATATAGGGTAGAAACCTACAGTTTAAGAAGCTTGCAAAAAGAGCCAGTAGAGAAGGAGAGATTAAAGCTGAATGAGAGAGTTGGAGGAATGACTTAGCAAGGTCATGGAATGGAATCCAGTCCATAGGAGAAAGACCTTGATAAGGAGTAAAATAACCTAACTTAGTTAAGAAGATAATATTACATTTGTTATAATTGAAGGGTTGGGGATTGGGAGAGGAAGGAAAATGTTTTGTTTTCCCTTTTTGAAAAAGATACAACTTTAATTTCAAAATAGTGATTTCTTTAGCTATTTTTGTCAACAGAGTACAATCACCATTTTTTCCAAGATAATGGCAAAATTAATTGAAACACGTTTATGAAACCATTGGGAGATAAAAATTTTCATGGAAATATTTGGAAATATTTTTGCTAGGATGTGAGAATGATTGTTATCACCAAGAAAGAAATATAGATACATGTGTATAGGCATATATAATTATATATCTAAAATGTTTTCCTTAATTATAAGAGCAACATTCTGGTTATTTTAATCACTAATGAATATATGTGATTGTTTCAATAAAATAAGCACTTGCATTTTCAGCCTTTGACTTTATGAATCAGTTCTTTTCAACTAGAGCTCATTAGGTCTGTTAGTGTACATCTCTGCCCTTTTACTGGCTGTACATATACCTATAGCTCTGCAGGCACCAATCCACATTCTTTATCTGGTCAATGTCTAATGACAGTTTCTAGAATGACTCATATTGACCATCCTATTTTTCTTAAATTCTTCTAAATCAGGAATTTTGTGTAATGCACTTTTTAGGTAGTCTGTTGAAGTTTATGGATCCTTTCTTAGAATATTGTTTTCTAAATACATAAAGCACAAGATTACAAAAGAAACCAATTATATCAAAATTCAGTTATCAAAAAAAATTTTTTTTTATGTTTCCAGCCCTCCCTGAAATATATCTACATATCCCTTGTTAAGAGTTTCTTTTCTAAGTAACGTATGGAAACTCAGGAAGACTGGTTTATTGTAAACTCTTTACCAATTTTTTTCTAAATAAGTGTTTCTGAATTGTTTAGTTCTGCTTTAATTAGTTCTCTCATTTTATTTAGGTCACTTAGCCTCTCAAGCCTCAGTTTTCTCATGTATGAAATGAGAGGGTTAATATTGTGCTTGAGATCTTAGATCCAGTCTCTAAAATGCTGTGACCCTATGACTTATTCATGGTTACTCTTTATCTAGCTGTCTTTCTAACAGCATCTTCTGATCCTAATTAATCATAGTTTTTTGTTTGGGGAGGTCCCCCCCCCACAAAGAATCTTAGAGTTCTATTCAGTAGTATACCCCAGAGACCCCTTTTTTACTCATGGTACTAAAATTATCCATAAACAAGGAACTGGATATGTGATTTGAATTAGTAGAGCCTTCTCTACTAATTCAAATCAGCACCTTTTCCACAAATGTATCAAGTTGAAGGTGACAGCTGGAAGTTTGAGAGTTGTCTAGAGCACTGAGAGTTAAAGTGACTTGTTCAGGGTCACACAGCTTGTATCAAGCTATCAATAAACATTTATTAAGAGCTTACTACATTCCCAGCACTGTGCTAAGCATTGAGAGATACAAAAAGAGGGGCACAATATAGTCCCTGCTCTCAAGAAGCTTACAGTCTAATGAGGAACCCTGTCCATGTGATGCACAGTATGTGTCAGAGGGGGAACTTTAACCCAGGTATTCCTGACTGATATAGGTTCTCTATCTAATACACTATCCTGCCCCCCATAGGATTTTTTTTCCATGGAATATTTATTCACAGAACAGGATAAAATAGAGAGGAAACCGTATTTCACTTACTTTGTTACTTGTTGGGTGTCAACCCTCAGTCATTCTATAATAACTGTGTATAGATGTATGTGCATATATATATATATACATATATATTCATATATTTATCATGCCAAATTTACTAGGATGTCTGGCGTACGGGAGAGCAAAGCCCTAGTAGTTTGCCTTTAGTAGTGAAAGGCTTAAAAAAGAGAACATATCTTTTTTGGCAATATAATAGCCACAGTTTTTCCTCTATTATCTTAAACATTTCATTTCCCACAACACAAAAGTGGATGTTTGGAAACTGAACTTAAAGGATGAAGGGGACTAATACTTAAAGCTTTGGAGAAACCCAAGCACCCAAAGGCACCCTTTAATGTCCCAAGTTCCCAACCCTTTCCTATCCAAATTTTTCTTTTTAAATGCCATTGTAGAGCACATTGTAATGTAACACTCCTGCTGTAATTTGTGATTCAAAATGTGAGAAATCAGCAGTGTGAAAGACAGGAAAACTCGTACCTGCTTAATTAAAACATTCAGTGAATTTTTTCACTCAGTTGAGAAAGGAGGAAAACATTTGAATAAAATCAAAGCAAAAGACTGAGCCTGTCTCCTTGCAAAATAAAGAGGAGAATGTTTTCAGAAATTCAGTGTTGTCACTTGCAGTTTTCAGTAGAAAATACTTGAAACAAAAATCCCTTTATTAGTGAAGAAAGGCAGCCAACCCAAATGTGACAGAAGCTACAGCCCAAATGAGAGCCAGTGTTTCTCTAAAAGGTGGGAGTGAGTGAGGGTTTTATTTTTGCTCCATCTCCCAAATTTATCTCCACAGTGTTTGTGTTGGCTTCATTTGCATCTTAAGCATCACTGCCAAGTAACTATGGGAGCAGGATAAGCTCCATAGTTATAATAGGGGCCAGATTCCTATGGCTTCATGCTCTGTTTGAGGCCATCCCATTTCCTTGAGAGAGACTCCACATGTTGGAGTGGGTAGGAAGCAGTGAGAGGCAGAATCCAGATCTGTGAACATTCAGCTACTATAACTTTCTTTCAATTTATTAGAAATAGATCATTAAGCTTACATGATTTGATTCAAGAAACCAGATCACTGTTTTTTGTGCTTACCCAGCCTAATTCACTTAATACCTCCCTTCTGGTCCTTGCATCCCTTCTTAAATGAAGATAACACCTAACTCCTTATTTATCGTACCGAGATATTGTAAAATACCAACAGTATTCCTCTTTTAGAAGTAGCCTCAGGAGAAGGTAAGATTTATGCCCTCGGTTCCATGCAGTAGCTCACTTTATATGTGAGATTATTGTAAAATCAAGTACACTTGAATGGAATCTGAGATCATCTTATACTAAATTCTCTCATATAGGAAATTTAGTTGTGTGTGTTGATAGATAATATATAATTGTTATATTGAAATAACAACATACTTTAAGGTTTTGAAAGAAATATACTAAGTACAAAATATATTGTCATCCTTGCTGAGGTTTCTAACACTGTTAATGTCAAGAATTTATTCGTGCCTTTGCTTATATGTCATGGATAATATTCAATAATTTGTAATAGTTAATGCTTCCTATTGGCACTTTTGCTTAAATCAGTGGCTTATTTAACTGTTACTTGCTCTTCTCCTTAGGAACTATTAGCATATCAAAACAGTTTTTACTAAATTTAGCAAAGTTATATAATGTACTTGCATTTATTCTTTCTAAAAATATCTTTTTGATATGATAAGGGTCTCCTAAGGGAGACCCAATCCTTAGTGAAGTAATCATTAGGTTAAGAATAAAAATGTTAGTAGTACATTTTCTGATTATTGATGGACTATTATTATCTGATTGAATATATATATAGTGAATGATCTGCTTAGATTTTTTTCAAATGCTGAATTTCAAGTTTTTGTTTTATAAAGTAAAAAAGGAAACAAAAAACCAATGGGCCAGTTTTCTATATAAGTTAGGTTCTCTTTTATACTGGTATTTTATGGGAAATGGAAATACCACCCACTCCAAATTCAGAGGACTGGGGTTCATATTCCACATCTGAAGATTACTTACCTCTGTGACCTTGGGCAAGTCATTTAATGTCTCTTGGCCTTAATTTCCTCATCTGTAAAATGAGAAATAGATGGCCTCTAATATCTTTTCAGTTTTAGATCTGTTATCTTATATTCCTTATGACAATTAGTTGGCTAAGTGGCTTTTTTAAAAAATCACTGTTTCTATTCAAAATGCCTAGAATTGAGACATTGACTTTTTGAAAAGTGTATTTCTATTTTAGTTTTTGGCCTAAGAATTTTTTGAAGCAATAGCTTTAATGGAGTTCTTAAATGGTTACCATTGCCTTTCCTGAATTGCAACCCAACTAATTATAGAAGGTATAGAAGTTTTGAGCATTAGTATTTTATTTATATAGTTTCCAGTTAATATGGTATTCTTTACTTTCTATCTGAAACCTCCCAAAGCTCTTAACCAGAACATAATTTTGTCTCAGGTAAAGCTACCCCTAAACAGAAGATGAACTTTGTATATAGATTGTGTAATATTATGCATTTGACTTGAAAGATACTTTTTTGGGCTGTTAACAAAATGAATAATGAGTCATATTTATTTTTATTTTTCAGATTAATACCAAGAATTCAACAATGGGTGTGAGAGGTTTACATGGATTTGTGGGAAATGCCTGTCCCAATGTATGTACAGTAGTAAATTTGAAAGAAATGGCAGAAAAATACCAAATTCACCATCCTGGATGCACTCCTGTAATTGTTGTTGATGCCATGTGCTGTCTTAAACATTGGTATACACCAGAATCTTGGGTTTGTGGTGGCCAGTGGCTGGAATACCATTCTGTTTTACAAGATTTCATTAAAGCTTTTACCACAGCAGGCATCAAATTGGTATTCTTCTTTGATGGTGTGGTAGAGCAGAATAAGAGACGTGAATGGGTAAAACGGAGACTCAGGAACAACAAGGAGATATCTAAAATCTTTCAGTTCATCAAGACCCATAGACGGCAACCAGACAGAGATATGTTCTTCATTCCCTCAGGGCTGGCCACATTTACACGTTTTGCTTTAAAATCTCTGGGTCAGGAAACTGTGTGTTCATTACAAGAGGCAGACTATGAAGTGGCTTCTTATGGTCTCCAGAATAACTGCCTGGGAATTCTTGGAGAAGATACCGACTATCTCATCTTTAATACATGCCCTTACTTTTCTATTAGTGAGCTCCGCCTTGACAGTCTTGTTACTGTTATGTTCTCGAGAGAGAACCTTTGTCATAGCCTGGGTCTCGACGTAACAGATCTTCCTCTCTTGGCCTGCCTCTTGGGCAATGATACTGTTCCAGAAGGCATGTTGGAAAGGTTTCGGCAAAAATGCCTGTCTGGTTATTCTTCTGCTAAACAGAACAATGACAAAAGAGCTAACACAATTCTAGCTGTGGCAGACTACATAGCTAGGGTACTCCACTCACAGCAGGGGGTGAAAACCCTGGAAGAGATGTTACCTTTGGGACAAAACAAAACTGTGTTTTGCAGAGGGCTGGCATCCTATCTCCTTCCAGGGCAACATTCTCCCTGGCTTCTCCAAATACCCAGCTTGGAAACCTCAGACAAGCAAGAAGGAACCATGTGTTCAGACCCAGAGATCTTACAGGTACTTGGATATGTTCACCCAAATTTAATACGTGGTGACTAAAAATGTCTGTCAACAAGTGTTTGTTTTATGACTGCTATGTTCAAGGCAGCGTTTTGGGTCCTTTAAGAGTGAGGGGAATACACACAAAAGTAAAGTCTGTGCCTTCAAAGACCTTAAAATTTATTTAGGGAGCTGAGACAATTGAACATAAAATGGCCATCAAAAATACAAGGTAGTATGTAATAATGCTAAATGGCACAGAAAATAGTATTTCCACAGAGGGAGTTACCACCTTGGGGTAGTATGGTCAGGAAAATCTTGATGAGGTAGGGCTTCAGCTTTTAAAATGGGTAGAATTTGAATAGAAAGAGGATGGATTCCAGGTAGGGAGTATAGCATGAGTAAAAATTATAGAGGTCAGAATATACAAGACATGTTTGAGGAACACTGAAGAGAACAATTTGGGTTCCCCAGAGGAGTGATGAATTAGAGTTTTTGTAGGAGAGCTACGAAAGATAGATTGGAAATGTAGTTTGAGGTGAGAACAGAGGATATTCAAACTCATGCTAAGTTTAGCATTTATTCTCCAGGTAATGAGGAAGGCCTTTGATGAGAAAAGTTACTTGATGAAAATGATGTTTTCAGAAGATGTTCTTGGTAGCTTGGAGAAGGTGGACATGAATGGTAAGGAGATGGGATGAGATAAATATCAGTAGTTCAATTGTGATGGATGAGGCTCTAAATTAGGATGGGAAAGACATTACAAAAGAATAGGAGGGATTGTAGCTGATTAGATAGCTAGGTGGTGAAAGAAAGGAAGCAGGAGGAAGTTTAAGTATGGAAGAAATGAGGTAGATGAAGCTATTTGGGGAAGGATCATTTGTTTGGGTTTAGGCATGTTAGGTTTAAAGTGTCAGCAGGATGTCCAATTGGAACTCTTCAGTAAACATTTGAAAATGGAGTACTGGAGGTCAAGAAAGAGGTTAGGGCTAGAAATACAAATTTGAGAATCATCTGAATAGAGATTTTTGAGGCCTGTGAAAGTGATCCTTACCTCCGAGAAAGAGGCTACAGAGAAGAATAGCAGAGGGCTAAGAACAGAATTTGGAAAATGGTCACATTTCAGGATCAGGAGATAGAAGAGAAAACGATAAAAGGGTTTTCATGGAGGTAGAGAAACAACCAGGATCATGCAATGTCATGCCATCAAGGGATTAGAAGGTTTCCAGATGAAGGGGGTGGCATGTGTTGATAAGTGACAGAGTGAGGGCTGAGGAAGGAAAAAACCTTGGATTTGGTGATTAGGAAATCATTGGAGGGCCTTGAGAGTGCAGCTTCATTAGCATAGTGGGTTAAAGGTCAGATTGTAAACTGTTAAGGAACAAGGGGGAACTGAGGCAATGGATACAGTGTGTCCAACCCACATAGCCAAAATGTTTGGTAGTGGAAGGAAGGAAATAGGTGAGGAGCTGCAATAGCAAGTGAGAGTTTGGCTCAAGAGAGGGAAGCACGTTTGTTTGTAGGCAGAGGGGAAGAAGCTGGGAGAGGGAGTTTGAAGATGAGGGGAGAAAAGGGAAACAAGGTCTGTAAGAGGCCAGAGGAGGAAGGGACAGAGAATGTAAGTGAAAAGATTTCAGAAAAAAAGGAGAGACAAGATCTCCGAGACAAGATCAGAGAACTGGTATAGAGACAGAAACATTTTGAGGTAGAGAGGAGGCTAAATAAGGGAACTCTGAATATGAACAGAATAGGCAAGGTCACCTCAGAATTCAACAATTCAGCTGAACAAGGATTTATTTTTTTAAGCACATGGTATGTGCCAAGTATTGGTGTTGGCAGTGGGGATACAAACAAAAATGAAAACATCCCCCCTCCTCAAGGAGCTTCCTTCCTCCTGGGAGAAACAGCACGGACAAAGATAAGTAAATACAAGACATACCAAGTGGTTTGGTAAGGGTGAACCTCAGCGACAGGGCTGATCCATAAAGGTCCTGGAGAGAAGGTGGCATTGAGCATCAGAGTTCGGGACAACAAGAGATGCAGGGGAGGAGGGAGGGAAGCCTCCAAAGGCATGGAGGGCAGGAGGTGAAATGTGCTAGACAGAGAACAACAAACAACCTCTTTGGGCTGGAATGTAGAGCATAGAAAGAGGAGTAATGTGAAACCATGGAAAGGATGGTAAACTAAAGAACTGATGTTTTATCCTAGATCTAATAATGAATTGCCTTTAGAGCAAGGACGTGACATAGAATCACAGAATTGGAGATCTGGAAGGAGCCTCAATGTCTACTCTAACACATACACAAAAGAAATTCCCACTAAGAAATACCTAGGGGGCAGCAAGGTGGCGCAGTGGATAAAGCACTGGCCCTGGATTCAGGAGGGAGGACCTGAGTTCAGATTGGCCTCAGACACTTGACACTTATTAGCTTTGTGACCCTGGGCAAGTCACTTAACCCTCATTGCCCAGCAAAAAAAAAAGAAAAAAATACTTAGCTAGTGTTCAACCTCTGCTTGAGGGACTCTGGTGAGGGGAAACTCACTAGCACTAGAAAGAACGCCCAATCCTCTCTTGGACAGCCCTAATTATTAGGAAGTTTTTCCTGATTTCAATCCTAAATTTGCTCCTTGGCAACTTCTACACCATTACCCCTGGTGCTGGCCTCTGGGGCAAAACAGAACATATCAGATGCCTCTTCCCTGTGACAGCAGTCCTTCAGATGCTTGAAGGACGCCTTCTTGTCCCCCTCTAAGTCTTCTTGAAGCTAAACACGCTCAGTTCCTTCACCTGAGCCTTGGTGACGTGGATTCAAGGCCCTTCACTATCCTTGTCGCCCTCTTGGATACTCTCCAGCTAATTAATGTCTTTCTTAAACAGGGGCGCCCATGACCGAACATATGCTCAAATCTGTGCTTTAGGGATATTAATTTGCCAGCTTTGTGCATGTTGGATTAGAGAGGGGAGAGACTGGAAGCAGGGAAGCCAATTAAGCTACTGCCTTGGTCAAGGAGAGAGACGATGAGCGCCTGGACTAAGATGATTGTATGAATGGAGAGAAGGGGTAGGATGGTAAAGATGTAGTGGAAGCGTAATTGACAGACGTTGGCAATTAACTGGATATGAGGGGTGAAGGAGAGGATTGAAGGCTTAAGTGGAAAGATTTGCTGTCCGGGAGAAGTATAATAAACCACCACATATTACTTATTCTTGGATCATTTATTAAAGAGGTGCCATCTCTCCCTATTTGATCTTGTTCTTGGATGGTGTTTCACAACCAGAAAAATGTCAGACCACAGTCAATTTGTAGCCACAATAACAATGGCCCACTCTTAGAAGTTGCCTGGCAAAATTAGATTATGATGATAATAAAATCATTTAAAAGACTGAAAATGTTTTGGATCTAGTTTTATACTACAAAATAACATTTGATGAATTAAACACTAACTTTTCCATTCATTCTGTTAAATCAAGTAAGAAATATTCACATTCCTTGCACATGGTAGATGCTAAAATATTTGTTGAATTAACATTTCAACAAATGACTCCAATTACAATTAAACTGAGGGTAATTCAGAGGCTATATGTTTTCCTAAACTTTCCCCATTGATACCATAATTAAAACAAAACACTTTTTGTATTATTACATATCTGTAATAATACATATCTATGGAGGTGAGATTATAAATAGCATCAAATAAATCTGCCATTATTTCCTACTGAAAAATAATTAGGAGCACTATTTATTTAGATCTTAGAGATTTTAAGTCATTTAGAGCTTATTATTTAGATCACTTTCTGGTAACATTTTATTCAGGAAAACTGGGGATAGAGGTCTACTAACTCATGAAGATGACAGGGGTGCCTTTATGATGGATTGTTGGTGCTTGTAATCAGTTTTTTACAAAATATGAACTAGCTACTTTTGACATATTACATACAAGATACAACAGCATAGTGCAACTAGCACTAGAGTCAGTAAACAAACAAACTTGACTTTGGCAGTACCTCTGAAACTTAATACTTATGTTCATAGACAAATCAATTTGCATTTTTGAGCTTCACGGGCCTCATCTGTAAAATAGAGTAATTATGTTACTATCTCCTAATAGGGTTGTCCTGCAGAAAATCTTTTGCTATATAAATACTCATGCAAGTCTGCCTAAGTGTCTCTGAATTTCTATTTGTCATTTCTTATGGCGCAATAATATTCCATTACATTCATATTCCACAATCTGAAGTGCTATCAATTTTTTGGTGTATACAAGACATTTCCTGCTCTCTGCCGCTCCCAAAGTACTTTTTTCAATAGCAATATCACTTTTTTAGTATAGTTACAAACTTTCCAAAATCAGCTTCTTCATTTTATAGATGAGAAAACTAAAATTTAGAGAAGTTAAGCAATTTTCCCATGGTTAACACAGGTTGGAACTGACTTCATTCTTCCAACTCTTTCTATTGTGCCATGACATTTAGTAGAGAGGTAATAAAGTTTTCACTTGAGATTCCATCTAGAAAATATATCACCATTCCTACTTTCCTATCTATACAAAATCTCTTGAGAGTAATCTACACATGCCCCAAGGACTTCTTGATGAGGATATTAGAAGAGAAAAGGTGAGATTTTGAAAGAGACATTGCACAGTACCATCATATGTTGTCTGAAAAATTTGGAAAATATGACAACCCATTTGCTTATTATTTGTTATTTAAAAAACACATTTATTCAGGGAAACAAACCTCAAAGTCTGTCTTCTAACTAAGTATCCATCATTTATTCCTTGAAAGACAAGCAAGGCATAAATTGGAAAGATGTTTGCTCCCCAAAATTGTTCAGTACTGTCAGGGAGGAGATTAACTACAGAGTCTAGGTTGAAGAAAGATTCCAGACAGCTGATGATGTCCTCCACATGTCCCTGCTTTGGGATGACATGGTGTGACATTAAACTCTGAAATGTTTCAGGGTCTTCAGATGGAGATCCATAATCATTCAAAATCAGCTTAAGTGGCACCTCCTACAAAAGCTCTTTCCTGATCAGCCAAGTTATTAGTGCTCATTCTGTAAAATTTCTTTGCGTTTATTTTATATATATTTTTTAATTTACCTAATCTGACTCCCTTCAAGATGCAACTCAAATACCACCTTTCTCTACAAATGCCTTCCTGAACCTCTCAGTCGCTAGTGCTTAATATAACTACTTGTTAAATTATATTGGTTTTCATACTCTACTCAGCATGTGCTCAGCTTTTACTCTCCTTAGCCTAATCTTGGCTGCACTGTCTATTAATTATTCTTGCTAGCACCTTGATTTGTCTCAGGAAAACCTCCCATTTTAATAATTAATGATTATGTTAAAATGTCTTTATCATCAAAATGGAATATACCCAAATTAGAGGACAGGTATGAAAAGCATCTTACTGGATCAGTCTAAACATTTTTTAAGCACCAACTATGTACTAAGCATTGCAGATACAAAGAAAAGTAAAAGATGGTCCCCTCAAGCTCACAGTTCTTATCAGGGAGACAACATGCAAATAAATATGAACAAGCAAACCATATACAGGATAAATTGGAAACAATCAATAGAGGAAAGGCACTAAAATTAAGAGGAATTGGGAAAGGCTTCCTTTATAAAGTAGAATTTGAGTAGAGGTTTGAAGGAAGCCAGAAAGGAGAGAATTCTAGGTATGAGAGAGTCAGTGAAAATGCCCATTTGAAAAATGGAGTGTCTTGTTTAAGGAATAGCAAGGAGGCCTGTGTCACTGGATTGCAGAATAATACATGGTGGGGTATAAAATGTAAGAAGATTGGCGTGGAGGGACAATTATGAAGAGCTTTAAACACTAAACAGGATTTTCTATTTGATCCTAGAGGTCATATTGTAGTTTATTGGGGGCTGGGAGGGGGTGTGGTGTCTGGGTGGGGTGTGGCATGATCAGATTTGTACTTTAGGAAGATCGATTTGATAGCAGAGTAGAGGGTGGATTGGAGTGGGGAGAAAGAGCTGCTTGTGGCTGGTGGACCCACCAGGTCAAGTATTGCAATAATCTAAGCATGAGGTAATAAGGTCCTACACCAGATTTCAAGATGTTGCAAAGGTGAAATTGACAAGCCTTTGGCAACAGATAGGATATGGAGGTGGGGAGGTAAGAGAAAGAAGAATCAATGACACCAAGGTTGTGGGGGCCTGAGGGACTGGGAGAATTTGCAGTGCCCTTGACAGTAATAGGGAAATTTGGAAAGGGGGGGGCAGCATTTGGGAGGGAAAGATGAGTTCAGTTTTGCAAATGTTGAATTTAAGATTTGGTAGGTTAAAATGGAGTAGAAGAGAATATCAAATTTCTTGCTGTTAGTCAGAATTGAAATTTTAGCCCATGTCCAGCCAACCAAGTAATTATGCTTTTCCAAGAAGAATAAAAGTGTTTATCTCTTTTGAAATAATTAAAATGAGGCCAATGAGAAAAGATAAAACAGGAAAACAAATTTTGTAATTGTACCCTGAAAAGAGAACAAGCGACAAGACTTTTTTTTAAAAAAGAAAGTTTTCTCCCTTTTAAATCTCAAAGTATTTTCCATTTCTTGGTCAACTTCAGCTTTTCGGATTATCAAGTTAGCACAATATAATAATGGATTAAAATAACTTTAAAATCTATTTTTACATATTGCTGACCTTCAAATTACACGTCTCACTTTCTTGCTCTGAAGAAATAGTACCAGTGAATTAGACTGCATTTTGTCTAGGCTCAGTAGAGTGAACACACACTCAAACGCCCTTATAACTCATCTGCAGCTACCTATCAACTTTTTTTAAAAAATAAAAGTATTTTATTATTTTCCAGTTAAACGTAAAGATAGCTTTCAGCATTTGTTTACATAAGATTCCCAATTTCACATTTTTCTCCCTCCCTCCTCCCTCCCCCAGACAGCAGGCAATCCGATATAGGTTATAAATAAATAAATAAATATATATATATATATATATATATATATATATATATATATAGCAGAGTAGTGTATATATATATGTATGGATATATATATATATCCATACATACACACACACACACACATATATATACACACACATATACATATACATAACAACATTAAACATATTTCTGCATCAGTCGTGCTATAAGAGAAGAATCAGAGCAATAAGGAAAAACCTCAAAATAGAAAAACGACAGCACCAAAAACAAAAGAAATAGTAGGGTTCAATCAGTATCCATATTCCACAGTTCTTTTTTTTTTTTTTTCTGGATTTGGAGAGCCTTTTCCATCATGAGTCCCCTGGAACTTTCTTGTACCATTGTATTGGTGAGAAGAATCCAGTCTATCATAGTTGATCAACACATAATGTTGATGATACTGTGTACAATGTTCTTCTGGTTCTGCTCATCTCACTCATCAGTTCATGCAAGTCCTTCCAGGTTTCTCTGAACTTCTCCTACTCATCGTTTCTCACAGCACAATAGAATTCCATTACATTCATATACCACAACTTGTTCAGCCATTCCCCAACTGATGGGCAACCTCTCAAATTTCCAATTCCTTGTCACCACAAAAAGAGCAGCTATAAATATTTTTGAACATGTGGGTCCTTTTCCCTTTTCTATGATCTCCTTTGGAAAAAGACCCAAAAGTGGTATTGCTGGGTCAAAGGGTACAGCTTTATAGCCCTTTGGGCATAATTCCAAATTGCTCTCCAGAATGGTTGGATCAGTTCACAGCTCCACCAATAATGCATTAGTGTTCCAATTTTCCCACAGCTTCTCCAACATTTATTATTTTCCTTTTTTGTCATATTAGCCAATCTGACAGATGTCAGGTGGTACCTCAGAGTTGTTTTAATTTGCATCTCTCTAATCAATAGTGATTTAGAACATTTTTCATATGGGAATAGATAGCTTTGATTTCTTCATCAGAAAACTGCCTGTTCATATCCTTTTCTCAATTGGGGAATGTCTTGGATTCTTATAAATTTGATTTAGTTCCCCATATATTTTAGAAATGAGGCCTTTATCAGAAGTACTGGCCATAAAAATTGTTTCCCAGCTTTCTGCATCCCTTCTAATTTTGGATGCATTGCTTCTGTTTGTACAAAACCTTTTAAATTTAATGTAATCAAAATCATCCATTTTGCATTTCATAATATTCTCTCTCTCTTGTTTGGTCATAAACTGCTCTCCTTTCCAAAGATCTGAAAAGTAGACTATTCCTTCTTCTCCTAATTTACCTATAGTATCACCTCTTATGTCTAAATCATGTACCCATTTTGACCTTATTTTAGTATAAGGTGTCAGATGTTGGTCTATGCCTAATTTCTGCCATACTATCTTCCAGTTTTCCCAGCAGTTTTTGTCAAAGCTACCTATCAACTTTAACAGGACCACCATATTATTTTATACAACTCAAAAAAAAATCTCTCATTCACAAAATTTATGATGTTCACAATTTGCCTAGCATTTACATCTTCAATTAACAAATCAAAAACTTCATGGTTATATATGTTGTATAGCAAGCTGTGAACTTATTCCTAATGCAGTATGAAAATACCTGCCATGGGGTGAAACCTCCTTTATAGGGAATCATCCTTCTAGGTTAAACCCTTGTAATTAATGAGATCTGAAGACTGAATAATTAATTGGTCCCTTTTGAAGTTCCCAGCTTTTTTCAGAATACTAGGATTATGTCTGCCTGACTTTGGGGCACAGATCTGCCCTTTTCTATTTACTATTTTATTGTCAAAAAGACTTTCAGCTTTGTTTTGTTTTGTTTTACTTCGAGCAGGTAGCTAAGGAGCAACACATACGGGCTGAAAGCTACCTGGTCTACAATATCCTAAGCAGTGGAGAAATTGAATGCAGCAACACAATGGAAGATGAACTTGACCCAGAACTCCCTGGCCAGGCACTGATTTTCCGTCCTGCTCGGCAGCATATTTACTCACTCTTGTTGGAAGACAGTAAAGGTAAGATTTGGCAGCACAGCATAAAGTAAAAGTCTAAGAAGCTGGCCTGATGAACTCTAGTGCAATCTTTTAGTACATAGAGGCTGTTAAATAGGGTTTAACTTTTTGGTAAAATCTTTCATTGATAATATTGCTTACATCTGTATAAAATTTAGGATAAATGCTGTGAGGCGTTACATATAATTAGTAAGCAATCAAAATTCATTAAAGAAAAGTCCATTTTCTCCCCTACAGTCTCACAATTGCATCCTTTAAAAGGGGATTGATTTTTGAAAAACATCTTTTTTTATAAAAGCACAAGATGTGTTTATTATTAAAGGGACAATATTTAGTCTCAACTAAAAATATTTTTATAAAATAATTTTACAAAATATACATTTTTTTGTGTTCCCAAGGCTGTTTAGAGGCATTGCCTTTTTAAAAAGTTAACAATATCAGAGGTGGGATTCTATCCTGGATCTACACTGCCCCCAGCCCATATCCTCTGTAGGACCCAGGACAAGCCACTCTACCTCTCTTAGCTCCTGGGCATGACTCTAAGATGGGAAGTTGGAGAGCAAAGGCAGTTTTGCTTTAGTATAGGAAGTTTCCTCAGAAAGAGTATTTGTCCCATACCAATGTCATCACAGAGCTAGCCAAAAATTTTTTTAACAAAATAATTTCCGCCTCTTTGTTTCTCCATGTGTGTATGTCAATAAAGATTAAAATATTCTTGAGGTTTCATATAATTAAATTTTGCTCCACAGTCCTTTGTGATATCTTAAAACCCTGAGAGACAAGAGTTTTCTGACTCATTAATAACCAGTTTATTAATTAGGCTAGCCAGCAATCATGCTCAGTGGTTTCTCTCAGTAACCAAAAACACCAAGGGACACTCTGAACACCTTAAATCCCTTCTGAAAGGGAACTCCCCTGACAAGTGAAAATCAACCCTGATTGGTGGGCATTAAATGAGAAGGTAGGCTAAAAGTCTTTAGCTCCTTCTTCTGAGATAGTGACTCTATCATGAAACTCAGCAGTCTTAAAGTATCTGGGCAGGGGAAGCCATTTCCATTTGGACCTCCCTGGCTAGTTTCTCCTTCATGAACTGGGTTACTCTAAACTCTAATGAGAGGAATCAAGGACAGGGGGTTCCTCCCCAAGGTTAAGGGTCACCCAGACTGGATTCTCTTTTTACTGTGAATAGAGTAGCTCACCTAAAATCTGCCCCAGGTTAAGAACCCTTCCTCCTTAGGATGTGGATTAATGGCTGCTCTTGTCTAAGTGTAGTAGAAATATTATAACCAGAAAATGAACATGTTTGCAAATCCAAAGGTGGTGATGTTAGAAATATCTAAGTATAGTCAACCCTTTAATATCTGGAGACACCTTTTAAATCTTTAGCCTGATTCTTTTTAGTACCCAGGTTTCCCAAACACTTTTCCCACTGCTCACAGAATTCAAACTCTTTTAATGTTTACACTCAACAAGACATAACGAAGAAAGTAGTACTGAACTTTAAAATAACTGATATGATGAAATACAGAAAATAACATTTAATTACTTTTGATCTCTGTTCTTACAGGTCATCTGTGCCTTCCTGTGCATAATTGAGAATAGGCTGAAATTAATTTAAAAAGATGTGATCTGTCAAGAAGAAATTTTTTCCTATCAAAACATTTCCTTAAATAGGATATGTTTATTTAAAACATTTTATGAGATTCGCAATTTTTTACTTTATATTTTTTGTTCTTTACGAATATAAATTCTTTTGGGGACAATTTCAGTTTCAGTAATGTGGGTACTTCTTCCAGTGGTGCATCTCCCAAGTTCTTTACACCCTGTCAGCCTGATTCTCATCTATTCTTTTTTGCAGATCCCTTGTAGAGAACTCACCCAATTCACCAGAGGCCTTCCCCTTGTTCTTTTAATATTTCAGGGATACCAGTGCAAAGGCTTATCTATTTTTCCATCCAATCCCATTGCTTCATTGTACTGAGTATGCTATTATAAGCTCTGAAAGGTTAGGAAAAACATTTTGTCTTAATGTCCTTCCTTTCTAAATTGGCCTTTGCCTTCCTAGACCCCTTTGGTCCTTCCAGCTCTTAAAGATTCTAGAAATTATTCTCTCATCACTTTTGACTTCCCACATACCATGCTTTGAAAACAAATTATCTCCTGTACTAGTTTATAATTGTTGCTTGTTTATTTAAGGACTCTTTGCTTATATAAAGTTTAATGTCATAATGACTAATTAAATCCATAGCCTCATTTGTGAAGCAGTAATGTTTTTAGAGAGGTTGTGGTGGAAGGTGGGGTGAATTTGGGTTTGTATCCCGACTCTCACACTTACTAGCTATGTGACTTCTGGAAAAGCTTCTTTACTTCACTGAATCTCAGTTTCCTCATTTGCAAAATTGGATCAATAATACATTGCTTTGAAAGTCATGTAAGAATATGCATAAAATGCTTAGTAGATCATAAAGCACTTAGATGAATGTCAGATTTTTATTAATAATAATAATAATAATAGCCAACATTTATATTTCACCTTAGTTTACAAAGCCCATTCCTCATAACATCTCTGTAAGGTAGATAGTGCACAATATCCTTATCCCCATTTTGCAGAAGAGAAATGGACTTGCCCTGGGTCACAAAGCCTGGGCTCAAACACAGATCTTCAGATACTGAGTCTAATGCTCTTTCTACCAAAATGGCATCTCCCTAATGTCATGGTGAAGTAGATTAATAGGGTCATAAATTTACATCTGGAAAGAATCTTATAGTCATCTACCTCCATAACATTTCTCGTCTCCTTTCTCTTCTCTCTGTTCACACAACCATCATCCTAGTTCAGGAATTCATTACCCCATCCAGACTATCCCAGTAGCCTCATTGGTCTCCATGCCTCAAGTGTCCCTTTTTTAGCTCATTCACTCCACCTCTACAGAAATGATTTGGTAAAGCATAGATCTTATGTTTCATTCTCCTGTTCAGTAAACTCCATACACATTCCTCTGCTAGGCATTCAATGCCTTTCCTCCTTGTCCCTGTCTCTTAGAATCCCTCGCTTCGTCCAAAGCTCAGCTCATGCCTCACCTACCTGAAGCATCCAGTGCCTTCTCTCTCTCCCCTCAAAAAAAATTATCTTGTTTTTATTTTGTATGTATTTTGTTTATAATGTGTGTATTGTCTTTGCCAATTGAATGTAAACTCCTAGAGGGCGAGGACTGTTTCACTTCTCTCTTTGCATCCCTGGTGCCTAGCACAGTGCCCGCCATATAGTAGACCTTTAATAAATGCTTGTTCATTGATTGTTGGTTGATCTGGAGGAAACAGGCCTGAAAGAGATTAAATGCTCTGCCCAAGATCATCCAGCCAGTAAGTAGCAAAGATAGAGTCCAGAACCCTGATGTTTGGGCTCCTTCTACTCTACTGCACTAATCTATAGAAACTAGAAAGCAGACATTTGACAACTTTAAAGGGAACGTGACTTCTAGATGAAATAGATTTATTGGGGAGAGTAGCACTGTAGAACATAATATTAGGGTCAATTATAACCTGGATACTTTTTGTTTACTTCTTTGTATGCCAAATATTTCATCACATAAAGGGAGGGCTCACTGTTCAAGAAATGTCCTTTTTTCCAGCTGATTGAAGAACAAGAAAATATTAGTCCATAGACATAATTTTTTCAGTTTATTTTTAACATAACATAAGCCCATAATCAATGCTTTTTTTCATTCATTCATTCATTTTGATCTTTTTTACACTTTTTCCCCCATAACACATTCCCCCCTTTCAAATGCCTCAGCAGAAAATAATCCTTTATGAGTTAAAATTTTAGAGTATAGTATGTGTGTTCATGGGAAATCTGGAAATTATTGAAATGTTCAAACAAAAGGCTTCAATAAAACTCTAGAAACCACTGTTGTCTTTCAGAATATCATTTTAGATTTTGCTTCCAATAAACAGGCATAGCCTTTCTTAAGCAAACCCCCAAAATGAAAATACTAATTTGGTTTAAAAAAAAAACTAAGAAATTATTTTTCCATTTGTAGGATTTGACTAAAAAAAAAACCCTTACGATATTCTTATTTGTAATATTAAGCTCTCCTGATGCATTTAATATATTATTTGATTTCTATTTAAGGGAGACATACCTCCAAAGGTATAATTCTAAACTGGGCTGGGAGAAAAAGCTTCAGTATTGAGCTTATGTAATTAGTATTATAGTATTAGATTATGTCATTATAATTATACTAGGGGCAGCTAGGTGGCGCAGTGGATAAAGTACCAGCCCTGGATTCAGGAGTACCCAAGTTCAAATCTGGCCTCAAACACTTAACACTTACTGGCTGTCTGACCCTGGGCAAGTCACTTAACCCTCATTGCCCTACCCCCCCCCAAAAAATTGTACTAAATAAAATTCATCATATTTTACGTGTAGCTTAAGTAGATTCTGACCATGATTTCATTGCAGAACCCAAAAAGTTATGTTTGCTTAACTCTTGTTTGCTCATCCATTGACTAGTAACTCATTAATACTAGTTAGAGCCATTCAAGGAGCTATATATATATATAAATATTGCCACTGTGGTTTAGCATTTTAGATTTGTAGACTCCAGAGGGGCAAGAACCGTACCTTGTTTAGTTTAGATTTGATATGTCAAACTGTGTAGATCCCTTGGTAAAAGTGCTATAAGTTCAAGTTTGTCTTTGGTGTGCTCCTCTTGTAGTACCTTCAAGTCATGTTATCATATGCTGCTTCCTGGCTTCTGTAAGTCCCTCCCAGGAGATCTGCCCTTACTCAACAGGACCCTCTTTTCAATATTTATATCTTCTTTCCACCATAAAAAAAGAGATCTGCTTTTGCATAATTATGACCTTGGCAAGGATGGTTACAAATTGATACATATATTGCCTCTTGAGGAATATTAAGATTTTTAGAAGGGACTCAGTAACTAAAATCAATCACTCAGTCAGTCAGTTGGTAGGCATTTATTAAACACTTAGTATGTGCCATGCACTATTTAGGTCTGGATATACAAAGAAAGGCAAAAATATAATCCTCTCAAGGATCTAATGGAGAAGATAGCATACAAACAATTATGTGCTTACAAGTTATAAAGAGATTCAAAGTAATCTCAGAGATAGACATTTTTGGAGAGTGGGGGGAATTCTAGAACGGTGGCATTTGAGCTGAGTGTCTTAGCTATCGTGAGGTACCTTCTAGGGACTGCTCCCCATCCCTGTGAACCTAAATAAATTCTGTGTAAGCAAACAAACAAACAAACAAAAAACCAGAGGAGAGAACTCAAATGGTTTCATTTCAGGCAGGTGATAGAAGATATTTTAAAACTTAAATAATAGGGGGTAGCTAGGTGGTGCACTGGATAGAGCACCAGCCCTGGATTCGGGAGGTCCTGAGTTCAAATCTGACCTCAGACACTTGACACTTACTAGCTGTATGACCCTAGGCAAGTCACTTAACCCCAATTGCCTCACAAAAATACAACTCTGATTATTGATTATGATTGAAAAAAATCAAAGGTGTCCTCAAACCATTTAAATTTCTTGTCTGTCCTGAAACAAGTCACAGACCCTTATAGTATATGCCTTTTTTCCTCTAGTCAGCTTTTTTTTTAATTTAAAAATGTTTAAAATTCTTTCTCCTTCTCCCTACCCCTCCTCAAACTGAACACTGAAAAAAACATTCCCACATTAGCCATGTCTAAAAATGCATGTCTTGTTCTGCCCATCACTTCTCTGGGAAGAGGTGGTTGACATGAAGTAGCACCACCTCACTTAGTTTCCACCTTGAGACTACTGTGAAAACAGCTGCTATAAATATTTTTGTACCAATGGATCCTCAATCAGCTTACTTTTTAACTTTTGCAACTTTGGACTCTCAGGCACTGATCCATTAAAGCACTAGCTTGCTATTTAAAATCCTGAATTCCATGATGCTGTTTGAATAACATTTCTTGGTTCCTCTTCCCAGTAGAGATGTGGCAGTCTGAGCGTGTGGAATGTTGCATATGTTGTCAGATGTGTTTACTTTTGCATTTGTTATATTAAACTCTTTCTCTTTGTTACAAGAGAAGGTTCAATGCCCTTGAGAGCAGGGTCACATTGGGAAATAAATGTGATGTAAAAACAAAATGAAAGGCACTGATTTTTAAAGAGTAAGAGAAGAAAAAAGAATATTTGTTGTGTGCTACAGTTGTGCTGATCAGGGGAAGAGATACCTTTATATTTATTGCACCTCTTTATTGTGGTATTTAAGTTGCATCTGTTATCCACTCCCCATATGTTCAGTTAGTTGAATGTATGCTATATCCTAGACAGCAAGGTGGTCAAAAAGAAAAATAAAACTACAGGCACACACAAAGTCTTGGACCCCTACATCTGTCTCCTCTCTCTCTTCCTGCTCTGTTTTTAATCCTACCTAATTAAATGCCTAAACCACCTTTTGTAACTTAAAAAGTTATTGGGCAGCAAGGGAAACTAGAATATGCAAAAAGTATATCATTCTCCCTTTTTCTGAACTCAGCCATAGTTAGGTTGCTAATAGTAATAGAAATACCACATATTCCAGTTAATAGAACTAGTCCATAAGGAGAGTTAAACTTAAGAACAGTTCCTTTAAAGAACTAAAAAATGATAAGACCTTTTCTAGTTATATGGGTCTTAATCATGAATTCTCATCTGTGAACAAGGGGATGTTGGAGAATTTGGGAATCTCAGGTAGTTGGCACCATTAAATAAACAGAAACAAGTTCATTAACTCCTTTGCAAAACTGCCTTTAGACCATTCAAGTCACAGGAATGTCTGTTTTCTTTAAGTGTTGATCTGAGGACCATTATCCCAATTCCAACTCTCACTGGGGAATTGGGTCCCCCAGAGCCAGGTTATATCTCTCCCTCAGAGATCTAGGGCTGCCATAATGTGTATGTGTGTGTGTGTGTGTGTGTGTGTGTCCAGTGTCCAGTGTCTTCAACTTAAGTCTCCATTCTGATGTGTTCTTTCCCAGTATCACCCCAGTATCATTTAACCAGCTAACATCAATTAACTTTTACAAAAGAGTATTGACATTGCAAGGGTAGAAGTCACAAAACATTCTTCCTCAACATCTGGAGGGTCACTCTCCCCTATAACCACCTTGGTGCCTGGGAGAATTAGCTCTAACTGAAAGCAGTTTCTATAAACCGTTCATCCCGACAGTTTCACTTTGCCAACTCAGCATAGCTGGTGGATGAATTGCTTTCTCTTCTTGCCTTCTATCCACTTCTGTGTTGGTTCAAGCATGTTGTCCACGACGTCACTCCTCACTGGTCTCAGCTGTCAGTAAAATTGGACATGGACCTCCAGCTCTCCTAACCTTTAGAAGCTCACAAGGTCATAGCCTTGTTTAATACTCCTTCACCTAAGAGCAGGAAAGAACAGATATAATGGACACAAGAAAACAACCATGCCATCTACCTGGCTTGACTGGGGGCCTGGGTAAAGAGCTTACCCTACCTAGAGGCTTACCATACTCCTCACTTTGAATGCTGCCAGATAAGAGAGCCCAAATCATCTGCTTAGTGCTTTTTGTAAGCATTCTTAGTTCTGACTCAGAAGCCAATTGAAAGGCATCTCTTCTTCAAACAGACTTGAAACAATACCTGTGCTCTGAAGCCCATCTGGGGACTGTATCAGCAGAACATGTTCATAAAGCTAAGGCTCTAATTGGCCAATTCCAGTCCCTTATTACATAAAGATTAAAACAATTTTTTTCAAATGCTTCTACAAGGAATCTTTGTGTTTTATTTTTAAATGCTTGGACAATTCAAAATTAAGTAGAATTTTAAAATCACAACCACATTTGTATGAAGACAAATATAGAAACTTAATTTTTCCTCTCTGTAAAATATGTGGGGTTTTTTGTCTTTATTGCTATTTTTTGCTTTTATATAATCTTTATTTCCAAATACATCACTTTTCCCTCTCCTACCCAGAAAACTAACCCTTTTAATACATTTATTTTAAACAAACAGGAAAAAAGTACTTAACAGTACATGACTTTAGTCTGATAGTACTTACAATTGTTCTATACCCATATTCCTTCCTTTCTGCAAAGAAGTGAGGCAAGAGCACACTTTCCTGTCTCTCTTTAGGGTTAAACATGGTCATTATAGTTATGTTCCATTCCATTTCTTTTGTTGTTTTTGTTTCTATTTACATTGTGGTCATCATGTATATAATTTTTCTCATTCTGATAACTTCAATTTGTATCAGTTCACATAAGAATTCCCATGCTTTTCTGTGTTCTTCAGATTCATTTCTTCTTAATATTCCGTTATTCACATACCACATTTGTTTAGTTATCCCTTAATCATCCAGCCTCCTTGCCACTACAAAAAGTACTGCTTCAAAACAATTAACTAGCATTTATTAAATTTTTACTATGTTCCAAACCAAGTACCAAGTGGTAGAGATACAAAGAAAAAGAAAACATTTGAAAAAGAAAAACAGCCCCTGTCCTCAAGAAGCTTCCATTCTAAAGGGGACAAGATATATGTAGCACAATACCTGGCACATAGTAGGTGTCATATAAATGCTAGCTGTTGTACTTGTTATACCAAAGACAGATCACAGTCTCTCCACAATATCTGATGTACAGCTAAATATTATATATGGGATATACTATGTCCATAACTGGAATATTTAGGTTTATCCAACACCAGATTACTGTGCTCATTTGCTTCTGTTGCATACTTTCCAAATCTGTGATAAACCTCTGTGAGAGTCAAAATTGGATATATGGAGCATTAATCTCCCCCTTTTATACTTTCCCTTTTATATATATATATATATATATATATATATATATATATATATATATATATATATATATATATACACACACTTCCCAGGCCAATAAGAAAAGGAGCCTCTGAGCTTTAGTTCATAAAGGATCAGGTTTTATTGCTTGGGAATTAATTAGACCACAAAGGTGAAACCAATTAAGGAAATAAGGAAGTAGAAACACAGATAGATAGTCTTAACACTAAGCTTAGGGTTTTCCGTTATTAAGTCACCAACCCAGTCAGTCTGCAGTAACTTAGCAGTCACCCAAAACAGAGTACGAAACACATGCTCTGCCAGGTCCCCGGAAACCACCAGCCTGAACTCCCCGCGCATGCCACCATGACTAAGTCAACCTCCAGAGAGAGTGAACTTCCTTTCCTGACATCACTTTAGAGTTGGCATTCCAGAAGTTCCTCGCGTTTTCCTCCCCAAAAGGGGAGGTCCTTCAAAAGCAGCTCAGTAGCACTTGAAATCTCAGGGTGGGCCAGGTCTGGCCCCTCTCAAATGATTCAGCTAAAACTTTCGATATTAATCTTTACCGCAAATAATTTTTACCACACCTCTTTATTTCTTACCTAATGCCACATTGTTTTGATAACCGTGACTTTGTAGTATAGTTTTGGATCTAGTATTTGCTAAAGCTAACATTTTATCTCCCTAAAGCTGATGTTTCAGTCTTTGCTGATTCTTTGGGGTTTTCTAAGTTCTGCTACCAAATAGGGTAATTTATTTGTTCTTTACCGATGTGATCTCCTTAATCTTCCTTTCCTCTCTAAGTGCCTTTGCTAGCATTTCTAGGACTATGTAAAATTTGTAATTTCAAAAAACTGAAAACAACCTAAATGTCCAAAATTAGAGGAATTTAAAAATAAATGGTGGTACATCATGTTATGGAATATGCAATTAAGTTTAACAAACAGGGAAAAATAAAGAAATACAGAAAGACCTTTATGAAATAATACAAAAAGAAAACAGGCAAAACCAGAAGAACAGAGTATATATTAAAGTATTACTATTTGCTAGGGAAAGTAAATGGAAATAAATGGAAAAAGAATTCTCCTTGACACTTAAAGAAATTGACTGAAAATTATGACATTTATAAGTTGGAAATTCTTTAAAAGCTAATAGTTGCCATGTAGATTTTAAATAAGGCAACAAAACTCAGAATTGTGCAGGAGAAATACTTTCATCAGGAAGATGTAGAACTAAAAAAGGAAATAGGTAGCTCATGTATACAGAATAAGTGATAAACATTCTATGTGCTTCACTGGTATCAACAGGCTCAAGAGATGCCGAGGAAGGCCTCTAGTACATTGTGTTAACCCCTTTATAGGATGTATGTGTGAATGTAGACAAGAATTGCATAAGATGAAAAGTAGCATTTGGATTTTTATCTGCATCACAAATGGGGAGAAATACCCACATTGATGAAATCACATCAAAGTATAGTCTCCAAAACAAAAGGTACCCATTTAAAAAAAATACTCTACAATTTTAATTCTAATAATCAAGAGACATTTATTAAAAGGCCCTTAGGTAGGAAAAGGCTATCAACAAAAGCTTGTTGACTTTAAAAAAAGTGAATTGTTGGGGGCAGCTAGATGGCACAGTGGATGGAACACCAGCCCTGGAGTCAGGAGTACCTGAGTTCAAATCCGGCCTCAGACACTTGACACTTACTGGCTGTGTGACCCTGGGCAAGTCACTTAACCCCAATTGCCTCACTAAAAAAAACAAAAACAAAAAAACAAACAAAAAAAGTGAATTGTTGAAACAAGGAGAGAATATTGACCAAATCAGTTATTGATATATTTTGTGCTTTCTTCATATTATTTGGTGGTTCAGACTTTTATCTTTCTTGCCTTTTACATTATTGTATCTCAGAAATGTTTTCTCATTGCAAAAACCGGCCAAAGTTTTAAGACTTGAAAATTTTAACTTCTTTTAAAATACTTCATAACTATAACAATTTTTTAAAAAAATAGTATCTTACAAATGTATCACAAAATATAGCACTTTGGGGTTTAGAGAGTGTTCATATTCACAATCTTCACAACTCTTTTGTAAGACCAATATTATTGGACCAGTTTACAGATAAAAAACTGAGAGGAAATTAAGTGACTTGCTTGGTGTCACTTAACTAGTACGTGGTTGAGTGGAACTTGAACCTAGATCAGACTTCCAAATCCAGGGCTTGAAAAGTATCACATTTCTGAGGGCAGAAAGTCAAATATTGATTTACTAAAATAACTTCATCACACTTAGATATGGGAACTCAAAAAGAATATCTAATAGGACCTAACTGTGGACAGCTAGGTAGCACATTGGATAGAGCACTGGGCTTGGAATCGGGAAGACTCATCTTCATGAGTTCAAATCTAACCTCACACACTTAGTAGCTGTGTGACCTGGGCAAATCACTTAACCCTGCTTGTCTCAGTTCTTTATCTATAAAATGGACTGGAGAAGGAAATGACAAACCTTTGCCAAGAAAACCCCAAAATGGGGTCACAAAGAATTGGACATGACTGAAACAACTCAACAACAATAGGACCTATTTCATAGCCACCTATTGTGGTTATGAAAAATAGATAGGAAACACCAAGTGTTTTCATCACACTCCCAACTGTAATGAATGTCAATGCTTATGAATACTTTTTGATTCAATTGTCTTTATTTTAGATACTTGCAGATCCTGTCCCATGATAAAGGAGTGGTTTGTGTACTTTGGAAATGAGCTGAAGCAGCCAGAACTGGTACAACCCATAACACTAGACATTCCAGGTAGGATCAAAATTAACTTTATTACAAGTATTTAATATGACTATGTAGCTCCAAGATGACTACCTCACAAAAAAGATCAGATGTTAAAATATAAGATATCCATACATTACCAATACTTTTAGCCTTTAACCTAGTAAAAAAAATAGTGTCGTGTTGAACTGAGTAGTTATGTTGGGGTTGAGAAAATGGGACCAAGGAAAGGAATTTTGAGAACAGGGAAGAAGGGAGAAAAAATAGGTTATGATTCATAGAATAATGGATCTTGAAGTTAGAAAGGATCTTAGAAACATTATCTAGTCCAATCCTCATTTTATAGGTATAGATGGTTAAGAAAACAGTGTCTGAAAATGGAGATTTGAATTCCTGAATCAGGGCTTAAAATAGGAGAGTGTTGGGCTGATGACCATGGATGAAGTATACCTAACAAGGGCAGGCAAAAATGTATTTGCCTTGAGCCTCACAAAACCAATTAGAAGGGTTTTAAATGAAAAGGGAAGGAAAAGGGGGAAAGCTGCCTGTGTATCTCCCAAGCTAGAGATCATAGAGAATAACTGTAATATAGAAGAATAGTAGTAGAGATGTCCAGAAATTCACAACAGACAGAGCTCAAGAAAGGAGCCTGTCATAGAATCTGTGGCTTCAGAAGTCTACACAACATACTGCCTCCCATAGGCATCATTCAGACTTGTTGAGTTGAGACATGTGACTGAATGTATATATGTGTATATGTGTGTGTGTGTGTGTGACACACACACACATATCGGGGCAGCTAGGTGGCACAGTGTATAGAGAACTGGCCCTGGAGTCAGGAGGACCTGAGTTCAAATCTAGCCTCAGACACTTAACACTACCAGCTGTATGACCCTGAGCAAGTCACTTAACCCCAATTGCCTTAATATCCATATCCAGTCCATATCCAGTCATCCTGATATATATCTGGACCCAGATGGTTCTGGAGGAGAGAGTGAGGCTGGTGACTTTACATAACCCTCTCTCACTTAAATCCTATTGAATGCAAGTCATGGCATCACTTCCTGATGTCATGGTTCTCCTTGAGAACAAAGGACAAGCAACAACAACAACAACATTATAGGTACACACATATATACACATAAATACACACACATATATAAATTTATATCCATATGTATATCATAATATAGATAGATCCATGTTGTGGAAATTTATTTTGATTTGAGGACCCTACCTTTAGGCTGAGATTAGAAAGCCTTAGGCCCTCAGGGTCTCTCCCCCTCCTCCTCAGCTTCAGCTGAGCGAAAAAGCCCCGTGGGCTGTACAAGACCCCAGGTCAGACAGCTGGGGGGAAAAAAAAGCCCCAGCTCCCTCCGACCTGAGCGGAGCTATCCAAAAGATTCCGGATAGCCTGTGCTGAGGCACGTGAAGTGGGAGTGCACCCCACCCCCCTCAACCAGCCGCAGCCCTGGCTGGCGGATTAGCTTGGTCTGTGGGGGCGAAGGAAGCCCCAAGAGTTGAGTGGAGAGAAGAAAAGGTATATATAGACCTGGGAGTTAGACTCAGGACGGGGGCTGACTGAAGGACGGACTAGATAGACAAGATTGAAGGGGGCACGGACAAGGATGGAGGAGAGTTCGGTTCGGAAAAGGAGAGACGGGGCTGACAAGGTATGGGGGCTGACAGGAGGACTGGAGGCCTGCGGACAAGACTCAGGGGTTCAGACGGACAAGAAGAGGTCAAGAGGCAGCTGAGGAGACGGCAAAGATTGGAGACTAGAGACGGGGCTACAAGGACGCAGGAGAAGAGGAGAAGGACTAGGAGCAGGCAAAAGAGAGGCCAAAGGGCAAACTGACAGAGCAGACAGACAGAAGGTCGGTGAGAGAGAAACACAGGGGTTCAGCAGTGGCAGTAAGGAGAGGAAAGTTAGAAGTTAGGATTTACAAAGTGAAAGGGGCTCAGAGTTAGAATAAAGGACCTGAGTGCCCTGAGGCGGGTGCGGCTAAGGCCCTTACTGTATTTAAGAAGTTCAAAGCGCAGCAGGTGGGAAAGAGACGCAGTGGAAAGAGACCACAGGAAAGCAGTCAGGTTGTACATTTTATTTTCCTGTATTCTTAATTTTCAACAGTATCTCATAAATAAACTCTGCTTTGATTATTTGGTTAAGAGGCTTCGTAATATTTTGCTTATCAATTTGGGAGTGGAGCAGTGTGTTGGAACTTTATAAACAGCCCGCATTAAATTAACGAAGTCAGATAGCCAAATAGTCAAAAGTCCCCAGATTAGTCCTCCAATCAGCTTCAGCCCCCAAATTAGCCCTAGTTAACAAAATATTTTCACATTTTAATGGCGACCATGAAAGGACTTGTGGCCCAATTATAATTTTTCTAAATTTATAATTTTTCATAAATCCAATTATACATAATTTTCTAGGTTAGTTATAGTTATTAATAATTAATTTTTACAATGTATATATGAACTCAATAGTACATGCATACATATGTATATAGTGTCTATTTTTGTATGTGTATGTGCACATGTATCTGTAACTCATCTACATAGAAATAATAGTTAAAACCACAGAAACTGTTGAGATTCCCAAGAGAATATATAGAGTTAAGAATGCCTAGGACAAAACCTTAAGAAATATTCACAGTTAGATGCCAGGATCCAGATGAAGGGCTAACAAAGAAGGCTGAGGAGAAGGCAGCCAGGTCAAAGTAAAAGCCAGGAGACAGGAGATAGTATCCAGGAGAAGAGAGTAGTCAGCTGTGTCAGAGTGTGCAGAGAGGTTGAGAAAGAGAAGAATTAAGAAGAGAGCATCAGATTTGGCCATTAAGAAATCATTGGGGGGGGGGCAGCTAGATGGCACAGTGGATAAAGCACTGGCCTTGGATTCAGGAGGACTTGAGTTCAAATCCAGCCTCAGACACTTGACACTTACTAGCTGTGTGATCCTGGGCAAGTCACTTAACCCTCATTGCCCTGCAAAAACAAAACAAACAAACAAAAAAGAACTCATTGGTCAGGAGCAGCTAGATGGCGCAGTGGATAGAGCACCAGCCCTGGAGTCAGGAGTACTTGAGTTCAAATCCAGCCTCAGACACTTAACACTTACTAGCTGTGTGACCCTGGGCAAGTCACTTAACCCCAAGTGCTTCACTAAAAAAAAAAAATTAAAAAGAAATCATTGGTCACTTTGGAGAGAGCTGTTTCAGTTGAGTGGTGAGGTTAGAAATCTGATGACATAGTTGAGGAGCAGTAGAGGGAAGAGGAAACAGAAGCAGTGTTTATAAACAGCTTTTTTTCAAGGAGTTTGAATACAAAAGGGAGGAGACATCGTACAACAGCCTGAAAGGATAACAGCGTGTAGTGGAAGGTTTTTAGGAAGGAGAGAAATGTGGGCATGTTTGAAGACAGTCGAAGGGGAATCAGATAGGGAAAGGTTAAAGATTTAAAAGGAGGGAGATGGTTGAGGATGCAGTGCCATGGAAAAGATGGGTGGGAGATCATATGCACAGGTAGTGGATTTGACCTTGGCAAGAAAAACACTGTATCTTTTTCAGATTTGGGGAAATTAGGAGAGAGTGGGAGATGATGTCAAGAGGTTTTGAGATGGAGATAATGGGAGAAGAGTGAGCCTGACTTCTCAGGAAGGTAAGAGGCAAGGTCCTTAGATGAGAAAGAGAAGAAAGAGGGAATTTGGGGAGGCTAGAGGGGTCAGAAAAAGTTTAGAATAGCTTCTGGGGGGAGTGAGACAGGGAAGCAATTAGAGAGGAATAAGAGGACCACCTTGCTGCAGTGAAGGCCCAGTTGAGGATGGATAACACAAATGTGTAACATACCCAATCAGCACAGTTGTGATATTTCCCATAGCAGCCTTTATCCCCTTGTGAGTAGAAGCCAAGGAGGTGAGTGGTTGGAGTCATTCAGGCCAAAGTTTTGGCAAGAGATGAGGGACAGTATTCAGAATGAGCTGAGGCTGGCAAGGGATGCTAAGGACTAAAAGGCAATGGGGGAGGAGTAGGGAGACTGAAGATAAATTTATTGGAGAAAACAAAAGATTAAAAAAGGGAGTAGAACCTGTTGTTCAGGTTTAATAGAAAGATAAACCATGAAGAAAAGGAAGAATTAGTAAACTCTTATTTTGTCTCTGTTTTATATATTAAAGAGAACAATCTTTGAACTAGAAAGAACAAAACAAAAAATGGCCAACTGGGTGTTGAAACCCCGCTTAAGGAGGGAGACATAAGACAATATCTCTCTGACCTAAGTGGTCACTAAGTGAAAGGGGAAAAGAACCTGGCAGATAAAGATTGCTGATCCAGTCAGGGATCTGTGAAAGATCATAGACAATTGGAAGACTGCTGTGTTCTCAGAGAAGGGCAAATGTTGGAATAATTTTTCAAAAAAGAAAGGAGAATGGAGTCAGCAATTATAAACCAGTGGGCTTGATTTTCATGGCAAAGTCATAGAAGATATTATTAAAGGGAAGGTTAGTGAACATCTAGAAAAAAGAAATGGTGATTACAGTAAGTCAGTCTGGCTTTTTCAAGAACAGGTGTACCACGGGGCAGCTAGGTGGCGCAGTGGATAAAGCACCGGCCCTGGAGTCAGGAGTACCTGAGTTCAAATCCGGCCTCAGACACTTAACACTTACTAGCTGTGTGACCCTGGGCAAGTCACTTAACCCCAGTTGCCTCACTAAAAAAAAAAAGAACAGGTGTACCAGACAAACCTTGCTTCCTCCTCTTGATAAGGTTAATAGTCTTTTATATGAGAGTTGGGGAGAGGGTGGACTGCTGCAATAAACACTCTCTACCTGGCTTTTAGTACAATTTTAGACAAAAGTTTCTTATACTGTTTTTGTGGAAAGTATGGAGAGGTATGCAGACTTTAGGACAGACAGATTCAGACCTGATCTAATGGCTAAATCCAAAGATTGATCATTTTTTTTGAGGGGCAATGAGGGTTAAGTGACTTGCTCAGGGTCACACAGCTAGTGCAAAAATTGATCATTAATAGTTATATGTCATCTCAGAAAAATGATTAGGTCGTTTTGTAGATGTTGTTCTTTTCATTTATATTGTTGTAGACTTTATGAATGCTGTATTCCTGGTTCTGATTTTACCTCAGTTCAGATAAGTCTTTTCTACTTAATTGTATTCATTATATTCATCATTTTTTATAGCTCTGTAATAATCAACTGTCAGTCAGTAAGCACTTATTAAGCACTTACTATGTATCACTTACTGTTGTAGGATTACAAAGAAAGGCTCTCACATTCTAATAGGGGAAACAGTATTTTTAAAAACTGTACAAACAAGATTTATACAGTGTAAATGGAAGGAAATTCATTACAGTGCTGTGCTTCAATTTGTTTAGCCATTCCCTGATGAATGGGTTTCTACTTTGTTTCCAGTTCTTTGCTACTGCTATAAATATTTTGGTGCCTATGAGAACTTCTTTCCTCATCATTGACCTCCTCAGGGTTTATGCCTCTCAGTGGAATCAAAGAGTATGGGCATTTTAATTGCTTTCTTTGCCTGACCCCCAAAAGGCTTTCCAGAATGCTCATACCAATTCAGGCCTCTGCCAGTTATATATTAGTCTACCTATTTTCCCACAAACCTTCCAACATTGAATATTCCCATCTTTCCAGCCAGCATCAATTAATTACCTGTTGTTGTTTTGTCTTTGGTTTTTGTTTTTGGGTTTTTTTGTGAGGCAATTGAGGTTAAGTGACTTGCCCAGGGTCACACAGCTAGTAAGTGTTAAGTGTCTGAGGCCAGATTTGAACTCAGGTCTCCTGAATCCAGGGCCAGTGCTCTATCCACTGCACCACCTAGCTGCCCTGTCCTTGTTTTTGAAGAAGACCAATGACATCATGGGTAATGTCTTGATTTGTCATAAATTGGATAAGTGAGGCAGAGTCACATAAACTTGTCAGCTTCACTGTCTCTTCCAGAGTCATCCAAGTCTAGTGTCAGGACAAAAATCGGGACGGATGTGGTGGATGCCTTTGGCATCTTCAGTGTCTGACCAAGTTCTAAGCATTCCACAGTACCTGTTTCAGTCATCTTCATGGCAGTTGGAACAAATTGCTCTCATCTGCCCATTCCACCAGGGGGAGCCTTCCCATGCTTGGGGTAGACACTCTCCTAACTTACCAATAGGTTGGTGGCCCATTGGTTATCCAATCTAACCTGTCTGCCCAGATGGTTTACTGGGGTGTGGCCACTGCACGAGGTACAGCTTCTTGGAGTCACGGGTGAGAGCTGAGTACGAGGTGGACACCCAAAGTGGCAGAGCAGCCCTGAAAAGGGCTCAGCCAGCCATCATACCAGATGTACTCGTCCACCTTGAACATCAATATACCTCATCTACTTACTACCATGTACAAAGAACTGGGGGTACAAAGACAAATGAAGAAGACACCACACAGAAACAAAAAGAGTGTATCTGTGATAGTCCTGCTGAATTCTGCCCTGGTCAGACAGTATCGGGAGGATTGAGTTCAGTTCTGAGTACATGCGACCGTTTTGGGAGGGTATTGATGAAGTTAGATTGTGTCCAGTGGAGGTGACTTCCATGTGTAAAGAGAACTCGAGATGTGTAGGTTGGAGAAGAGCAGACTTTAGGGGAGGCTTGATACCTTTGTTCAAGCATTTGAAGAGCTGTCCTATGGAAGAAGGATTAGACCTGTTTTATTTGTCCCCAGTGGGAAGATTTAAGGATGATGGAAGGAAAAACTTTCCTTTTGAGGAAAAATATCTCCAAAATAGCAGGGCCCGCTAGACCACCAGCCCTGATTCCAGCTCGGCTCCCCACAGCCATCATGAGGGGAACAGAAGGGCTGCCATCCCTGACACCGTGAGCACCAACTGTCAACCAGTTACCGCTAGTAGGCAGGTAAGCCCAAGAATAATGGGAAGGCCACTGGCTCTGCTTCTGACCCAGCCCTCGAAGCTTTCATCCAAGGGAACAGCACTTATGGAGATACAACCCATCAACTGCAGCCACAGCTACTGAGGACCCAGCAAACAAGATTCTCGTTGCCAAAATCCTTGGTATTGGCAAATGGTTCGACATCAGAAATAGATATGATTTTATTAACAGAAGCCCTCTGAGTGTTCTCTCTCCCTATAAGAAAGTGAACTCCTTGAAAGTAGAGACTTTCTTGAATTTCTATTTGTCTCACCTGTACTTACCTTAGCATAGTGCTGCAAGTCAGAAAGAAAGACCCCATGGGGGGCAGCTAGATGACACAGTAGATAAAGCACTTCAGGAGGACCTGAGTTCAAATCCAGCCTCAGACACTTGATACTTACTAGCTGTGTGACCCTGGGCAAGTCACTTAACCCCAATTGCCTCACCAAAAAAAAAAAAAAAACCCGAAAGAAAGTCCCATGGGCCTTAGGGTAGAGTGGCAAAGCATATAGTTATAAATTTTCTTTCATGCAATTTCACTTGATAAGATCATATCTTCTTTTTTCATTGAGTCAGTCAGATGTGATTGATTGGAGCTATTCAAAAGAAATGTTACCCCAGATAGTAGGTTCCCCTCTACTAGAGATCTTCAGGCAAAAGCTGTGTGGCCATTCAGGTTGTTCTAGAGAGGATTCTTGATTAGGTATGTTTAAACTAAATGACCTCTCTAGTACCTTCCAGTCCTGAGGGTCCGTCACACTGATGCCAGAGAGCTGGCCCAATGTCACATGCGTAATGTATGGCAGACCCAAGATTTCAATCCATATCTCTCTTACCCAGAGCCACACCAAAGAGTTCCTAGAGTTTATCAGGTAGCAGGTCAGATTCAAGATCGGAAGGGAAGGTGGGGTAGATCTCAGACTTAGAAAGGATTAATCAATCAACAACTATTTATTAAGCACCTTCTTTTTGTCAAGCACTGTGTTTGGCACTGATGATAAAAAGACAAAAATGGATAGCCCTTGCCCCTGATGAATTTAAAAGCTAGTCAGTGAAGAGAAAATTCATAATCATTATGTGTAAGATGAAATGACTAATATGGAAATATTTTACATAGTGGCACATGTATAATCTAGATCAGATTACTTACTGTCTCAGGGAGGAGAGAGGGGAAGAAGGGAGGGATAGAATTTGGAACTCAAAACTTTTTAAAAAAACGTTAAAAATTGTTTTTACATCTAATTGGGGGAAAATCAAATACTATTGAAAACTAAAAAAATAGATGCAAGATAATTTGAGGAGGAAAGCACTGCCAGCTTGGGAGACCAAAAAAGGCCACATATAAAAGGTGGTGACCCTTTGAAGAAAACTGAGGATTTGAGAAAATGGCAGTGGGGAAGGAGTGCATTACAGACATAAGGAAGAGCCAGTGCCTAAGTACAGAGGAGAGAGGAGTGCAAAGGAAGAGGAACATCACCTCGGCTGGATTACAGTCCGGCTGCACAGTGTGTGTGAAGAGGAATAGTGTGTGGTCAGGCTGGGAAGGTAGGCTAACAGATGGCAGTTCCCATCTCCAGTGACAAATCACCTGATCTCATTCAAAGGCTCCGCGAAGAAGGTGTGAGTCTGCAGACTGGGCAGGAGATCCCTCCCTCATCCCAAAGTTAGAGGCCAAGCTCACCGAGGTGACTGGATACACCTCCCTCTAGTCTGGTTTTTTTGACTCAGCACCAAACACAAAAGTGCTGAAACATTTGTTTTTAAAGTGTGCATGAAGGGAAATTGTGTGTAGAAATGCAGAAAGAGGACCCTGAGCCCAGGTTGCGAAGAATTGTAAATGTCAAACAGCATTTTCTATATTATTCTTTAGTAGTCGGATCTAGAGAGAATCCCACAGGTCACTGGGGCCAACACCTGCCAGAAGTCCTCTTTGCAAGATCATTGACGAGTGAGGCAGCCTGTTTTGCTTTTACAAAATTTTATTATTAGAAAGGTTTTTTTATATATTGAGCCAAACCCTGACTTGTAATTTACATCTACCACTCTTAGTTTGACTTTTGGGACCAAGTAAAACAAGTATAACCCCTATTCCATGTGACAGATAATACATAAACTATTTGAATGTTAAAATATCTCTGGCTATGAAGATTCAGTGAAATCTGAAAAGGTTCTTTCTTCCTGAACAAATTATATTCTCCCCCAGGATTCTGGGCACTTAAACATGTCTCCTACAGTCTAGCCTGCACTTAACATTTCTATTATATTTATCCTCCTTCACAAAACAGTCCAGAAGGTGCTGACCTGGCTAGCAGAGGACAGGAAACTCTTCCTTCCCAAACTGTATACCCAATAAAATGGATACTTTGCCTTTATTTTTGGCCAAGAGCCTAGGATTAGGTTAGTTTTTATACCTCCTTAGCCCTGTTCCCTAGTACCACCTGAAACAAGTTAAACCAATCAATTCCTTGGTAAAATCCACATTTGACAAACCCTTTTGTCAGCCCAATGGAACATCATTTTAGTCTAGAAGCCAGGTGTGGTTTTCAAAGAGCCCCAGGCCCAAGAAAGTGCTTTTATGCCCCTTTAACAGGAGGTGAGGTGCTTCCAACACTGGAATTGAATCTGCCATATTACCATGCCAGTTTATTACTCCTTGAAATTCTCTATTCGTCCGAGTATGAGAGCATCAGCTAATAGGCTCTTTGGGGATACCATTTCATGCCATTTCCACGATATCTGAACAATATAATCCTGGAAGAGGCATTAGTTAAAATATTTTCAGAATTTCTTTAGAAAAGAGTTTAAACCTTATTCCAAAACATAAAACACAATAGAAAAAAACACACACACATTTAACCTGCTGCTTGTAGGTAAAGTTTTAAGTTTCTCCCAGTAATGGTTATAAATGAATAGCATTCGGGGCGGCTAGGTGGCGCAGTGGATAGAGCACTGGCCCTGGAGTCAGGAGGACCTGAGTTCAAATCCGGCCTCAGATACTTAACACTTACTAGCTGTGTGACCCTGGGCAAGTCACTTAACCCCCATTGCCTCACTAAAAAAACAAAAAACAAATAAATGAATAGCATTCATTCTCTTGACGTTTGCCTTATTCCAAATATTTCTGTTTTATTGACCTGTTTTATTAGGTTATTTATAGAGGTTGACAGTGAATTTCTTGAACAAGATATCACAGACATACCTCATTTTATGTAATTGAAATAGTAAACTGCAATGATAGTAATCCCATCATCAAATAAATAATTTCCTATTGGTTTATTTTTTTAATAAATCTGAATTTTCACAGATCAGATTTGTGTAAAGTGAGAGCTACCTGTATAAATTTGGTCTAATAGGTATGTAATAGTTGATTTGTTTGTCATTTATACAAAGTTCTCAACTTGGAAGTAATGTTATGTCTCATATGTATAAAGATATCTATATGTCTGGATATAAAAAGAGATAGATAGCTTTATACATATACATATGTATATGTGTGTATATCCATATATGTATATAAGAGTCAGAAAATTTGGTTCATATTTAGCCATGCTGAGGAGAATGTTACATAGATTACCTGTAAATTATCCTGTGGATTTTTGTGTGGAGAAAACATTGCCTTTCCCAAACATTTTTCTAAAATATTGGCATTCCATATTTGTATGCATTAGATTTTCTCATATGTATTTCATGTGTAGCACTGCTATAAAGCAGTCAACACTGAATATGAGCACAGATCCATAGCCCCTTTTGAGAGTGTGGCTTAGGGTGGTATGAAGATGGGATGAGTATAGCCATGTATGATGTCCTGCCCAACCACACAGTATTAGTGTTTACATGTCTTCTGAAGACTCCTTGAAGGGCTCTGAGTATTATTTCAGAGCCTATATTGGATTGAGATGAGTGCTTCTCCATAGCTTCAAACACTTTGATAAATCTGCCATGTTATTCATCATCATGGAGATTCTTCACTGGGGTAGATCAGAATCTTTCCACACCTTCTTGCATATATCTTTTCATCCATGCTTTTCAGTAAATCTTCCATAGAGGATTTATCCAGCATTGATACTTTGGAGAAACTGAAACTGTGGTTTCAAAAATTGTCTTATAGCCATATTGGAACTGGGAATAGGAAATAGAGGTAAACATTTGCCCCTCAATGGAAGAAGTAATTCATTTCATGATGAAAGATCTCAGAAGTACTGGAGAAAATCTGCCCTGGGAAAAGGAAAAGCAGAACACCTCTAAGGCTAGGCAGAAGTTCACTTCAGAAGGCAAATGTTTCACCAATTCTTAGTATGAAAAAAACAGATAAGAGTTTGAGACTACACAGTTTTACCATTCTACATATGGACTAGAAACTTAAAGAAAAGAAGGGCATGCATTTTGGTGTTTATTTTTAGTGATCTGTTGTCAATCTCTCAGAGAAGAAATATTTTTCTAAAATTTTGGCATTCCATATTTGTATGCGTTAGATTCTCTCATGCCACTTTTTTTTCCATTGCATGAGTGTAAGTCCCCAAATAAGGACCTTATTTGGAGAGAAGTTATCCTAGGGAATTTTTTCCTATTCTGTATTCCATCAGTCAAAGTTAGACCAAACCAAAAAAAGTAGCTATCTCGAAATAAGTTATTTAGAAGTACAGACATTTCATTTTATTTTTATTACAAGCAGTACTTCTTTTTTAAAAAAACTAAGATTGTAGAAAGGGTTTATAGAAGACATTTATTTTCCATATTTTTATCTTTTGAAAAATAATATTAAGAAACCAATTCATTTTAATTATCCTTTATTAAATGCCTTTTTTGTGCAAAGTGCTGTGGTTGGCACTAGTGGTACAGAGGGAAAAAAATGAAGTTCCAATCTGCCCTCAAGAAGCTTACACTTTACTTGGGGAATACACAACATAAAATATGATAATTTGAGGAGGGAGAGAGCACTATCAATTAGGTAGATCAGAAAAGGCTTCTTGCAGGAGGTGATATATGAGCAGAGCCCTAAAGAAAGCTAGGGATGTTAAGAGGCAAAAGTGAGGATTGTAAAGAGTAAGGGACAGCTAGGTGGCAAAGTAGATAAAGCACTCGCCCTATAGTAAGGAGGACCTGAGTTCAAATCCTGTCTCAGACACATAGATACATACTAGCTAGCTGTGTGACCCTGGACAAGTCACTTAACCCCAGTTGCCTACACACACACACACACACACACACACACACACAAATTCTGAGTTTTCAGAATATCAGTTAGGACAGTTTGTCCCCACTAAAAAACATGAAGGAAAGTAATATATAAGAAGATTGGAAAGGTAAACTGGTAAAAGGCTTTAAAAGCCAAGTCAAGTAGTTTCCCTTTTATCCTAGAGTCAGTAGGGAGCCCCAGGAATGTCTGGAGCAGGAAGGTGGCATTGTCAGACTTGTGTTTTAGGAAGATTATTTTGGCATCTCTATAGAGGATGAAAAGGAGAAAGAGGTTGGCAAGGATAGAGTGGCTGGAAGCCAGGATCCCAATTGGGAGGTTGTTGCAATAGTCCAGGCAAGAGCTGAGAAGAACGTGAATCATGCTGCAAAGAGAGAAAAAGTCAGATGCAAGATCTCTTGTAGAGGAAAAACCAGTGAGAAAGGACAGCTTTTAAATGTGAGTGTGAAGAAGAGTGTAGAATGGCTCTTACATTATGAACCTGAATGCCTGCAAACATGGTGATACCCTCAACACAAGAAGAGGGATTTAGAAGGGGGTGGGGGTTAGAAGAGAAAAGAATGAGTTCTGTTTTAGACATAATGAGTTTGAGAAGCCTATAGCAACAGACAGTTCAACATGTCCATTAGGCAGTCCTGAAGTGTCAGAAAGTGACTCGATTGGGGTCATCTGCATAGAGAGGATCACTGAATCCATGAGAGCAGATGAGATCACCTAGAGAGAGGGAAGATAAAGAGAACAGAAGAAGGCCTCAGACAAAACCCTGGAAAACACAGGCAGTCGGAGGGTGGGATATAGATAATGATGCAGCAAAAGCAAACTGAGACATAGGACTTCAACATGTACAGGCCGAGGAGAAGCAGGAGAGAGGAGGGTCACCCAAAGCCTGTGAGGAGGATAGTGTCTGTCTGGGAAGGATAGTCAACAATGTACAGTTATACCTTACATTGGAGTTATTAGAGAATTAAAGAAAATGAGTAATTATTCATCAGTGTCACCAATTCATGTTAAGACACTAGGGTGTGGTTTTAATGAAATGAGATAAGTATTAAACTTATGTATCAATGGTAACTTGTTTTTTTTTCCCCTCTATTCTTCTGGGAAGTAGGAAGTGGGTCTTTAATGAGCATGGTCTTTTAAGTACATTGTCTCTTACTGAGGGATCCAAAACAGTGACCAGAAACCTTCTCCATTAAAAAAGGTGCGGGAGGGGGCAGCTAGGTGGCGTAGTGGATAAAGCACTGGCCCTGGATTCAGGAGGACCTGAGTTCAAATCCAGCCTCAGACACTTGACACTAGCTGTGTGACCCTGGGCAAGTCACTTAACCCTCATTGCTCTGCAAAAAAAAAAAAAAAAAAAGGTGGGGGAAGGATTCCTCTTTCCTATAATAGAACACGGTTTCAAACAGGATTTTGTGCTTCCTAAGTAAAAAACAAACAGACACTGTAACTGCTTTTGAACAAAATTAGGGAGAGGAAGAACTGATATTGACCCTTAAGTGCAAAAACCAAATTGTTTCTCATTATTAGCATATTTTATTCAAATAGCCTATTCATGCTCATGTACAAATGTGTTTCTTTATGTGCATGTAAATATATGTGCGTATTTGCACATTAATATCTACGTGTTTTATTATTTTTACTTTATCATGAAAAATTACATTTCTTATAAAAGGCGAATAGAGCTTATGACTAGCTTCACTTTTCCAAACACATCTCTTAGAAGACTCGTGTTGGCACTGGACATTCCCTCATGCATATGCATATCTTCCCTATCCCCAAAACAAAATAAACACACACACACACACACACACACACACACACACCTTATCAAATGTTGTTGTATCTTATGCAAATGCTTCATGGACTTGTAAACAGAATGAATACACTTGAAATAACTATCACTGCCTCCAAAATGTAAGGATTTCTTCTCAAAGAAGAGCGATTGTATGTGTTTGATATGATTCTCTCTTTTCCCTCAGTTTTTGAAAAGATGTTTTAAACTTTATATATAATCTCAATTTTAAAAAGCTAGACAACCTAATTCTATACAACCTCTTCAGTGCTCAGAATTCTTTTAAGGAAATAGTCATTGAACTTAGCATGTATTTCCTGGTTATTTAAGGACATTTGACTGATAAGAGGTTTATAGGTTTACATAGCATTGCTAAAGGCAATTAGGTTTTTTGGTTTGGGGGTTGTGGTTGTGTGTGTGTGTGTGTGTGTGTGTGTGTGTGTGTGTGTGTGGTTTTGGTTTTTTTTAAATAAGATAATGAAATGACGGCAAATAAAACATGTTCTAAAGAAACTGTTTTGATGTACTTATATTTCTTACTATAAAGTATTTCAAAGTTCTGATCTTTCAACTCACTCCCATATAATACTGTTAAAGCTTTTCATTTTGACACCTAAACTATGTTCAAGTTGTAAGGTTGCTAAAATTCTAGCTATACTGTCTAAAATTATCTAATGAGTGGTCGCCAATAAATTAGAAGCTTTAGCAAGAATATTTAAGTGTTTAAGTATTTATTAAGGAGCATTAGGATCTAATTATCAGAGAGAAAAGTAAAAATCTAACTATTTCTAAGAGACCCCATCATCCAACCTGCCATGGCGAGGTCAGGAACCAAAAAGACCAACACTTCCTTCTTTGTCCCACAAACCTCCTGTGAAAACTGGAAATGTCCTGTCCACACACACACACACACACACACACACACACACACACACTCAGCTCCAAGCTAATTGGCTGATAGCTTTGATAGACAGTACCCACAAGCAAACGTCATTCTCTGACACCAAGGAACTGACCTCCCAAGCAAGCCACAGGCTTGCCCTCAAATGCCTTCTCCTCATGGCGGAGCTTCCCTACAGTAACTCTCCAGCAGGTGGCATCATTCCAATCATTACAAAGTATAAGGCAGATAGGTGGCATAGTGGAGAGTGGCTAGAGCATTGGATGTGGCATCAGGAAGACCTGAGTTCAAATCCTGTCTCAGCCACTTCCTAGCTGTGTGACCCTAGGCAAGTCACTTAACCCTCTCTAACTCAGTTTTTTCATCTGTTGAATGAGGGAGTTGGACTCAATGACCTCTAAGTTTCCTTCCAGCTCTAAATCTATTATGCTATGTAAAAAAGCACTTGTCAGATCTTTAAAGTTTTTAAGTGTGAAGGTAGGGTTTTAAAGCATTAAATACTGCTTGTGTACTCAATTAAGTTACAATGGGTGCACTCAAGATAATATTATTTCTTTGTCTTTAAAATGAGCTTACATTATCATCATCTAAAAAGAAAAAAGTTGAGCTTAAACTCTCTATGATTCTATGACTTCTGTGACTTTAAATAGAAATCCTCTGAAATCTTGATGCTTCACAGAATGTAGTACCACAGAACCATAGCACAAGGGTTTAGATTTTGCCTGGCATGATTTTTAAAACCACATTCTCTGTGAATTTTGAGAGCGATAGATATTCTAAGCAGTATAATAATGTCGTTTCACAGGCATGAAATTATACAGCACATCCGTGTAAATGCAGAGTTTAATGATATTGAGATGTTAATGGATTCTACCCAGTTTATATCTGAATGAATTATTTGCTTATTATAAATAAGCTATTGAGGCTTAACCAGCCAGAGTAAAGATTTAGTATGCATGTGAGCATTTGGGGTTTGTTTTGTTTTGTTTTGCTTGGGCCAAGAATTCTGAATCCATGGAGAACACTAAATAAATATTAATTTAAATTGAATTTATGAATTAAATCCCCCCACAAATGAATTTGAGGAATAAGATCTTTGCATGTTTATTTAGAAGTATCACCTCTCACATCCTGAGAGAGGCCTAAACTAGTCAGTTTTGTGGTTTTCTCACCCTAGGAATATGCAAGGAGAATATCCATAAGATAACTCTTAAACCCAGCTATTAAAACACTTATTTCCATATAAAAAGCACACAGAAATGACATGGCATAGAGTCTTGGAGTGTCTTTCTTCAGTTGACTTGTGTTTATAGCTGTAAAAACACAAATGGGACAGTTGCTTTGTTACGAAGGAGGCCCGTCCAGCAGCCTCCACCCAGGGGTTACGTCCTTCCATGCTGCCCCAGAGAGTCTTCAAAGCTGCCAGTCATAGAAATGACCTCCTTTGCCCCACCCTTCTGCTTGGGGCTCTGCAGTACTCTCTGTGGAAAACAAAACAAAACAAAACACCAAACCTAAGCTTTCCTATCTGGAGATTCAGATTTTTTTTAAATCTTTTTACTAAATTATGTAATCAGGATTTTGTAACAGATATATTTTTGATGGAGTACTAGTGAGTGACCTAAAGACCAAGTTGCTTCTTTAGGCCTTTAAATTATTATTAGTGATATTTCTACTTCCCAGACATCTCCTGTGTAATAGGAGTGAGTAGGCCTTTGATTTTACTGGAAGAGCTTGTCTCTTTTCCCACGACCCAGATATCTTGGGGTTTTCTGCCACACCAAACTCTTAAGTTCTAGCTGCCTTCTTTCCTCTTTGCAGACCCTCCTTACAATACTAATCAAGTTTAGCAATTTCTAACAGAATGCTTATTTTAGATTGGCATTATTTACTAATAGTTCTTGTGGGCCTGATGGACTTTTTGCTTCACTTTTTATCACTCCAAAATAAAAAATAACTCTGCTTGGTGTGGAATGCACAATTGAGGCAAACTGGCTTATCTTCTAATAACTCCAAAGAAAATCACTTATCCTCCTAATGAAGTTGGTAGATGCTGTTACTATAGAGGAAGGAAAAATTGTGGAGTGGATAGAGTTTTGGGCCTGGAGTCAGGAAGACCTAAGTTCAAATCCAGCCTCAAACACTTATTAGTTGTGTAGGCAAGTCACTTAACCTCTGCTTGCCTTAATCCCATGGAGAAGGAAATGGCAAACCATTCCAGAGTCTTTGCCAAGAAATTCCCATGGACAGTATGGTCCACAGGTTCACGAAGAGTTGGACACAACTGAACAACAACAAAAACAACAGTAGGTACCAGGATGCTTAAAGTGATTGACAGAATAGAGCATGTATAATTTCTTTTCTGTGATATTTAACTATTAGATCTCATTACTAAAAAATCACATCTGACCCTTATCTTGAAATATTCCTCTGCATCTTCTTTGTACCATTGTAATTTTTTCCTTTGTTTTGTCTCATTTTTTTTTTCAAGGAAAAAGAGAAAATACACATTTTGAGGGGGGTTGCCAAATAAATAATGAAAAAACATTTCTTTGGTAGAAGGAACACTTCTGAATTTTATGAATTGCAAATGGCTTGTGGGGGGATTCACATCTATTGTCAGGAAATGTACTGCTTGAGAATATAAAAATAAATATTATAGATATTAAAGGAAAAAAGTTGAAGAATTTTCTTTCTAGACTGATTTAACTCTGGTACTAGATTGATTTAACTCTGGTACCATTTGGTTAGTGGACTTTGTTTGCTTAGTAAACATGTGTAACATCTAGATCTCAGCATCATAGCACTTTTAACTATTTATTATGGCCAAGTGTTGCTAACTGAAGACTGCAGCTGCTTCTAATAAAGGGAGATGTGTTATCAATTACCGCTTAATCTGCCTGATCTTAAAACTGGCACCTTTATGTTTGCTCAACAAGCAAAAGCAAGATGGCTGGAATATGGCTGCTCTCTTATGTCAGTATCTCCGTTTGGAATTCTTAAACATAACTGAATATGGTATGTTCTTGGCACTGAATGGTGTTTTCTTTGTAGTGATTTCTATAGAATGTAAATGGAAGCATCTTGTTTCATTCTTTGATTTCCATATAATATGTGTTATATCTGTATTTGTTTTATGTAGCCTATTTGCCTATTATAGATGATCTGTCTCTGTTTACCAGTGGATTGCTGAAAACTTCATGTTAAATACAACTGGTCTTGTAATGGTTTAGAGTTTTGGAGGTACAGGAGAGAAAAGTTAGAATTAACGAGGCAAATTCCCAGAAATCATCTCCTTAGTTGTGCTACCAGGTAATCTGTATAACTCTAGGTCATTTGACCTCTGTAGTCATCACATCTGTGATTGGAGATTCATTCTGAAAGTCCCTAAAAGGCAGTATGCCAAAATGCCTACTACCTACCAAGAAGAGGAGGGTTCAAGTTCTACCACTGGCACATGATTACACAATCATGAGCAAGTGATTTAACTACTCAGGGGCCCAGAAGGATCTGCTTTCATGGAGTGAGTTTTCCATGCTAGGAGCCCCACACACCAGTACAGATTCCCAACCCCACTTCACCACCTTTAACAAAAAGGTATTATGGAGACTCCAGATGTTATTAAATATACCTATTTAGACATTAACAGCAATAAATATTCCTCAAGAATAAAGAGTTCCGTTAAAAATGTGATAATGTTCAGTGAAATACTTGTGAGTAGAACATATTTTTAATCTTAAAATTTTTTTTAAATACTCAATTTTCTAGTTCTTGCAAGCTATAAAGCACTGAGTCCAGAATAAGAGATTTATTTCCTTTCATTGTATTTCTGAAAGAGGAATGCTTTAACTTGTTATGAGAAGAATGGTAAACGGACTTGTTTCCAAATAGGTGGAACACCTAGTTTGAGAACACTGTGGCTGAGCCAAGAGGCAGAGGTACAAGCCCAGCGCTATAACACCTTCCTGGCCTGCTTTCAGCTTTGGAACGAAAGAGAAGAACTTCAGGCTCTGGAAAACTCTCTCACAGCCCTGTGCTGTCTCTTGCTATACCTCCTTTGGCAGGTAATACCTAAGATTGCTTGGAGAACTGATGCTCAAAGCTGCTTTTGGCCCTCATCCTTATGGAATATTGTGTTGTGGGAGGTTGCTGTTTTTACTGACTAGTTGATTTCTTCCTAGATTTTTAGCATTAGCATATGTCCATAAACTGGACTCTAGAGAAATCATCCAGGTTATCATTTTAATAAAATTTCTACTCACAATCTTTAGGCATCTTAACAAAAGAAATATTAAAGCATATGCCTGCTTCTCTCTTGTTCAGCATCTCAGCTGTTTTTTTTTAAAAGCAGGTTTTTGTGTCTCTCACTTGTCATAATAACAACAAAAAAACCCCAACCAAGCGTCTGCTCTTCTGGCTCATGGAGACATTTTCATCAGCTCCCATGACCCCTTCAAGCCACCTTGTCAAATTCCTGGATCCTTGACCATGATGGTTCTACTATGTTAGAGCCATTAAAATCTCCTTTGATTGTAATAGAAAATCATAGAATTCTGGTTTTCATGTAAACTTGCCAATACCCTGAATTCATGTTACAAATTACTGATTTTATTTAGAGGAAGTTATTCAAATAAGACATTACATCCAGTAGCTAGATTCTACTGGCTTTTCCTTCCTAATTGCCCATTGTCCTTGCATATATTAAAAGTAATCACAATTCATTATTTAAACATTTGTAAAAGTGTGTGTGGGAGAAAGTAGGGATTAAATGATTGATATTTGGTTGCTGTATTTTTCATAATAATACCTCCTGTTATTGGTTCATGTTATTATAATATGATTACTGTTCTGGTTAATTCAAAAATGAGAGCAGACAAAAATCATATTTTTAATAATTTCTCCTAATCTCAACAATATATAATTTGACTTTAGAGACCATTAAATTTCTAATCTAATTTTTTTCTATCAGTTTACTTTCTACTAACTATAAGATGGTTAGTACTTACCCTCATGGGGAAAAAAATGCACCTTCTTGACCTAAATCAACATAATGATTCATGAAGTATAGTTATGATCTCCCAATTGTGTGGATTTTTAAAAAGCACACTTGTTATTTGCCACCACCCTGAATTCACTTTACAAATTATCAGTTTTACTTAGAGGAAGTTATTCAGATTGGGCCTTAGATGCAGTAGTGAGGTTGTACTGGCAGTGAGTGCAATTAATTACCTCATGTTTCTGAAAGTATAGTTATATTAGCTTAACTTTTACATTGCAGTTTTGCCTACAATATGTATTTACATAAGCACTCTGCATATGTATATCAACCTGTACTTGATGCATATTATGTACATGTCAATATTACATGTTTATATTTTAGTATTTCATATTTTCCATCCAACTTTACAGTTTGCTAAAGTAAAGTCTCTTTGGGTGAGCCTTCATGGGAATTTGGAAGAGGGTTAAAAAAAAAAAGAATAAGCAATTGCTTCTGACTTATGAAAAATGCATATGTGTACTGTTCATATTCCAAGATAACGCTGCTTATCCATCAGCAGCAGGACTAACAGAACAACACTTGGACCTGTCATTTCAGAAGTAGGGATAGACTGTGTGGAGTGGTTCAAACTCTTTTCTTTGGTTGGTTTTCTTATGGCTAACTGGACAGGCATTTGTAAGACAGCTGGATATAATTAGTAGTCCAGTATGTGGCCACACCACAGAATTTTACTTTGTGAAATTAACCAGTCTAGATATTTGATTTCAATTCATTAGTCCCATGCTCTAACCCCTGGAACTAAAAATGACCAGGAGATATTTTTTAAATGGGATTTCAGGATTTTTATCTTGTTTTAGCTTATAATTAAAATTTGTTTTATTATGGAAACCCAGGATACTAGCATAACAGGTTCTCAACCGTAACTTGCCTGTGCCTGAAAGCAAGACAAAGAACTGAAAAAAAAAATCTATCATGCCTTTGTTTTTGCTTAAAATTTACTTTTAAATAAAATCACTTTTATGAAAGTTGCTGTATAAGAGGCTTTCAGGTGGGTTAGCTTTCTTAAGAGTTTATTTTTAAAAATATGTTGTAATAAAAATAAGCATACTTTTTTTAAAAAAATGTAAAATTTGGGGGCAGCTAGGTGGCGCAGTGGATAGAGCACCAGCCCTGGAGTCAGGAGTACCTGAGTTCAAATCCGACCTCAGACACTTAACACTTACTAGCTGTGTGACCCTGGGCAAGTCACTTAATCCCAATTGCCTCACCAAAAAAAAAAAAAAAATGTAAAATTTGGAGATCATAACTACACTTGCTAAATCGATGTATTAGTTTAGATCAGGAAGGTGCATTTTTTTTTCCATGAGGGTAAGTACTAATCATCTTATAATTAATAAAAGGTAAGTTGATCAAAAAAAGTTAGCTCAAAGATTTTAAGTGGACTTTAAAATCAAATTATATATTGCCAGGATTAGGAGAAACTATTTAAAAAATATATTTGTATCTGGTCTCACTTTTTGAGTTAACCAAAACGGCAATCATTACAATAATGGGGGGAGGGGAGGCAAAATGGCACCCTACTTCATCAAAATAGGGAACCCTTTACCGAGTCAAGTCTTTGACTCGCCCATAACTGTTATTCTTAATGAATTACCTGCCAGCACTGTGAGATTAAGTGCCTTACCCATGGTCATCCATATTAAGAGAATTTCTTTTAAAAATCTTCACCAAAAAACTTATGAAAAATAATGTTTGTACCACAACATGTATGTATTTCACATTGTTTCTTAATAAGTGTAGCACAGCATGCATCTTTTAATAATGATATCAACCAGTATATAAATAAGTGGAAATTTGGATATTATTTAGAATAACAACAATAATAGTTGATATATAAAGTGCTTACTGTGTGCCAAACACTCTAAGTGCTTTAAAATTAGTATCATTCGATAGTAGAATCTTTGAAACTCCTATCTGTGTTGTAACTTTATGTAACTACAAGAGTATAAGTAGAATATGGCATTTGTTTAGTTGTTGAGAAGGAAATATGTACAAAATAGTTTTCCTTTTTGCCCAGGTTGATATTTTAAATCAGCACTCTGTGAAATTGGCTGATGACAAAACAAAAAACAGAATTAAAAGCTAACTCAAGTTTAGCTTAAATGCAGAGTAATAGGGGCTTATTTGATTTAGGAAAGCATTTTCTGGTTGATTTTTTTGGGGGGCCACAAATGCCATGTATGCATTTGCAGATTTTTCCATTCCTCCCTGAAATAATTATAGTTGCTGTCATTTTCACAAAGGTGACACCTGCCTTGGAATAAAAATAGGAGAGGGTAGAGATGGGGTCGGAAAGAATATTATCAGATCTTAGCAACCAATCAATATCTTCCGCTTGGGTGGAGATAATGAATGCTAAGTGTACTTTGCAATGTTACACTGTTCCTGATATCCATTACCCTACCTTCCTTTATGCAAGGTTTAGCAGGCCTTCTCAAGGGAAGAGGTTTTTCATAGTGGGGGTCAGCAGGAGTCCCTAATGAAAAGTCTTCTTGATTTATAGTGGGGTTATTTTTATCTGAGAATGAGTATATGAAACATTTGTAGTCTTCAAATTGCTATAGATGGTTTTGTTTTCTTTGAGGTTTTTTTCCCCCTTTTCTCTTATGTTTTACCTTGCCACTGAATGCCCTTCAATTAAAAGCAAATAAAATCTACATATCCATGATGAGAGGGAATTATGGTGCAAGAGGGTGCTTTGGTGATTCCCTTTGGGAGGAATTGAAGGGGCTCCCCACCTCACAAGTTAGCAGGACTTCATGGTCAGTCTGGGTAAATAGTTCCAAGAACTCTGTGAGGCAGGTGAAAACTAGTTAGTTTTCTTAACCAAAATAGTAATTTCTTCCTCTTAAAATTATTTGGTGTTAATCTATTAACACAATATGTTAATTTACTTTCTGTTTCTGAACTTGTCTATCTGTTGTGTCTCACCAGTAGAATATTAGCTCTTTGAGGTTAAGAGTGGTCCTTTACCTTGGAAACGACAGAACTAAATGACTAGCAGGGAGTTGATACCCAGAATCAGTAAGGAGAGAGTAAGAGAACACCTAGCTTGATGAATCAAGTCACCTGGCCCAGCTGGATCACCTCCTCAGGTGCTGAAACAGCTGGCAGGTGTGATACTGAGCCACTGTTAGGGATATCTGAAAGTTCATGGCACCACAAGATTGGACAAGGACCAGTCTTGTCCCAGTCCATTTGTCAGGTATGTTACAGTCGGGATTCCTTTCATATAGAGATTGGTCTCGCTGGCCCCTGAGATCTCTTTCAAACCTCCAAGTCTGCCTTTCTACCTCTGCCTGTTGCATCTGTCTTTGTAGACCCTAGCACAGTGCCTTATCTGCTTCACAGATGTTTGTTGAATTGGATTGAATGCTAGAGCACAGCATCTCTGTCATTCGTTATTTTACCCTTTCCTCATTCATCTCCTCAAGAAAATTTCCACTCAGTATTAAGACAGAGTTAACAGTGAGAAGAAAGGCTACTGCCAACCAGTGATGGCTGACAGCAGGTGCTAGCTACATCAAGGGCCTTTCAGAATTCAAAACTTCATATCTATCAGTATTGATTATTAACTTGGAGTTGGAAGGTACCTTAGAGGCCATCAAGTCCAAAGGCCTCATTTTATATAGATGAGGAAACTGAAATTCAAGGAGATCAATTACATGCCCCTAGGAAGGCAGCATTTGGTCCTCACAACATCCCTGTAAAGTCAGTGCTACTGTCATTTCCATTTTACAGGTGAGAAAAATGAGGCAAACAGAAGTTAAGGGACTTGCCCATGGTCACACAGCTACTCAGTATCTAAGGCATTGATTTGAACTTGATTCTTTCTGATTCCAAGTCCAATGATACACTGTACCACCTTGCTGCTTTTTCTTGATATAGAAAACAAAATAACAGGCAAATGTCAAAAGAGAGAGAATTGAAATGAATTCTATTTTGCTCACCATTCTGCAGTGATGGTTTGTTCCCAAACTAGCCCCGCCCCCCCTCCCGCCCCAGGGCATATGGATAAGGTTCTGGATAAGACTGAGAGAAGAAGTGCATGTTGATTAGTTCTGTCAGGTCTAGCTCCATTGGAAATTAACTTAATTCTGGAGCACCCCTAGAACCCTGATTTATTTTTAAAATCAACCCTGGGGCTTCAGGTTGGACTGGAACAAAGTCAGTCCAAGAATTTAGTTTCATTAGAACAACCAGGGTCATCCTTGGTTCATCCCAGAGTGTCAGCATTATTGGTGAAGAAGCCAAAAGGAGGAACACCCTGAAAGCCTTTTAATTGGGTAGGTAACAGGAGAGTGTAGAAATTACAGAGCCCAAGATTTAGAGCTGGGAAAGTTGGGACTACGTTCACCTTTATTAATGTTCCTTGTTCCTGGCATCTGTTTTATTAGCCCTAAAGGTCTGAATATAGAGTATGTATTTGATCATACTGAGAAATGGAAGCTCATTTGTAAAAAAAGGTGTGATTATTTTTCCATACCTTAGAGCTAGGATTTTATTTTCTTTCTCTTTCTCTTTCTCTCTCTCTCTCTTTCAGGTGGATACTCTCTCCCTGGAGGACTTAAATGCTTTTATTGCTCAGACTTTGTGCCTCCGAGGAAAATCGGCTGCTCAGCTCTCCCGCATACAGGTACAGACACAGATCGATTATCATAGTTCTAATCATAACTCTGAAATGGCCAAGAGCTCTGGGTTTCTTCCAACCTTCTCCCCCCACCTTTATTACAGTTGTTGTTTCAAGGGAGAGGTTTAGAGGGATCTTTTTATAGATTTCATGGGCTAAAGTCATTTGATTTTTATTTGTTAATAGATCATGGTGTAATAGCTAAACCCATTGTCCTGTCAGATCAGGGAATCTGTACAAATACTATTCCATTTAAGATCAGAATGAAGCTATTTAATATTCTTTGAGCCTGTGATTTGGGTGGGTAACATTGGAAAAAATGGATAGTATATTACCTCATATTCATCCAATCAATCAGGTATTTATTGAATACTTAATTGAACTGTGTTTCCAATGCTAAGAGTCTGATTTTTTAATAGGCTTCTAAGTAGATTCTGTTTTAAGTCCTCAGCCCTGCCCAATGGATATTGTTTCAGTTCTTAGCAGATTGAAGTATGAACTTCTGTATTAATTCCATAGGAAAACACAATCCTTACTGTATATAGCACTCATTTTGAACACTGAATGATATAATGTCTTGAATTGTTACCTATTTTATCTATGCATGTCATGGATGTCAGATTGATTAGGTCCTGGATGGAAAAGACTTTTATTATATTTCTTTTGAATCCCTGTTCAGTGTCATATACATTGAGCACTCAACAAAATACTTCTTTAATAAAGAAATGAGCGTATTTTATCTAGGAGGATCATAATGATCAGACTCTTTTAACTAGGTTCCTGTGTTGGTTTTAATCCAATTCTTATTCTGGTTATAACCTGAAAATTGCTTCTCTTGTCTATATACTTCCACTCCTTTTTACTACCCCCACCCCAGTGCCATCACAGACATTGGCTATGTTGATCTTCTCTACCACCCTCTTCTTTCACAGCTAGACTCTTCTTGGTCTGATCCTTTGTCTCAAAATTTGCCTACAGAACCAGATTAGTTATCTGTCTCTATTTCTGGCTTTTATGGTAGTAAATGTCAAAGCCCCTCATGGAGGGTGTAGAAGCCTTGTTTTGTAAAAACAGCTCAATTAGTATAATAAGTTTGTGTGTATACATATGTATGTGTATAAGCATAATCTTCAATCCAGTTCATTTTTACATATCTTTCTAATAATAATTTTCATAAATTGTCATTATAAAGCACATTTGTGTACCACAGAATCCACCCAAGTCCTGCTCCCGTGCCTTATTGTGGCTCAGAGAAAACTGAGTTCTTGAGGTCTAAGCTAATAAAATGCAAGCTCTGGCTGCTCCTCCTTGCCTGGAAAGGCCTCAAGCATAAGTCTGATCACAGACTTTGTATGTGTTGTCTGAGGATCAGCCTGGCTTAGTCTGAAGCATCTCCCAGGTTTGCCATAAGATGATGGTTTGGGAGCAGTTGACCTGTTTAGGCACAACCTGCTAAGTTACAGAGGGAGGTTGGTTGGCATTAGTGGAAGGAGTATCTGTGAAGTCGGCATTCTCCTTGAAGGATTGGAACAAATGTATTTCTGAGTCCATATTCAGGGCCTTTGTATCTTCTTAATAGATGTATTCTTCCAGCAAGGCAATGGAGTTTATATAGCCTGTTTCTTTTCTGCATCACATGCTCTGCTTTGCTGCTTTGTCTTAAATCTTTTACAAAGAATTGTCCGAGCTCCCCGTTGTTTATTAGTGCCTTCAGGCCTTTAGCTCCTCAGTTTCCAAGACAGACCCATGTGCTCCTCTGCCCTCTTCATAGATTTAGAAGTAAAAAGGCCCTCATCCCCTCACACCTGGACTATTGCAATAGCCTATTGGTAGGTCTACCTGCCTCAAGTCAAAATGCTCTGCTTGGCAGTAAAAGCCCTTCATGGCCGAGCCCCCTCCTCCCTTTTCAATCTTCTGATACCTTACTCCTTGACATGTACTCTTTGATCCAGTCACACTGGCCTCCTGGCTGCTCCATGAACAAGACACTCCATCTCGTGGCTCTGGGCATTCTCTCTGTCCTCCATGCCTACAGCGTTCTCCCTCCATTCTAACTGCTGACCTCCCTGGCTTTCTTTAAGACACAGCTAAAATCCCTTCTTTTACCGGAAGCCTTTCCCAATCCTTCTTAACTCTAGCCCCACCCCCACCCCCCTTAATTATTTCCTACGTTTCCTATACACAGCTTGTTTGTACTTCCTTGTTTTCATGTTGTCTTCTCCATCAGATTGGGAGGTCCTTGAGGGCCGGGACTATCTTTATTCTCTTTTCATATCCCCAGCACTTAAACTTAATAGATGTTTATTCACTGTTCTAAGAAAGAAACTGAGGAAGCATGTCTCAAAGTACAAGGATATTGAGTATAAGGACTAAAAGAAAAGGAAATTTCTTTTATAGAGTCTACCAAAGGGGAAGAATATGTACATAGGTAAATAAACATGCACAAAATACGTTTGGGGAGGGGGGCGGGGATGAGGCTGGAAATCAGGGAAAGGCTTATGGTACAAGAATTAGACTCTAGGTCTGGAACCAGATGGCCTGTGTTCATATCCTACCCCTTTATCACAATCTAAAATGAGGTTCCTAAATCTGGGTTAGGAGGGACCTTAGAGGTCATTTTGTCCAATAACCTCATTTCACATGTGAGGAAACTGAGGCCCAGAGAATTATTTTCATTAAAGCCCAAAGTCATTCAAGTAATAAGTGACAGAAGTGGAATTTAAACTACAGCACCGTGCAAGGATTAGGCTAAAGAGTACACTCAGCATAGAGAAGCAGCAAGGGTCATAACTAGGATACAAAGATAGATTTCTTTTTAAGTTTTCAGTATCAAAAAACTAATTCTAGAGTTTAAAAACAAGTTCTCAGGGGCAGCTAAATGGCACAGTGGATAGAGCACCAGCCCTGGAGTCAGGAGGTCCTGAGTTCAAATATGACCTCTGACACTTTAACATTTACTAGCTGTGTGACCCTAGGCAAGTCACTTAACCCCAATTGCCTCACCAAAAAAAAAAAAAACACAAAAAAACCCCCCAAGTTCACAAGTTAGACAAAATACTGTAGTACTTGGTATATTCTCAAGGTCTTTCAGTCTCAAAATGCCTTCTGCCTAATCTCATTCTATAAAAGGGATGACTAAATGATAGGGTAATATTTGGATGACTACCTACGCAACACTGACTCTGCCCACTCATCCCTAGAATTCTTATACGTAATGTAGTAGAGATATGATGCAGAGAGTAAGTATTTCTATATCATCACAAAAGAGTAAAACTCCTCCCCATTGGAGCAGAAGAACTGAGACAGAAGACAGAATGTCAGAGATCACATCAAGGGCAGGGTCAGAAAGTGAGGAATGTGTAATCAGCCTGGAAAGACAATTGTACCAGACTTGTATTTTATCTGAGGGGCAATAGAGAGCCATTCAAATTGCTTGAGCAGGGAAGTAGGATATTCAGAACCGTGCTTTATGAGTGTTAATTTGTCAGAGGTGCACAGAATCGATTGGAGAAAGGGCAGGTAGGATGCAGGGAGATCATTTAAGAAGTATAGCAGTAGTCCAGGCAAGGAGTGGTGAGGTCCTGAACTCGGGCAGTGGCTGGATGAATAAAAAGACAGAGATTCAAACGGCAACCACTTAGATATGGGGGTGAAGGAGAATGTCAGGGGTATCAAGGGTGACTTCTAGATTATGAAACCGAGTAACTAGAAGAATAGTGGTGCTCTTGACAGAAATAGGGAAGTTAGGAGTGGGGGCCATTTTAAGGGAAAGATAATGAATTCTATTTTGTTTGAGATGCCTATGGGACATATAGGTAGAGATAGACATAAATTTGACAATTAGTGATGGAGACAGGAACTTAGGAGAGAGATGAGGGCTGGTTATGTGTGTTTGAGAGTCATTTACCTAGAGGTTGAGTGCATTGGTAACTGATGACATCACCCAGAGAGAAAAGAGAAGCAACACCCCAGGACAAGGCCCTGATCGGCCAACAGTGTGTCCATCCTCAAAGCCTTTCAAGCTTCATGATGCCCCCTAGAGCTTTCAGTCCATTAACATAGTCTTCAAGTATCATAGATCACATGCATGCTATGATAAGGCCCTGGAAATGGAAGAATTAAAAATACCACAGGAAAAACATGTTTTTAAAGAAGCTTCCATATTGTCAAGGACAGAACCACTCCCACTAGACTCAGACCTTCTCTTGAGTGACTTTTTTACATTAACAAATGCCCAGGATTTTGCCCTTTTTAGAATCCAAGGCTTAAGGTTAGAAAGGACCTTAGAGGCAATCTAGTCCTACCCCCTTTTTAATTCAGGAAACTGAGCCTCAGAAAGGTTAAACTGGTGGTGAGCTGCTGACTGAATTTACACTGAAAGCCCTCTGACTTCAAATCAACACTCTTTCCACAAAATAATGCTGGCTCTTATGTGCCACAACTGGGTTGAGTGAAGCATCCAAATTCTTATGCTGACAATGCCAGTGTCCATTTAATGCCAGTTATGAAGTATTTCTTAGAATCCTTTGTTTCCTACAAAACTCTTCAGTACCGTCATCTATGTGAACCGTTTCCTGATCTTTTCCCTCTCACCAAAAAAATTCTAGTGTCCACCCTCCACAAAATTACTTTGTATTTACTTTGTATTTATTTTGTATATATTTATCTAGTGTATGTTATCTTAATCAATCATCAAGCATTTGCACTTATTATGTATCAAGCACTCTGCTGGCCTGGGGGGGGGGGTGGTGGTGCAAAAAAAAGGCAAAAAAAATTATCCCTAACCTCAGGAAGCTCACATTCTAATCAGGGAGACAACATGCAAACAACTATATACAAATAAGATACCTGTAGGATGAAGTGTGGGTAATCCCAGAGGGAAGGCACTAGTATTACATCTTCCCAATATACTATAAACTCTTTAAGGGTAGGGATGATTCATTTTTATATGGATGCTTAGCACCTATTACTGTTCCCAACACATCATAGATATTTAGTAAGTGCTTATTGGTTAATTGGTACAGAGGGAACTGTTTTCATGGAAGTCTCTCCAAGCCAAAACATAAATTTATTTTTCTTGGTTATGTATTAATTAGCCCCAAATGTCCTTTTATTTAGGGATAAATAGGAAGTGTCTGGTCCTCTTATTCATTCCTATTGTTTGTATAATAAGAGTTCAGAGTAGAACAAATAGAGTCAGCTCACTAGCAGAGCTTCCTTATAAATCCTTATTCTTTGTTTGTATTGCTTAGGGATACATTGTCTTTTGAACCTAATGCACTGATTTGAAAACTCCTTTTCTTGATAACAAAATAATTAAGCCACTTGTTTGGGATGTGCTTGTGGTCATACACAGCTACCTGGTGTGGTTGAACAGGAATCCAAAAAATGTTCTCTGGCCCTCTGTCCTGTCATTACTTTTCTTGTCCCAACAGCTCAAATACAGTTTGGGGGGAATGGAGGAAGGAAACCCGTATATACATGTCTATACCTGTATTTTTATGTTCATGTGCATGTGTGTATATAATTCTCACCCTGCTGAATTAATTAGGAATGACTGTAAAGTAGAAAGAACACTAAATCTGCCCAAATCAAAAAAATAAAAGCATTGTATGGCTATATTTACAGCAAAATTTCTATTATCCAGCAGGTGATAAACTGCTATTTTTATTATTTTGTCTCCTGATTGATTGTGTATATAGACGCTTCTCATTTCCTTGCTAGGAAATGTTAGAACAGAGAAGGCAACATTTTTTCTACTTCGTATCCCCCAGGGCTTAGAACAGTGTTAGGTGAGGCTTCGATCTCACACTCTCTCTCTCTGGGGGTGTGTGTGTATGGATATGTGTGTATACACACAAAAAAAAGAGAGACAAGATCCCTTCACTCAAGGAATTCACATTTTAATAGGGAAGACAACACATACAGAAGGTTTCAACTGTGTCAGATGGTCAAGTCCCATGGTCCTTAGGGTGCTGTGGCAAAGCAGATGGTAACACATCTACTGTCATTTCCACTGATGAAATCCTATCATTTTCTTACACTGAATCATTAGGCAGTGCAAAGGGCTTTGGTGGGACAAGCCCTCCCTCCGTAGCTGTGGTCACAGCACCTGGAGAAGCAGTTGCCAGGCCAAATTCCCTGTATGGAGATTTTCAGTATGATAGGTCTCAGAGCTAGCCCAGAAGCAGGACCACCATCTGTGAGGCACTACCACTCCCAGGGGCTCTCGAGTTTATCTTCTCATTGGTAGCAGTTAGTCAGCAGTTGATGAACTAGGGTGGTAGCTCTGTGAGTAGAGAGAAGGGGAGAGATGCAAGAGATGTACAGATGGAACTGACAAGGCTTAGCAATTAATTTGTATATGGGAGTGAGGGAGAAGGGAGAGTTAAGGATAACTCCGAGGCTGCAAACTGTCATGTCATAATTATGTTGTAATCAAGAAAAATGGGGAATTGGGGGTGGGAGAACAACAAACTGGAATAGTGGATAGAGTGCTAGACTTGGGGTCACGAAGAGCTGAGTTCCAGTCCCATCCCAGACACTGACTTCAAATCTGCCTGTTTCAGTTTCCTCATAAAATGGGGCTAATAATAGCACTTACCTCCCAGGGTCACCTTATAAGGTAAGACTGCAGCAGCTGGAAGGCTGGAAACAGCATTGAGCCGAAGAGGGCCTTGGAGCTGAGGCTTCAAAAAGGTCTGAATCAGCATAGTTGATCAAGGAAGAACAGAAGGTCGGCTGTGCAAGCCATTCCCCAGTAGGCAAATGGACAAAGAGACAGGAAGGAAGAAACCTTTTCTCAGCATAATTGCAAACTATCAAGCAACCAAATGAATGAATGAATGAATGAATGTGCCAAATCACTCATAGTAAAAGAAATGGAAGTCAGCTCTACTCTGTGATTTCATCTCATACCTAGCAAATGGGCAAAGGGGACAAAAAGAGAAGAAAGGTCAGTACTATCAAAATTCTTAACTACAGTTTAAAAGGATTTTCTCCTTACTGATGACCCTAGTCTGTATTGTCACATAAGGGACCCCAAAGTCTACCTAGTTCATCCAAACCCATCTTTCATCCACCTTTGTCAGAGTAGTTGCTCTGGTAGATAAACTTGATTATGTCTCTTCTCTGCTCAAAAATCTTCAGGGTCTACCTTTTGTTAAGAGGAATCATACTTCCTCATTTGTTATTCAAGGCCCTCCACAATCTGGTGTCATCCTAACTCTTCAAACTTCTCTCATATTACAAAAGAGAGGAGTTTGCTATAACAGGCTTTGAGTCAGGAACTCTTGCATTCAAATCTTTGGTCTGAAAGGGATTCATTGGGTGACTGACTCTGGGTAAGATGTCTAATCACTCTACAATGTCCTTATCTGTAAAATGGGAATAATTATTCTAGCATCTATACTATAGAATTATTGTGAGAATCAAATAAGATAATTATGTAATGTGCTATATAATGTCAGCTATGGTCAGTTATTTACCATGTTTTATCCAGACTAAACCCCACTCCAACCCCTAGTTCAGACTGTATCTTTTCTCAGTGTTCCCTATGCCAGAAATTCCCTCCCTTCTCCTCTTCCCTGTTGAATTCCTACATATACTTTAAAACCACATCAGATATCTCATCCCTGAAACCTCCCTAATCCTCCCTGGCAGTAACTACTTTTCCCTCAGACAATCCGTAGCACTTTGTTTTGTAACTCCAGTAAGATGGTATAATTTCATAGACTTAGAGCTGGAAGGGACCTTGAAGGCTATGCAGTCATGGCCCTCATTTTACAGATGAGGAAATTGAGGCCCAGGTAAGTTAGGTGACTTGCCCATGGTCACAGTCAGAGGTGGGATTTGAACCCACATCCTCTGACTCCAGAGCCACACTTGCAATGTAAAATTATTTTTTATTATGTTTATGCATTATGGTTTTGTCCCTCATCTCTAGACCAGGACTTCTCAAACTTTTTCCACTCATGACCCCTTTTCACTCGAGAAATCTTTACATGACCCCAGGTATATAGTTATATAAAATTGGTATACATAACCTTTGAATGTTGCCAAATTTTTCTCAACCCCCACATTCAGTTACACAACCCCATATGGGGTCACGACTCATAGTTTAAGAAGCTTTGCTCTCGACCATAAGGTTCTTGAATTCATAAACCATCTAAATTTTGCATCTCCCCCATTGCTTAGCCCAGTGCTTTGCACATGGGTACTTCATAAGTGTTAATGGTAATTAGTTGTTTTCTTAATGACTGCCCCATGCACTTTGGCCACTTTATCATGTCTTTCACACTTTTAAATGTGCTTATTCATCCCCAACTCGATTGTAAGCTCTTTGAGACTAGAGATCCTGTCTTATACTTTTTCTCTCACACTGGGCCTAATGTAGTGCTTGGCAAATAGTAGATAGTTAATAACAGATGCCATTCTCCTGAGGCAGCCAGGTGGTGCGGTAGATAGAACACCAGGCCCCAAGTCAGGAAGACCCATCTTTCAGAGATTTTTGACCCCTATACTATTTTTTTTTGCAGGGCAGTAAGGGTTAAGTGACTTGCCCAGGGTCACACAGCTAGTAAGTGTCAAGTGTCATACCAGATTTGAACTCAGGTCCTCCTGAATCCAGGGCCAATGCTTTATCCACTGCGCCACCTAGCAGCCCCCAAGGAAGACCCATCTTCCGAGTTCAAATCTAACCCCAGAAATTTACTAGCTATGTGACACTGGGCATGCCATTAACCCTGTTTACCTCAGTTTCCTCATCTGTAAAATGAGCTAGAGAAGGAAACAGTAAACCACTCCAGTATCTTTTCCAAGATAACCCCAAATGGGATCACAAAGTATCAGACGAGACTGAAGCAACTGAACAACAACAAATAGTTGCTTAGGAATAAGAATGGGCATGGGAGCTAAAACAGCCTAAGATTTTTGTGCTCAATAGTTTCTTCAGTTAACTTTAACTAGCATTCTATTAAGTGATTTTAAGAATTCATGTGGTTTCCTGAATATCCATCCCTCAGTTCCTTAGATGTCCCACCCAGTTTTCAGGTGAAGCCTATCCAAAAAAAAAAAAAAAAAAAGAGCTTTACCCAAAGCCCTGAATATTGGTAAAAGTTATACTTTTAAAAATCACAGAGGAAAGAAACTCCAAGGACAGGGATTCTCCCCGATCTTTCCTTCATGAAACATGTCCTGCCTCAGGGAACTTAACTCAAGGCACTTCTGATATCATCTACAGAATTTTTCTCTGAAAACCAAGTCCCCAAACAAAATGGTCAGATATGAAGGCATGCCTTAAAAGATCTACTGAAATCCCTACTGGGTCCAAGCTGTTCTGTCCTGGGCAAGGAATTCTCCCTGCCTGTCAAACAAATCAGAATTGTGGGAGAAAAATACATGTGACTCTTTGGAGAATTCCAGAACCATAAAGTCCCCTGATGTGTTTGGCAACTTAAACTTCTCATCTGTCAACACTATTCGATGGGGTATTTTTCTGACAGATTCCTAGCAGTGCCTGTAAAATAACAGTGTGATTGGAAATGAAATGAATGGCAGCTGAAAAAAAAATCAAGACTGACAACTGAAAAATAAACACCTTGGTCTACCTATGACGGTGAGGATATGATTCTTAGTCTGTGGTGAAAAGGCCTATGCAGCCTTCACCAATTAAGGAAAAAGAAGCAAAGAATAAAATAAAATAAAAATATGGTTAGGGAGAGGAGCTTCAGTTCTGCATTATAGTTATATTCCAGTTAATTTGGGATAGAAAAAACGTTTCTGGCACTTGGGGGGAAGTAAAAGTTTGCATATTAATGTCTTTGGAGGTAAATTCCATTGCCCAAAGGCCGAACCTGAGGCAAAATATTCTATACATCTTCCTTGCTGAATAAGACCTTAGGCCAAAACAGGAAGGGACCAGGTACTAATGGGAACAAATGAGTAAGCACTGATTTAAAGAATGAGAAGCAGAAGAAATGTGGTGCCTGGGAATCCTTCAGCAGGAAAGAGGTCATCATTTCTCTTATGAATTGATTAGCTAGCAGTTTGCCTATCAGCATCTCCACTTGTGCTTTAAAAGAAGCTCTTTATATCAGCCTGAAAGAGGTGATTGTGAAAAGGAACAAGAAATAGAGGAAGGTTAGGGGATGTCATGTTTGCCTGACTGGGGTGTGGCTTCACTCCATCAAATTTTAGGGCTGACCTGTGTCCCAGAGTGGCAGGTGTTGCCCAGAGGGCGGGGCGTGGGGGGGAGGGCAAGGAAAAGGAGCCAGAAGTAAGTAAGCGGTGGCACACGCACCTGCCCATCATCTGCTCTGGGCTGCCTGCACCTGTCAGTAAGCCCATTGTTACCCCCTGACAGGAATGTGAGTTTCACATCTGCCTGGGCTTTCACTACATGAGGCAGATGGTGGGGTAAGGCAAAGCTCAAAGGGAGCCAAACTGTTCAGGGAGCTTTCCAAATGGAATAGTCCTCAGGAGTTGGAGCAGGGCAGGGGAGCACTGATGGAATGACTGTTGGGCTACAGGGTAAGAGATAGCATGGTATTTGTGACTGTTTGTCTTAAAGAAAAAGAAAACTAGCCTGGCGGTCTGAGAGTCCCTCAAGATGCTAACTTTACCTGAAAACCATTTTAGCCTACTTAGGGACGTTTTGTCATAAGAGGCACGGTGCATAGCCTTACCTTGCCAACACAGCCACGTTCTTCTTTTAGTCTGACCTGGTTGGTGATTTATAGCCAGTCCAGGAGCCCCAGTTCAAATCAGTGTGCCCCCTCACAGTCCCTGTGGGAACAGAAATGTTTGACTGGAGGAGGAATGTGGATGAAAGGATAAGGCACTGGATCCCCATTTTGCCCTAGGCTCACAGTCATCAGCTTTTCCTCTCTATTTCTAGAAAAGAGTTTTATGTAAACAGTACCTGAACTCACTTTGAAAATGGCTAGAGCATAAAATTTAATATTTTTTCAGCCTCTCAAAAATGCAAACTAGGCTTAAATGACAAGTTTTGTTTATAAGTGGTTAAAAAAAGTAAAAACCATAAGTAGTGATTAAGAATAAAATAATTCTTTTGTGATAGTGGTTAACAGAATACAGCTTATCTAAGAGAAGGCAATGTTTTTGTTTTTCTTTTGTTTTGTTTTGTTTTGTTTTGTGTTTTTGGTTTTTTTGTTTTTTGGGTTTTTTTGCAGGGCAATGAGGATTAAGTGACTTGCCCAGGGTCACACAGCTAGTAAGTGTCAAGTGTCTGAGGCCGGATTTGAACTCAGGTCCTCCTGAATCCAGGGCCTGTGCTCTATCCACTGTGCCACCTAGCTGCCCCCAGATGGAAGGCAATGTACTGGCCTGTGAGGAGACTTGACTTATGGTCCCAAGTTCTGCAGTTAGCTCACATCACCATGGGACACATCTATAGGCTTCCATTTTCTGACCTATAATAAGAGATGATTGGACTATCCCTACATACATGGATCATTGGACTGATTTCCCTTCCAATGCTAATCCTCTATGTTTCCACTTCAAATTGAAGTTAATGATAGAACTGGAACGTTATCATTTAGTCCAAATCCTAAAGCAACAAATAGGTATTTGTGGCTTGTGTTATGTGTTGGCAAACTCTTAGACTATCAGAAAGCACTCCCCTCTATAGCTTAATGAAAAGGTGCAGGCATATTTCATTTGATTGCATTTTGCAGATACTGCATCTTTTACAAATTGAAGGTTTGTGGCAAGCCCGCATCAATCAAGTCTATAGGCATCATTTTCCCAAGGGCATGTGCTCACGTTGTTTCTCTGTCACATTTTGTCATTTTTCTGTCACGTTTGGGTAATTTTCACAATACTTCAGACTTTTTCATCATTATTATTATTATTAAATGTTATGGTGATCTGTCATCTGATATCTGACATTACTATTGTAGTTGTTTTGGGGTGCCACAAACTGTGCCCATATAAGACAACAAACTTAATAAACATTGTATTCTGACTGTCCCACCAACCTGCTGTTCCTCTGGCATCCCTATTCCCTGAGACACAACAATATTGAAATTGGGACAGTCAGTAACCTTACAATGGCCTCTAATTGTTCATGTGAAAAGTCAGTCTCTGCAGCAAACTTCATCATTGTCTTATTTTAAGAAATTACTGTAACCACACCAACTTTTAGCCACCACCACCCTTCTCAGTTAGCAGCCATCAATATTGAGACAAGACCCTCCACCAGAAAAAAGACTATGACTTACTGAAGGCTTAGATGATAGCATTTTTTAAGCAATAAAATATTGTTATTGTTTTTTAGACATAATACTGTTAACACTTAATAGACTACAGTATAGTAGAAGCATAACTTTTATATTTACTGGGAAACAAAAAAAATTTGTTACTCATTTTATTGTGATATTCACTTTATTGCAGTGGTCTGGAACCAAACCTGCAATATCTCCGAGGTATGCCTATATTCCTCAAATGGAAACGTGTATTGTAGTGTACATTTATTATCCCTAAGTATATGGATCATTTCATTTTTCATTGTTAGATTTTATAATGATAATAGTTCCTTGCATAGGCATAAGCAGTTCTTTTTTATAATAATAAACATTTTTATTTAAAGTTTTGAATTCCAAATTTTCTCCCTCCTTCCCCTCTCCTATCCCTGAGGCAGTAAGCGATCAGATATAGGTTATACATGTGCAATTATGTAAAATATTACCATAATTAGTCATCTCGTATAAGAAAATGAATAAAAGAAAAAAATGGAAACAAGTGAAAAATACCATGCTTCAATCTGTGTTTAATCAATATCAGTTCTTTCTTTGGAGGTAGATAGTATGCTTTATCATTAATCCTTTAGGGTTGTCTTGGATCATTGTATTGCTGAGAATAGTTAAGTTATTCACAGTTCTTCATCAAGCAATATTGCTGTCACTGTGCACAGTGTTCTCTTGGTTCTGCTCACTTCACTATACATCAGTCCATACAAGTCTTTCCAGGCCTTCCTGAAACCATCCTGTTTGTCATTTCGTATAGCACAAAAATATTCCATCACTATCATATACCACAGCTTGCTTAGCTATTCCCCAATTGATGGGCATTCCTTTGAGTTCCAATTCTTAGCCATTACAAAAAGAGCTGCTATAAATATTTTTGTGTAAATATGTCTTTTTCTCTTTTGGGGGGATGAACTAAAGGGTTTGCATGATTTTATAACCCTTTGGACATAATTCCAAATTGCTCTCCAGAATGGTTGGATCAGTTCACAACTCAACCAACAGTGGATTGGCATCCCAGTTTTCCCACATCCTCGCCATATCCAACATTTACCTTTTTGATCATATTGGCCACACTCTGCTAAGTGTGAGGTGATACCTCAGAGTTTTCATATGCATTTCTCTCATCAGTAGTAATTTAGAGCACTTTTTCATATGACTATAGATAGCTTTGATTTCTTTATCTGAAAACTGCCTGTTCATATACTTTGGCCATTTATCAAGGGGAATGATTTGTATTTTTGTAACTTTGACTCACTTCTCTATATATTTGAGAAATGAGGCCTTTATCAGAGATACTTGTTTCAAAAATTCTTTCCCACTTTTCTGCTTTCCTTATATCTTTGTTGCATTGGTTTTGTTTGTGCAAAAGCTTTTTAATTTTACATAATCATAATTATCTATTTTACATTTTGTATTGCTCTCTATACCTTCTTTGGCCCTAAATATAAGCAGTTCTTAAGAGTCATGATCCAATTATTTCCCATGTCATTCCTTTGAAGAGACTGGAAGCAATATCGTCTCCACTTTACTGCTGGATAAATTATGATATTGCTAGACAAATAAAGGTAATTGAGATTCTTGACTGAGTTTACACCATGAGTCAGTAAAGAAGCTGACACCAGAATGCATGTTTCCTCAGTCCTAATCCTACTCTTTACCAAATTTGTCTCCTCAAAAGCAAACCTTACCCATCGACTTAATGAAATGAAGGGAAACTATAGAATTCCATTTTAGAGAGTGCTTTTACTACATAGAATCATACTGAAGTTCTTACCTGACTCTTACTGTATCTCTGATAACTATAAACTCAAGGCTTGAGAGTTTCTGCTTATTTCTGGGTTTAAATTAGATAAGCAAGATAAAGAGGAGAAAAAGGAAAGGAAGTAGGCTTTCAAAGGCATTTTATGCTAGAGTGGGACTTGATTTAGTCATCAGAGAAGGCTTATAGAAAATGGGGGAAATGTGGGAGGGCAGTGAATCAGGAACATGGAACTGGAAGAATTAGAGAGTGACAATAAGTTGGAAATTGGAAGAACAGGAAATGAAACAAAAGATAAAGGAAAGTACAAATATGAAGAGCTCTATTAGCAAAGATAAGATATTTGAATTGGATGCAGGAAGTGGGGGGTGGAGAGCTGAACAACCCATGGACTCCCTTTTCCCTTGAAGTTCATAACGTCCCATACAACAGAAGAAGCAAGTCCCCGTCCCGTCCCCCCCCCCCCCCCCCCCCCCCCCCGTTCAAGGGTTTTTCCCTGCCCTCTCGCCCCCTCTCTCTCTCTTCAAGCCCTTCTCCTTTGGGTATTGGGGACAGCACCTTTGCTCCTGCACTAATTATTATGCTCTATTACATCCTGCTTCCAACTCTAGTTGTAAAAGCCCAAGTTTCTCTTGTCCTGATTATTCTTAAGAAGAATAGATGTCCTTGGTGATCTGGGGGCAGTTAAGCTGGTAACGATTTCACCGGAAATTTGTTTTGGCTCATCATCTTAAGGTTGGGTTGGGTACTGTGCCTTTATTATTAAGTGAGGGGGAGTTTATCCAGCCCCTGAGGCAGAAAAGTAGGTGAGAAACTTAACTTAAAAGTTCTTAAGAACCTACTGGCTGCTGCCTTCCCTAACCCTCAAAATGCTGCCACCCATTCCATTATTTACTGTTGTTAAAGTGAAGCGTCTAAGAAGAGATTGGGGAAATAACCCAAGATAAACACTACTCCTCTTTTGTAAGAGGTTTTTTCCAAGGCAGTGATATATTTTGTAGAACTGGTAGTTCTAAATAACTCCATAGTCTATGCCCAAAAAAGTATGTGCCCTATATAATATTACCTCAACCAATGTTTTGCAACCATTAAGGCATTACAACCAAACTGCACCATATTATCCCCAGCCCTTTGAAACCAGCATGAAAAGCATCATGTCGTAGTGGATAGAGTGTTGGTCAATTCAAAACCTAGGTTTGAAGCCTGTTCTGACATTTACTTGCCTTGTGATCTTGGGCAAGTTACCTAACCTCCCAGGGCCCTAGGCAACTCTTTAAGACTGTAAATTATGGGATATTTTCTGATCTGCATTTGTAGAGGGAGTTTCTCACACCAGGAAGTGGCCCCACTGATGAAATTAGAACAAGATAAAACAACAACAACAAAACAATAACACTGTTAGATATGCTTGTACTACAACTTTTCACAAGAAACCTCTAACCTACCCTCTACCTCTCTTTGTAACCTTGGCATAATGAAATTAATAAATATGACTGTTATATGTTATATGTTATATGTTTGTTATATGTTATATGTTTGAAACTGGTCTCCCTATATTCCAGTCTGTTCTGCACATAAGCTGAATTTAAAATACCACTTGGATCCAATCATTCCCCAGCTCAAAAACAAATCAGTGCCATATCACTGTTGACCATAGTTTACCAAACTAATTTAATCATGGAATACTTTGGCAATTGAAAATAGATTGACGGAGACCTTAAATGATATTCCAAATGGTACCTGGGATATATGGAATATCACTACAATAGAGGTAGATCAGGAAAGTTTTGGAGGAGTATCAAAGAAAAAGGGACACAATATGCAGGAAGATGAAGGAACATAGTTGTCCAATATAAGGTACGAGGAGGATGCTAGGTTTTGCAATCAATCACAGATTATATAAAGAGGGATCGTGGCATATATGATGAATACATGATATGAGAATAAGCCTTGAAGTATCTTCATCAGATACTCTTGGATTTTTTTTGGGGGGGGGGTGGTGAGGCAATGAGGGTTAAGTGACTTGCCAGGGGTCACACAGCTAGTAAGTGTCAAGTGTCTGAGATCAGATTTGAACTCAGGTCCTCCTGAATCCAGGGCTGGTGCTTTATCCACTATGCCACCTAGCTGCCCCCCTTCCTCAGATATTCTTCAAGGAAAGATGGTAGAAGATGTCTGTATCAAAGCTTGCATGTGAGAGGGATGGTGGTGTAAATGTCAGACATAGGGTGTGAAGGGGGATGGGGAAAGGTATACATCTGGAAGTAGAGTGTGTGTATGTATATACATATAGACATAGACACATACATAATGACATATACACCCATATATGTGTATATACACACATATTGGTAGAGTGTCTCAAAAGTCTTAGTGCGGTTTTAAGCTTTAATAGCTTAAAACTGTACAATTTTTGACATACCCCATATATGTATATATGTACCAGATATACCATATCAAAGAGGTTGTCAGCCTGTATTTTAGTGGCCTGACCAATATATTCTCATAGAGGATAGAGAACCCTTATCATTGTGCCTTTCACTCCTTACATCATCCTTCCTCACAATCTGTGTTTGATTGACTTACACCATAGCAGCCTCTCATGTTTAGGGTTGACAAAATAAAAACTAAACAAACACAATTATAATAAGGCACATTGATAAGAGCCCCTTCATCTTCTGCAATAATATATTGGTCAGGCCATTCAAATATATGCATGTGTACATATATACCCACACCCCTTTTTATATGTAGGTTTATCTATGATACTGAAGGGTTTTGATGACCTATGTGTCAGATTCCACGCTGGGGGCAAGAACCAGTGGTGTGTATGTCATATGCCCAGTGTGAGGTGTATACCAAACAGACTGTGTATATTAGACCCAGGTTGTGGGAATAGGAACAAGACGGAATATATATATAATAAAGGCATAATGTTGGCAAGGGGATTTGAAGGTATGGGAGATGGGGAGAAGGGAGATGAGGTCCAAGTTACAAAGCAAAGATTTTGTGTATCTATCAGACACATGGTGTTGGGGATCAACTGGACTGCAGTGAATAGAGAGTGGCTTCAAGACTTGGTCCCCACCTTCCTTCTCCACCCCACCCCCACCCTTCCACACATTCTTTTTCCTTCCACCATAAGGAAAGGCCCAGGTACAAGTTCACCCTGGCACCGATTCAGTAGGAATCCTGCTGACAATGCAGGTTTTTGATTCCTCAGTGACCCCTACCTACTCCACCCCCAACCTTTGCTAACAGTGAAATGTTCTCACAGAACCTTATTCATATAATGTGGAACACCAGGGCTCTGCAGAACATATTTAGGCATTTCTGCTTTTATTATGATGTTATTATTCTCATAGCCTGAGGCTTATTCCTTAAGTTCCAAATTAGAACTTCCATAACACCAGTCATGATAAACTCCTAAATCCCTTTTTTCTCATTCTGTCAACCAGATGATTTTTCTAGTTCTAGAAATAGGAATCCTATTTCATGCATTGATTAGAAAATCCAGCTGCTTCCACCCCCACCCCCAGCCCCCATGCTTTGTAGACTGATTCGAGCTTACTCTCCTTGCCCTCTCATTCAGCTTCCTGAGTCATTGCTACTTTTTGTCCCCTTCCCTCCTTTTTTCAAAGGAAGAAAATGGCTTTCTCCTTTCTTTGTGCTTCTTCAGGAACTTCCTTCAAAGCCACTGAGTCACTTCCCTTTTTCATATGAAGCTTCTCCTCCATTGTCATGTTTTATACTAAGCCGGTGTATTTTCCCCTTCCTTCATTCTCTCTTCACCCTTTTGTTCTTCTCTTACCAAAACAAAAACCAAAAAAACCTAGTCTGTAAGAATTTGGAGAAATTTGATTTTCCTATTTATTGACCATTTTGATCAATTCTGAGCCTTCTTTCTCAAAAGCCACTTTTATAGCTTCATTGAATTTTCCAGCTGATCACTGGGTATTTGGTTGCAAGGATCAGCCTGGAAATTATTTCTTTGATGTTTTCAAAGGCTGGAAAGAATTTTTTTTCTCTTTTTGAGTGCCATTGGGTTGCAGGCTAAAGAATGTTACAGCTTGTAGGAGTTCCAATTAGAGCCAATTAGACCTTGTCAGACCTGCCAGGACTCCAGAATGCCTTAGACAATTCAATCTGCTCTGCCAGAGTGGAAATTTGATTTTTCTTCGTGAGGGCTGGGAATCTTGCTGTTTTATAGATATGGTTTATTTCAGTCATATTCATGGGACTAGTAGAGCCTAACGTATAGAAGGGTTCCAGATACCCGCCAAACAACTTTACCACTTTATCTTGGCTTCCATTCATTTCACAAGATTAAGTTTAGCAAGCATTTTTAAGCACTTGCTGCACACAAGGGACTGTGCTAGGCATTCAGGATACAAAAATGAAATTAAAAATGGTGTTTACCCTCAAGAAGCTTACAAGCAAATATGGGCACATATTTCACACAAGCATAGTTATCATGCAGAAATTAAAATATAAATGCAAAAGAGAGTTCCAAAGTACTATGAGAGGAAGCAAGGTCTAAGTAGTGCTTTAAATATGGGGACATCTAGGAAAACAGAATGAAAGAGATGCTGCTTGAACTGGACCTTGAAGAAAAGGGAAGGATTTCAGCACTCAGAGAGGGTGATGGCAGATAGACTGAGAAAAGGCACAGAAACATTCTGCTTGAGAAAAGCAGGATGAGATTGGGGAACAAAGTCTGACACAGCCCTGATATGGGAAGGTGGATAATGCAATTGCCCTCTGTCATAGTAGGTTAGAGGGAGATTGTTTAGAGCTTTGAAGGCGTTAACCTGATAAACAAGTCAATCAGAGCTTGGGTTTGAAGCAAGAAATGAAGAGTGACTACAGGAGAAAGACTTAGAAGCAAGGTTTATAGCAGGCATATGCAAGAACAGGTGTCAACCAGCAGCCACAAATGCAGTGAGTACAATGCACTACAGGCATTGGATGGTCAGCCCAAACATCCATGCATCATCATGAATCCCAGACTCCCAGTGAGTGGGGCCCCAGCAGGCTCCATGAGTAAACAACTAGGAATCTGCCCACAACAGTCAGGATCAAGACCACAAATGCTGAGGGTCTTAAAGACACCCTCCCAGGGAAAAGGTGTTTTATACCCTTCCTAAGTGGAAATCTAACACATTTGAGTTTGTTGGTTTTTCCCCCTACTGTTGCTAGTTCCCACAGGGTAGAAGAATGCAGCAAAATCTGTGACCCTGGGCTTGGATCTCTACTACTCTTTCAAGAATAAATCTCTCTTTTTTTTTAAGCTGTCCTCACACAGAGCATTTGAAGAGTGGTAGAAGATGAAGGAGGGGAGGTAGATAAGGCCAGGGCAAGCAGACACCTGTATTCCTTATCTCCTGGTGTGGGATGGGAGTGGGTGGGGGTTGGGGAGATTAATTCTTGATAAATAGAAGCTTAAGCAGAAACAGAAAACTCAAAGTATGTCCATATGACTGATTTAAAAACTTGGGCCTTTCAAGGTGACTTACCATTAATGTAACTGCTGTCCATTGTTGTTCCTTCATTTTCTAAGACCAATGATATCACAAGATGATAACCACGTTAAGGAGTCTGTGACTAATCCCATGGGCAGTGGGGAATAGCAGCACAAGGTTCCTACCCCTTTAAGAAAGGAGCTAGGTGGCACAGTGGATAGAGCACCGGCCCTGGATTCAGGAGTACCTGAGTTCAAATCCAGCCTCAGACACTTAACACTTACTAGCTGTGTGACCCTGGGCAAGTCACTTAACCCCAATTGCCTCACTAAAAAAAAAAAAAGAAAGAAAAAGAAAGGGGATTACTGAGACTGCCTTGACTGGGCAATCAATTGTTAACCATTTATTAAGTTCTTCCTATGCTCCCTTGTTCAATCAGTCATTAAACATTTATTAAGCACCTACTATGTAGGTAGCTGAGTGGCAGGGTCTGGAGACAGGAAGACCTGAGTTCAAGTCCAGCATTAGACCCTTACTTTACCAGTAGTGTGATCCGGCATCACGATGCTATCTGTCTCAGTTTCCTCTTCTGTAAAACAGGAATATTTAGCACCTACCTCGAAGGGTTCTTGTGAGGATCAAATGAGATATTTGTGAAGTACTTAGCACAGTGCCTGACCTACAATGGGCACTTGATAAATGCCCCTGTACTAAAAGCCGGTGATGCACAAAGGTGAAACAGTACTTTCCATCAAGGAGCTTAAAAAACAGAAGGGGTGAAATGTACACATATAAGTATACGCAAAATACACACAAACCTTATCATGATATTCTTCTAGTTCTAATGTGCTAGGTAGCTATCAGAGCAAAGCATCAGTGTATAAGGAAGTGTAATATATAAGGGAAAATATAAAAAGGGGGAAATAAAATACTTTTCTTTTAGACGTCATTGGATCTGTGATCACATAAGCCACTGATCTTACAGCATCACTTGTCTGCTCAAAAAATATCAGTGAATCCCTATTACCTCTAGGATAAAATGCAGATTAGATTCCCTGGCCTGGCACTTCCAGCCTCCCACAGTCTGGCTCCAGGCTACTTTCTCAGTATTATTTCATATTTGTCCGCTTCACACTCTCTACATTCCAGTCAGGCTTGATGCTAGCTATTGCCCAAACAACTCTTCATCTCCAGCACCTCCATTCCCCAAAGCCGTCCCCATGCCTGGAATGTACTCCCTTCTCATCTCCACCTTAGAGAATCTCCACCTCCTTCTTGTAAGGCTCCCTTCTGGTGCCACCCCATCAGTGTTTTCTCCTTCCTTCCTCAGATTTGTCCATGGCACTTTGACATCTCCCTTGCCACCCCTCATCTCCTACCCTGGATGGTACCTACCTGTGTCCAGATATTGCTCCTCCCCTGCTAGAATGTAAACTGCTCAAGGGCAGGGACTGTTCACTTTTTGTCTCTGCGTAGTGTAGTGCCTTTCACAGGGCAAATGCCTAATAAATGCTTTTGAATGGAATTGAATCTCATCTCCCTAACTATCTGGACTCTGACCCTGGGTGCCTGAAGCTTTTGCCTTGTCTTGTCCAGAACCAGGCCTCAGCGTCACTTCCTGGCTATTTTCCTGAACCCCCAGAACTCTGCCTCCTTGGCAGGTCTCTAACAAGACCTCCAACCTCAGTTTCAAGACAACTCTAAACCATGTTGCCCTTGGATCCTCCACCCACTTCCACTTTCCAGCTGACCTTTGTGTGCCATTAGAACTCTCTGAGGACAAGGACTGACTTGCTCGCTTGTATTTGTATCCCCAGTCCTTAGCACAGTGCCTGACACATAGTAAATACTTAATAAATGCTCTCTCTGTTTATCATCTGGCAATACAGAATTTTTGAGCAACCTTTTTCTCTCTGATCTCATCTATCAAGGAAACTTTTACTGTGTATAGTGGAAGACACCTTTTTGGAGTTGAGGGACTTTAAGATTTTTTTCCTCAAATCAAGTGGGCTTTTTTGTATTTGAAAAATACATAAATCCCATAACATAGTGGGATCTTCTAAATTGTATTCCTTGGTCGGTTGTGTGACTTTGAAGATGTGATCTGTTCTAGAAATTCATTTGCAAAAACCCAATAGAACCTGAGTTCCTTAAAGGCAGAAGCTGGTTTTTGTTTTCTCTTTGTATTCCTATAATTCCTAGCATGGTCCCTTGCACGATGGCACATGATTGGTAAAGTCTTTTTGAATTGGAAAAGGCTTGGCTGTTTCCCTTCCCATTCTCATAGAAAATACTCTCAATATGTACAAAAATCATTCTAATTGAGTTTTTGTAAAGTTGAGAAGAGTTGACACATGGGTCAGTAGTTACTTATGTCTAGTTGTAGACATCACTTGCCTTTTTTAAGGTGTAATATTATCTACAATTGTTTCCATTCTTTAGGGATTTTTGAGATATCTTGAAAATCAATCTAGTCATTGTTCCCACCTTTATTTTCTTGTGTACCATTTCTATTTTAATTTTTTATGTGTACCATTTCCATTTTCTTTTTTTATGTGTACCATTTCCATTTTTTTTCTTGTGTACCATGTTCTTGTGTAGTACATCAGGACCAAAGGTATAAGAGCCCAAATGTGGTGAATTCATAATTATCAATAATGAGGGAAGATTACTTTATAGATAGGCTAACTAACATGTTCCGTTCCAGTAGTGTTTGTTGTTCTTTCAATGTCATCTATAAATATACAGGAACATATTTGGGTCTCATATTAACCTTTCTTTGGGTTCCTCCCATGCTAAGCATACTGAGAAACACAAATGGGACTTGTCAAAGAATTAGAGCGTTGTGGAACTAGACTGTAGAAAAAAGGGTGAGTTGCATAGATGAGAGCTCTCCCTCTTCCACCATTGCCAATGCAGCAGATGAGGAAAAGATGCTGAATCATAAGGTTACTGCCTGTATACTGGAGTTCAGTAGTACAGAGATGGGCAATGACTTGGTGGCATAAAGTACAATGAAGAATATTACTTTGTGTGTGGGGAGACCATTATTAAGAGTTAGTACAGCAGATGCTAGAGAAAGACCAATGGAGGCTGGGCAATGTGAACAGTGGGGCTTGAACCCTTGCCCTTTTGTTACTTTAACTGGGCTGGGAGGTTGGGAGGAAGGGAGCAATATTGGTCACAGGTGTTTGTATCCAGCCAGCTCAAGCCTTGTGTAGCTGTTGTGTAGCCTATGCAGTGCATGCTGGGATGAGGAACAGGCAGTGATGAAGCTAGCTTACTATCAGGTCCCATTCTTAGACCAAGGTTTCAGTTTAGGAACCCAGGACATTCATAATAACCCTTAACTTACCTAAACTATATCTATACCCCCAAATCCTCTCACACCATTGGACCATTTAATTGTCTTACCTAAAGCACCTGTGTCCTGGATATGATGGATAGGCAGGCAATGAGAGAAGAGGCACCTTCAGCAAAACCAGAGAGTAGCTGGGACTGGGACTAGGAAAACCGAGGACACTAGGACTCAAACATTGGAATAATTCTCCCTTCTTTTTTTCAAGATGGCTCCAGCAGAGTCTTTGATAATTTTTCTAGCTGTAGCCAACAGAAGGTAGTAAATCAGTTTACATTTCTATAACTAACATTTGAAAGTTTACAAAGCATTTTACTTACAACAACTCTCTCTATAAATTAGTATTAATATAAGTATTATATTACTTGACTTACCCCAGTCATTCAGGAGTCAGAGTTGGGATTCGAACTCGAGTTTTTGTACTCCAAGTCTGGCCACAGCAATGAAAATGGTTTTCTGTGCCTTGTTCTGCCACATGAGCTAGAAAAAGCAGGTGGATTATTTGTCCTTAAAATTAATGTCATGGGAAATGAAAGTTGATGGATGCATTTAGCAAAAAATAGAGAAAAGGAGTATGATATTTTATAAGGCCTATAGATGGTATTTCACTAGGTCTTGGTACATAGCTCCCCCTGTTGAAGACATCGGGAGCTCTGTAAAGAGGAGGTAACTACTTTTCAAGTTTAAATCATATTGGTAAATGCACAGAAATAGTTGATAGCAAAGATAAGTATTCGCTTTAGAGAGGAAAAATGCTAAGAACCATTAAATAACATCCTTTATGAAAGAGCAAGAGTAAAATATTAAGTGCAAAATAATCTTTTTTTTATCAACTGAGCACAACTTCTACATGTATTACAGCTAACCAGATGGTTAGCCTACTTTTTTTTTAACGGTCTTACTGGTCTTTGTTCCCTGTAAATCATCTTTTAAAATAAACTTTCACCTAAGACTTTGAACTTCTTTCATCCTGACCCAGGAAGGATTGATCAACAGCTTGAATATAAATAAAAGTTAAACCAGTACCTAAAGTTCACTATACACCTGCCCCAGCCTACCATTATTTTAACTATTTCCAGTGTTCTGTATCATCAGAACACCTACAATCTCCAATATGGAAAAGAAAAAAAAAAGGTTCTTTTTATTTTAAAAAAATTTACATAAAGCTATAAATCAAAGCCATGTCCTGGAAAAAAGCGTTTTTCCTTTGTGCCTCAAAAATCAAAACAGTTTGTTTTTGCTTCTCTATTTACTGATACCTTATTTATAGTGTTCTCACAGTGTTTGGATTTCCACCCCTTTATAGCATAGGCGCACTGTTAAGGTAGCATTGGAAACTTTGTTTAGATCAGCTTCAGTGTTTGGGCTTACTTAGAATAGCAGTTTTGTTCCACACAAGTATCGTTTTGCCCAACTGCCAATAAACCTCAGTAAGTGAACCTTCCTTTGCATATAAACACCAAACAGTTGAAGTGTTTACTGTTAAATATTTACAGTGAGGCATTAGGAACATTAGAACTGGTTTTTCAGGTCTCCATGATCCCATCAGATGCCTTTGAGAGACCCCTTCTCCTCAGTCACGCTGCCCTGCCTAAGCAGGAAGAGCTCAGCTTTACCTTTAGTCTTTTATCCCCAAAGCATTTTAAAGCCTGTTTCCAAAATATTGGCTGCTCTTGTTTATTAATTTTATTTGGCAAGCCCCAGAGATGAGCAAAAGACCAGACCTTTTCAGGAGTCCCTTGCCTTGAATTGATTGGTATTAACTGGTGAACCAGGATTTACTTAGCAGCTTAGATGTGTAGAGCATCCCTTCTACCATCTTCACTTTACTTCCCAGTCATCTCTGAATTTATTCCAAAGCCTACTCTGGGGATATTGTATTACTCAATGATAGGTACCCTATTTTCCTTTGTAGCAAAGTTGGTTATTTCTCCTAGGACAGGATTTGAATGAATGAATGAATTAATAAATGAATGAATGAATGAATGAATGAATGAATGAATGAATGAAACATTTATTAAGTACTGGCTATTGTGAGAATCGGGGTGCCCCCCAACTCCACGTGTTCTTCCTCTCTCCTTTGATAACTTCTAATATACTTTAATAGATGCTTAATGCCCAAAGACTGGTGCTATAAGCTTCTAATTTAAGGCAATCACACCTTAGATTTTAGTCATTACAGTTAGATTTTAAACATAACACTATGCACACTGTGCTAAGTTCTGGGGATACAAATAGAAAATCAAGAGAGTCCTCGCCCTCAAGAAGTGCACATTCTGATGAGAGACACAACACACATGGAAGGTTTCAGCTGCAAGTCAAATGGAAAGGTTCTATGGGTTTTAATGTTATTTCCACTGACAAAATCCTATTTGTTTCTGATGTTGAACCATTTGACACTGGACTGGAAGCACTGCTAATTAAAAGGCTCTTAGATTCATGGTCTTGGGCTGTCCCTATCAGGGTGTAAGGAGAGGTTACTGGTCAAGATGGTGGTAGCTTGTACCTGTTACCTCCTCTATCTCTCTCTCAGGGTACCTGACTGCTTCAGCTAGAAATCTCCCAGACAGAAGTAAGGTAGTATACCCCAGGTGTGAAGACATAAGATGGCATGGCATGTCTGCAGTTATATGAAGCAGGCAAGTTAGACTAGAATGTAGAATGCATGAAGGGGAATAATATGACATTTTTCTGGTAATCCAAATTTGGGATGCAGGTTGTTGAAGGCTTTAAATAAAGACTTAGGTATAAGCATTTTATCCTAGAAACAATGGGGGACCACTGAAGATTTTTCAGTAGGGGAGTGAAATGACCATACCTAAATTTTAGGAATATTAAATCAGTAGTTCTACATACATGGATGAAAGAGGAAGCAGGGATAACAAATAGGTGGTTATCAAGAAGGAATAAGGGGCTGAGATAGGGTCGGGGTTATATGAATAAAAAGGAGATAAAAGTGTGATTTTGGTGTTTTGGAGGTAGAATCAACTATCTGGTGGTTGGATATGGGGGAAACAGAGAGAAAAGAATCAAGGATGACTCAGGTTCTTTCCCTGTGGGTGGCAGTTGGTTAGCAGTTGGTGAGGATGACCAGCCACTTGACCACAAGAGTTGCCTCCCCAAATTGTGGCTGTGAGGGTTGGGCCAGAAGCACAACTAGTGATTTGTAATAGACAACATATTGGATATAACAAAAAAGTTCATTCACCCACCAGAGTTTTCCATAGCCTTCCAATTTCACAGAATTTTTTTCTTCTCTTCCAGCTTTAAGTATGAGGAATAATATGAATGCTAAGGGTGGGTCCTTTCAAATGTCAGCAGGTATTGGACTGAAATAAATTCTATTCATGACCTTTTTGGAAAATGGAACCTGACTTTTCTTCAATAATTCCCACTACTCCATAAGAAACAAAAGAAAGCTGTGTACTTATAACATAGTAACCCACATTTCCACAACACCCTAGCACTTTCCTGACAAGTCGCTGAGACAGGTGGGAGTCAGCAGCTGAAAACTGACTTTATTTGGCCTGCGTTTGGGCCACAGAATGAGAAACTCCGAATCATGTTTGATCCCTACCATGACTACCACTGCCTTGTATTGTGGCCTTGAATAGTTTATCAGCATGCACTTATTTAGTGCCTTCTATCTTTTAGGCGCTGTGCTAAGTGTGGGGAATACAAAGGTAAAAAGTGAAACAGACCCTGCCCTCAACAAACTCATACTCTAAGGGAGGAGACAACGTGTGTATATGTATACAGACAATGTACAAAAGGAAGCTGAGGTAGTTTTGTGAGGGAGAGCACTCTTTAACGCTACTTTTTGTAAATGCACATGAGAAAATACTGCTCTCCATGGCATGTAAGTATTTTGTATTAAGTCAAGATACAGATATTTTGTATTACCAAAGCAATCTGGAAAGACTTCATGTAATTTTAGAGAGAACCAAGGATCCCACAAAGTGGGAGTGATGAGGGAGGACATTCCCCAGCTTGTGAGACAGTCAATGCAAAGACAATATGGAAGACATGAGACAGAATGAAATGGTACAGAAGAGAAAGCAGGCCAATAGGAAGGAGATGTACTTGTTAATTAGGTTAAGAAGATAGGTGGGGGGGCAGCTAGATGGCCCTGGATTCAGGACGACCCGAGTTCAAATGCGGCCTCAGATACTCGACACTTACTAGCTGTGTGACCCTGGGCAAGTCACTTAACTCTCATTGCCCTGCCAAAAATAAATTAATTATTTTTTTTTAAAGGGGGGGGGCAGCTAGGTGGAGCAGTGGATAGAGCACCGGCTCTGGAGTCAGGAGTACCTGAGTTCAAATCCAGCCTCAGACCCTTAACACTTACTAGCTGTGTGACCCTGGGCAAGTCACTTAATCCCAATTGCCTCACTAAAAAACAAAAAACAAAAAAACATATAAAGAGGATAGGTGGGAGCCAGGGTATAAAGGGCTTTCACTGCCTAACAGAGGAGTTTGTATTTCATCACTCAGTCTGTACATGGCCGTTGAAGCTGACTGAGTAGGAGAGTGGCATCATCAGGCCTTTACATTAGGAGACCCTCTTTGGCCGCTGTGTGGAGGAGGACTTCCACTGGGATGCTGAAAGCCAGAGAGGCAGCTGTTTTACTGCTCTGCTCCTTCATTTCCTTTCTGCTATACAATGGAAAGGATACAAATAAGACAATATATCTGTCAGGGTGATTTTCCATCACTCCCTCTCCTACTCAGAGAACTACACTGGCCTCCTATCACTTCTCAGATCAACTATAAACTCCTCTGTTTGCCATGTATACAACCTGTCCCCATCCTTCCTTTCCAGCCTTCTTATACCTTTCTCCCCTTTTAGGTACACTGTAGGGCAATTAGATTGACCTTTTCCTCATACTGAGCAAGCACAACATTGCCCCCTCCATGCCATTATCTCTCCCTTACCTCCCTGGTTTCCTTCAAAGCTTGGCTCAAGTACCACCTTCCAGATGAAGTCTTTTCTGATGTTGTCAGACACTGATACCTTCCCAGGCAGCCGGGAGCCCAGTGGAGAGAGTGCTGGACTTGGAGTCAGGAAGATCTGAATGAAAATCTAGCCACAGATGCTCACTAACTTTGTGATCCTGGCAAACTTCTGTTTGCCTCAGTTTCCTCATCTGTAAAATGCAGGTGGGCATAGCACCTACCTCCTAGTGTTGTGAGACTCAAGTGAAATAATATTTTGGTTTTTAAAAAATGCTAGCGGGGCAGCTAGGTAGCGCAGTGGCTAGAATACCAGCCCTGGAGTCAGGAGGACCTAAGTTCAAATGCGGCCTCAGACACTTGACACTTACTAGCTGTGTGACCCTGGGCAAGTCACTTAACCCCAATTGCCTCACCAAAAAAAAAAAAAATGCTTAGCATAGTGCCTGGCACAGAGTAGGTGCTAGAAATGTTTATTCCCTTTCTCTCCCCCTCACATTATCTTCATTCTCTCTCTCTGTATGTATATGTGTGTATGTATACACACACATATATGTATATATGTACGTATATCTCTTTATATTTATGTGTGTGTGGTGGTGGTGTTGTCATTGTTCACTTGTTTTTCAGTTGTGTCCAGCTCTTTGTGACCCCATTTAAGGTTTTCTTGTCAAAGATACTAGAGTGCTTTGCCATTTCCTTCTCCAGCTCATTTTATGTATGAGGAACTATGGCAAACAGGGTTAAGCAACTTGCCCAAGGTCACACAGCTAGTAAGTATCTAGGCCACATTTGAACTCATATCTTCTTGATTCCAAGCCTAGCACTCTATCCACTGCACTACTTGGATAAAAATTAATTTATTGCCTATTCTGATGAATGAATGAATGTGATATATGTGTGTATCTAGACCTATACACACATATGTGTGTATATATGTGTGTATATGTATGTGTGTATATCTCTATCACATACATCCCTGGGGATGATTCCTAAGCTCCATGAAGGCAGAGACTTTCATTTTTGTCTTTGTCTACCCAGAACCTAATACCATACCTGGCACAGAATAATAATCATAATCATAATAATGATAGCCAACATTTATTAAGTACCTGCTTTTACAATTATTATCTCATTTGGTTCTATTCAGAATAACCCTGGGAAGTAGGCACTATTATTATCCCCATTTTACTGTTGAGGAAACTGAGGCAAACAGATGGGTGTAAGTGACCTGCTTGGGGTCACACAGCTAGGAAGTCTCTGAGGCCAGATTTTAATTCAGGGCTTCTTGACTCCAGGCCCAACATCACATCTACTCTGTGCAGCCAGCTACCCTGTAAGAGTAAGAAGCACTTTATAAATGTTTGTTGGTTGTTTGATTGATTGATATAGCCCAAGTTCTCTGTACTTCAGGAAAGTAAAGTGTACTTTTGATAAGACGTTGCTAGAAATCATGATGTTTTAATAACTTTCTGAAAAAAATTTTCATTATTTTTTGCCATTTATGAGATTTGGTTTTTTACACACACTATAAATTCATTTCCTATATATACTGCATATGATGCTCTAGTATTGTAAATTAAAAACAAAAAATACAGGAGTTATTAAATATTGAAGCCCCTTTGTGACTTTTGGCCCACCCTGTGTGTATACATATGTCTACATATGTGTGTGCATACATATATAAATAGATATAGCTATGCTTAGATCATAGGTCTGGTTTTGTGTTCAGAAAATGTGGTCATTGGAGTTATAGTCCTAGAAGTCAATGAACTAATATTTATAAATCTCTCTTAAGTTCTTAGATGAAAAGTACCACATGAATAATATTATTACTGTTCCATTTTAGTCATTTGGTTATGTCACCCCTAAAGATAACATAACTTGGCCTCTCTCTCTTTTTTCCCCCTACCCTGTCCTAAAGATAAGATCTATTTACTGCATTATGTGTTTTCACCTATTTTAGGCACAATTAAGTGTTTAATTGTTTGGGGGAAAGATGGAGAGGTGATGAAAGGCCAAGAAAGTTATTAAGCAGCCAAGTGGTGATCATCACAAATCTACCTGTATTCTGTCTGAGCTCACATGAACTTGAAAGAAACCAGTTCATTTAGGAAATGCTTGGGCAGCTTTGGATCATGCTTACCCTGATTTGGTTTCTGTTTCAGTAGTTCAAACTGCCCTCAATAAGATTCTGTTTATTGTCATTTCTGCTCTTACATTGATTAATATTATCAGGAACTGGCAAGTTCTGGCCTGTAACAGATGCACTTGAGTGGAATGATATTTGTTTTTAGGTGGTAAGGTTTTTATTTTCCCCATTATACATACTAATAAGCAGCTGTGATCACAGAGAGCTAATCTCTTAAGAAACAAGAGTGAACACTGACTATCATTTAGGTAGTCTATGTCCTCTCTTAGCTTTTAAAAAGAACATTTATTATAGTCATAATTCTAAGGGCAGAATTTCCAGTAAGAAACTGTTTACTTTACATTATCACTGTATACTTAGTACTTAGAGGCATTAAGATGTATGGAAAGAATATGATTTGTCAAATTTTGAACCAAAGGCCTTTTACCTGTTAGATGAACATGAGAGAAACACAAATGTCATATTGTTCACCCTTTCTGTGAAATGTTAACCCATCCCCTTGCTAGAGCATCTTTGTATTTCAAAGCATCATAGAATTTTTAAGTAGGAGGGACCACAGATTACCTAGTCATTTTACAGTGATTTTCTGGGCTGATGCTAGAACCTGAATGCTTTTTCACCAGTAGTCCACACTTTTTTGGCCCCTAGTCATTGGTGAGGCTTTGCCACAAGCCAAATCAAGTTATTTTTATTATATGTTCACTGTGGAAAAACAGGGCAAGGCATTTGTTTGTCTTATTGTTTGGGTGTTTCAGACATGCCTGACTCTTCATGACCCTAAATAGGGTTTTCTTAGCAAAGATACTTGAGTGAAATGCCACTTGTTTCTCCAACTCATTTTTTTTTTCAGGGCAATGAGGGTTAAGTGACTTTCCCAAGGTCACACGGCTAGTGTCAAGTTTCTGAGGCCAGTTTTAAACTCAAGTCCTCCTGAATCTCCAACTCATTTTACAGACAGGTTCATTTGCCCAAGGTCACACAGCTGGTTAGTGTCTGAGGTTGAATTTGAAAGGTCTTCTTGACTCCAGTTCCAACACACTATCCACTGCACCACCTGGCTACCTTGTTTGCCTTAAGCAAAGTTTAAAAGTCACCATCCCTTTGTGTTAGAAAGCTTGAGCTCCCACATGTATTTTGATTTATTACAAAGTAATGCTCATATGCCTTGGAGAGCATTGCCTTGCTCCATTGCATTTACAAATGTGCATTTAAAGAGCATCCCTCGTGTTGTACCTTAGCAAGTGACTTGCCCTTGCCTCCTCCTGATATCCACTGTGGTTATTATTAAAGAAAGGCAGACTTTTAGAATTGGAGTGGCCTTAGTAGGTTATGTAGTCCAAGCTGAAACCTTTACCTAAATAAAAATCCCTTCTCCAGTGTGCCCGACACCTGGCCTTATCTTGAAGGTCTTTGTGAGGAGGCGTCCACCATGTCTCAAGGCAGTCCCTTCCACTTTGAGATGCTCTTATTGTTAAGATGTTCTTCCTCCTATCAAGCCTCTTTGGAATTTCCATCTGTTGCTCCTAGTATCCACCCTCCCGGGCCAAGCAGTACAAGTATAATCCACCTGCCATGGGACCAACCTTCAGATACTTGAAGACTAAGCCCTTGCATCTACATAACAAACATACTCAGTCCTTGAACGTTAATCCTCATGGGGAAGCCAGTTGGCTGGGCCTGGATTCAGGAAGACCGTAGTTCAAATCTAGTCTCAAAAAACACTCGTTAGGGGCAGCTAGGTGGCGCAGTGGATAGAGCACCGGCCCTGGAGTCAGGAGGACCTGAGTTCAAATCCAGACTCAGACACTTAACACTTACTAGCTGTGTGACCCTGGGCAAGTCACTTAACCCCAATTGCCTCACTAAAAAAAAAAAACAAACCACTCGTTAGCTGTGTGATCCTGAGCAAGTCACTTCACCTCAAACCCAGTTTCTTCATCTGTAAAATGGGAATAATAAGGGCACCTGCCTCCCAGGGTTTTTGTGAGCATAACGTAAGATAATATTTGTAAAGAGCTTTGCAAACTTTAAACCATCGTGTAACGTTGTCGTTGTTGTTGGCAGGAACTCAGATCATTCACCAGCCTGGTCACCCTCCTCTGGTTGCCTTCCAGTTTATCGATGTCCTTCCCACTTAATTAATGAAAATGCGTTTATTAAATTGTGACCGCATGCCAAGTATGTGCTGAGTACTAAGGATACAAATAGAGAAGCAGAGACAAACTCTGCCCCGCAGTAGCCAGTGACAGAGCTGATCTGATCATGTTTCATAGTTCCAGAACTTGCAGGGGCAGTAGAAGAAGGAGAATGCATGGCAGCAAGGCAGTTAGCAAAGCTATGGAGGAAATGGCCAGAGAGCAGGGAGCTAAGGCTTCCCTGAAATAGCGGCCCAAGAGAGGAGGTCACCAGTCAGGAGAGTGGGGCCACAGGTGGAAGTTCCTCTAGTACAGTCACTGGGGTGGGTGGCAAGGTAGTTGAAGTTATGGAAGAGATATCCAGAGAGTAGGAAGCCAAGTGAAATGTGACAGGGGGTTTCCTGAAATGGCAGTCTGGACAGTGGGGGGCTAGGGCAGCACTTCCTTTCTAAAATAGCATCAACACTGTTTAGGGGCAAAATACAGACCTAGTGTATGTGCCACATAATAACTCCCTATGGTATATTAATGGCATATATTTCTTGTGTCCCTGTTGGCTCATAAAACAAAAGCTGGTATCTTCCACTTCTTCCTAGAATACAAATCTACTATTTGCAAAACACTGAACTATCAATTATATTTGTTGTTCTTTGCAACAACCCTCTGCAATGGAGCAGTGATTTCACTGTGGGGACATCTGGCTTATAGAAAGGTGAAAGGTTTGCCCAATTTCACTTAAGTCAGTGACAGGGCAATAAGGAAAGTATATCCTTGAAAATAAGCATTAATTAATAGTACTAACATATTTCAGCAGGCAGAGCTCAGGAGACTACGGCTCTTTTTCCTTAGTAGTCTGAGATTCAGAAGTTCCCAAGACTATCACATTTAGAGCATAAGGATATCACATAAGCCAACTTCTTCATCACGAAGCTGCCGAAACTAACCCAAAGAGCCCAAGGCTTCCCCAAAGTCACTCAGGTATTAAACAAAAGAGCTGATATTAAAACCCAGGGGTCCTATCTCCAAAGCCAGTGATGTTTCCACTACATCTATGTATCATCAATGATTCAGGTAATGAATGGCCGGTAATGTTAACATGCTCCTATTCCTGAAACAGTTTGGAAAGCCCAGCAACAGGAGTATGAAACTTTATTTAGAATGTTGCATCTCCCAAACTAATTTTTGACTTTACAGAAATTCATGCCCAAATGCCCAATAAGTAACCCTCTTAGTGTCTTAGATATGAGGACCAACCTAACTTAAGAGAGGGCCCCCCACAGTGTTAGTCCCAAAGTAATTACATTTTTGATCACATCCATCAATGCTTGTGGACCATCTACTAAGTCATAAAGAGGGTGTGATCTGTATTAGTAGGTGGGGCATAAACACTAATGAAATCACAGAGCCACTCCTGAGCAACTTGTTTGGAGAGCCCAAAGGCAGGAGTTTAAAACCTTGTCTAGGATGTTGTGTCTCTCAGTCCTATCCTTTTGGCTTTAAAGAACTTCATGCCCAGACGACTAATAAATAAGTAACACTCTGTGCTGCACTTGGGTCACTCAAGGATCTGTGGGTTCATCAAACTTGGTGGGATTCTTCACAGCTGATGTTCTCTCTGCTCTCTTAGACCTTGAGTAACTGAGCACCAAGAGGACTCTACCGAAGGACTGTAAGACTAGACAACATATACACATTTTCAAATATTTCTATATAAACGTACACACCGAAATAAGTGCGCTGTGCAGAGCAAAGCACGGGTGCTGAACTTTACAAAGCTGGAATCTGGTACTGCTTCTTGGTCCTCATTTGGTTACTAGCTCTGGTACACTTTGAGGGTGTGTCAGGCAGATAATCTTTGCCTGCAGTCTGCAGCTGGTTTGTTATTACTTCCAGTTGAGTCAGGTGACTACAGAGCCGCTGGCAGATGGATGATATTTTACAGTCCTTACAGTTGGATTAGATACAGGTGAACCACACTTGCAAAAAACTAAGACATAAAAATCTAATGAGAACATATTGGGGGTGTAAATTGAAGCACACTATGATGTATTTGTTCAGTTTCATCTTTGCACAGTGCCTGGAACACTGTAAGCACCTGATAAATGCTTTATCATTCATCATTCAACTGTTATTAAATGTTGGCACATCACATCGAAAAGCTACAGACAAATTTGACATTGAGAGTGAAGGTATTTATAACACCCTAGTGCTTAACTCCTTGCTATTTAGAAGTGAGTCAGTCACAGACATTAACTTGGGATGAAAAAAGGCAGTTGGATATATTATGTTGAGAAGTGTTTATTGAATAATTCTGGAAATGAAATGATAATCCTCCTCATGAGATTAATAAAATGGCCCAGGAAATAACTAAAACAAGAATATGGTGCCCTGAGAAAGTTTCAACAGCCTAGCAAGACAAGAGTCATCACTTCCCTTGCATTAGTGAGGCCCTATTCACGATGGGAATTCAAGGAGGTATTGTGAGAGATGTTGATGGAACATTTCCACATACTGATCATGTGGGAGAAGTTGTGATGCAGCTCAGTTTCAGCTAGTTTACATAAATGATGTTTATTACATCCTTTTCTAAAGAATTATTCTAACGCATTCTAAGAAGGTGACATAGCCCTGTGGTCACTTCCGAAACTTTTTCCTTTCCTTATGCTGTTTGTTCCTGGATCTGAATCAATTCTCCCTCCAGCTTCCAGATTCACACCCTTACTTAATCCCAATCTTGGAGTGCATAAAAAGTATGTTGGCAATCCCAAGAGCCTGAGTTTTGACCCTATCTAGGGTGGTATGCCACCATCCCCATTTTTGGCTCTAAAGAAATCCATGCCCAAATGTCAAAGTGTTCTCCTGAGATTGACTGTGTGACTGCTTCTTTTCATATCCTTTTCCTAGCTAGCCTAAGTAGATTTTATATATTTATATACATGTACATATATGAGGAGCATACATATATATGACCTTTTATTGCTTACAGAAGTCTTAAAATGGTTTAATAATATTTTCTAAACTTGGGAAAAATAACATTGGACCTGTTCTTTTATGTTTAATAGTCTCTCAGCAATGGTAACTTGTTTTGTAAGTTGATGCTAATGTAATCCTTCAGTTAAAGGTTAGGTGATTTGTTTTCCTTAAGATATGGCTTGCAAGGTAATAAATTAAGAATTCACATATAGAATTTTAATTCATTTATATTCTTACATCAACTCCACTATGATATGAGTTTATAGTGATTTCATAGTTAGTTGGTAGTTTGTTTTTTTAATTAAGAATTTTATATCTTTTCTCTCTAGTAATTTCCAGACTTTGTTTCTCATCAGTGGGCTACCTCCATGGGAAAAGTAGAGGTTACAAGAGAACCTGTCACTTAGAGGTCCTCACTCTCCCCCCAAAAGTGTTCTCCCTCCTTTGAACCAATGTAGGACTTTGTCTCTCCTTGTTGCATCTTGGTATTGTACCTCGTGTTCCAGATTTACGTATTGTTGTGGGTTTTTTTCATTTCTCCTACTTGACCCTAAGTTCCTTGAGGACAAGGAATGGTGTTTTCTTCACATCTCTGAGCACAGTACCTCCCACACAGTAAGTGTTCAAGGAATCTTTATTACATTGAATATCTGTAAATTACTCTCATCAGGCATTTGCTGCATGGTTATAAACCCTGCAAGCAGGCTGGCAAATCTCTTGAGCTCTGGAGTTTTGACCTGCTGGGGATTAAGCTGATCAGGAGTCTACACTAAGTTTGACATTAATATGGTGAATACCTGGGAGCAGGGAGATCAGGGTTAGGGTTGCCAAAAAATAAGAAAAACCGGCCCATATTGTAGACAGAGCAGACCAAAGCTTCCATGCCAATCAGAATGGGATCAGATGCATGAGTGGCCTCGGCACTTCTAGTCTTGATGAGATGGCAAGAGCCAGTGATAATTAGATAGATGTGAAATTATTCTTTGTTATTTATTCTCATTTTTTAAAATGGCTTTGTTGAAATGGATTGAGTTTTGTAGTAATGGTGGTGGCGGAATTGGAGGCAGAGAAAATGGTATACTATGTAATGAAGAACTGTAAGAAGGCCAGTCTATCTCTACTGCTGTGTGCATGTTGTTGTTGAGTTGTTTCAATTGTGTCTGACTCTTTGTGACCCCACTTAAGGTTTTCTTGGCAGAGATACTGTAGCGGTTTGCCACTTCCTTCTCCAGCTCATTTTACAGATGAGGAAACTGAGATAAACAAGGTTAAGTGACTTGCCCAGGGTCACACAGATAGTAAGGGTCTGAGAACAGATTTTAACTCATGGCAGTGAGTCTTCTTGATTCCAAGTGCAGTGCTCTATCCACTGTACCACCTGGCTACCCCATTGTGTCCCTAAAGGGGAGTAATAGGAAATAAGCTTGGAGCCTTCTCAGGAGAGGATTCACCAGCCTGAATCTATGAGGACACAGATGAGGCACTCTACCTAGAGTCTATTTCATACCTAACTTTCCTGAGTGTCACTGACTTTCTTCCAAATTCAGTGAGGTTCAGTAGAGATCCTGAGCCAGACACTTAATGGTGTTGCCATTGTAACCATTCCACTAGCTCATTATGAGCTTGGCTCTTTGACTTCTTTCATATTCTTGCTCCCGTGCCCTGTAAAAAACCATCTGACAGGGGCAGCTAGGTGGCACAGTGGATAGAGCACTGGCCCTGGAGTCAGGAGGACCTGAGTTCAAATCCAGACTCAGACACTTAACACTTACTAGCTGTGTGACCCTGGGCAAGTCACTTAACCCCAATTGCCTCACTTAAAAAAAAAAATCTGACAGCTGATCCTCCACAACTTCTGATTTAACTCATCATCTGTGCACCTAATCAGCTGAAAGATTCATTTTCTTGCCCATAGGACTCTGCTGCACTTTTAAAATTTATCCATCCCCACTCCCATTTCTCCATGTTTACTATGACCATTTGTCTTCTTCAATTATATATGAAAGGTGGGGGAAGCTAGGTGGCACAGTGGATAAAGCACCAGCCCTGGATTCAGGAGGAACTGAGTTCAAATCCATCCTCAGACATTTGACACTTACTAGCTGTGTGACCCAGGGCAAGTTACTTAATCCTTGTTGCCCTGAAAAAAAAATACATATATACATATATATATATATATATACACATATATATATATATATGAATGATTCTACTCACTTCCACTCGAAAACCTTTTCAGACCAAACATACTGCAACATGAGGGGTATTTTCCTCCTTATGTAAATTGTAACAGCTGTAATAGACTTTCTAATTCCTCTATACTCAATTCCAAGATTACAGTCTCATTTTCCAAAGGACAGTGTTCTACTCCACATGTTAATTGTTTCAAGGTAGTTTCTAACTCTTCCTTTTCCTCATCTGAAACTTGGATCTCTTATCAGATTAGCCTTACTACTCTCTATTAAGTACTTATTCGAACATTTTTACCATTAGTATACTAGCCACTTGGGATAATTCTCAGGCTCTTCCCCAATCTACCCCTCAGTCAGTCAAATTCAATCCTACTCTCAACACTCCCTACCTAATACTGTTTCAGGGTCAGGAATAACTTGGAGTATAGAATATGTGGAGGGCAGTAATAGAAGATAAAGCTAGAGAGGTGTGGGCTACAGAAAAATAGAAGAGTGTCAGCATCCGTCACTCACAACGCCCAAAGGATCCTGATTCTGCTTTTAACACAGCCACTTTTACTTGCCTTAGAAGATGTTTTATTATTGTCAGGTTGTAGAACAGACCTGTTTGGAACATGATGTCAACATGCCATGCCAAGATTTATGCAAATTGATTTATAGTTCCAAAATAAGGACAAATTTGTTCCATGTGTCTTTTCACCAGCTCACCCATGTTGACTCCAGAGCTGTACAACTTGGCTCCCTCTTCATCCGGGGCCTTACCTATTTGATTCTGGCCAACAGTGCTTGTGGGTTTCCATTCAGAATGGATGATTTGATGGCTTGGAAGATGTTCGATGGAAAACTTTTTCAACAGAAGTACCAGCAGTCACACAGAGGCTGTTCTGTGGAGGAACTTCTAGAAGGCAACGTAAGTTCACGAAATATCTCTGCTGCCATGGTAGATGCTCAGGAGGCCTTTCAGAATGATTCATGAATACTTCATTGTTTCACAATGACACTTTAAGAGGCTAAAAAAAATAAACCTCACAGACTTTCATCTAAATGTAACAACAGGTATTGGCCCCTTAATGTTAAGATACAGTGCTTAGTATATTTTATTTATTTGAATTCCTCCTTTTTAGCCAAAAAAAAAAAGCTACATATATCTCCAGCACAGCTTCCAATGTAATCAGACTCACTTTTGGAGAAGTTACTTATTACTTAAAAAGATTCTCTACAGTCTGCAAGTTTAACTAGGGGCATTTGCCAGCAATCTTACATTGTTGTTTGTTACTGCTGTTCCAACTTTATAGGTCCAATTGGTACACGTTTCCTGGAAGACTTCCAAACAAGGCCTTAAAGAAGGAACAATATTGTAGGACAGTGTTGTCAGTACTGACACAAGGATCCGGGATTATGTGTTCTCACCATTAGATCATTAGCATACCTTGGCATGATCCTGCACATGTCAGCAGAAAATCATTGGCAGTTCACTCCCGGCTCTGCCACCACCACATGTGACTTTGGTGTAGTCATTATAACAAACCTGTAATTCAGAAGCTTTAGGATGATGAACTGCATCTAGTTTGTGGAGGCCCAGGTGAGAGGAACCTGAGTTGGCAATAATACAGTGAGTAGGAACACATTACAGCTGTCTTAGTATTTGAAAACGCTTTTTATATTTTACAGAGCAAGCTTCTGAGTCAGTAAGGCTTGTACTCATTTCCAGCTTCTAACAAATTCTAGCTTTGGGACCCTAGGGGAGTCACTTCCTCTCTCCTTGCCCCCAGACAACTCTTTTCAACTATAAGTTGCAGGGTAGGCATCGATCTGAATAGGCAGAAAGAGTTCCCATATCCATAGGGACAACAGATCATAGGGATTGTAGCAACAGTGCTGGAAGAGCCCACAGAGGCCATCTTAGATTAGAATCACCTCGCTTTACGGGTGAAGAAACAGAGGCACGCAAAGGATGAGTGAATTGTCCAAGGTAATGTGTCTGAAGCAAAATTAAAATGTGTGCCCTCTGACTCTAGAGCTCTCTATACCCCCAGTCAGATCCAGTCACAAAAAGTCAAGGAGGGGAATAGCTGTGTGATCTGATTTTTCCCGAAGAACAAGCAGAATGAGAAGCACGAAAGACTGCTTTGTTCACATTACAGACTGGAAGATTCTTATTACCAAGGCATTGGCTGTGCTCCCAAATGAGCGAAATAGTTTGGAATGCTTTTAAATTTTTAATAAAAAATTTTGAGTACCTGCTAATATGCAAAACACTTTGGGAGCAGCAAATTCTCCTTGTATCTTGTCACTTTATTTTTTTTAATATCAGATCTGTGATTTCATTGATGCAGGGAATTAAAACTGATAAGCTCTTTATATCAGTGCAGGAAACTCCATTCTTGCCACTGATGCTAGGTAATTTGTGGTAGAGTATATCCCAATTTTACTGTAGAGATGCATCTCATTACCCAAACCCTACGCCCTATTTCTGACTACCCAATTCCTTACTCTCATTTCCTTCAACCCACCACCCCACAAAGAGCCAACCAAATACTACCCACCCCTTTAAGCTCTGTGCCCTCAGAAATGCCTGCTCCATAAGCAACAAACTTGCTTTCATCTTAAATCTTTTCGTCTCCAGTTCCTTCCATCTTCTGGCTCTCACAGAGACCTCCCTCCCTCCCAATGATATTCCCTGGCTATCCATTCCAGCACTAGCTTTACTTTCCCTCATTCCCCTTGACAGTGATTAAGATGCGAGAGTTGGAATATTCTTTGCTCCCTTGTCACTTCCAGATTCTGCCCCTACCACCATCACTTTCCTCCTCTGAGGTTCATACAGTGCACATCTACCATATCTGCTGACTTCCAGGGCACTCCTCACTGACTTCAATAGCTGGCTCCCAATCTTTCTCCTCCCCAACCCCTGCCCTCATAAGGGGGGGGGGACCTTCAACATACATATGAATACCCCTGTCAACATCCTCATCTTCTATCTCCTCATTTCCCATGACCTATTTCTCAACCTCACCTCAGCCATACCCAAAGATGATCATACTCTTGATTTTGTCATCACCTATAAATACACCACCTCAATCTACATGGACTCTGAAATGTTCTGAATATGACCAAAACCTTATGACTTTCCACTTCTCGCTCTGTCTTCCATTACTTAACACTGCTCTTTATCCACACTGTAACTTCCAACCTCTCGATATCTCAGATGTCTCCCAGGCCATCACCTCTACAGTGACCACTCTCTTCTCACCCCCCCCACCATCTTTACCACTTAGTAAACCAGTTCAACTCTGTATGCTGCCCTCTTCAGTTTTTTGACCCCTTTTCATATCACTGTGCCCTGCCAAGCTTCAGCCTTAGATCACTCCCAACCATTCACTGCCTTCCCACCTACACACATGCTGCTAATTGAAGGTGGAAAAAAAATCACAAATGCTGCTAAATGGGATCACTACACATTTGTTACATAACCTCAAGTTCATCCTTCCTCAAATCTCCCACAGCTCCCCTTCCAACCATCTTCTCAGATGAAAATCTTGTCTTGTTTTATTGAAAAAAAAAAGTTGAGGCCATTTGTCAAGAGAGCTCCTTCTTTTCCCCTCCTCATCTCATATCATTCAGATATCTTCTGCCACTATTTCCTCCTGTCTCAAATGAAGAGGTGGCCCTTCTTCTTTCCAAGGCAAACCCCTTTTTCTACCTGCACAAATGACCCCATTGCCAACAGACTTCCCCATCTATTGTCCCCAGTCTTTCACTTATTTTTGATCTTTGGCTGTCTATTGGCTGTTTCCTCCTGCCTATAAACATGCCCATGTCTTTCCCATCCCCCAAAATCCTCTCTTGATCCTCCCATCCATACTATCATCTATATCTTTCCTACCTTATGTTGCTAAACTTTTTGAGAAGGCCACCTAGCAGAGATTCTTCAATTTCCTCTTCTCTCACTCTTTAATTAATTCTCTATAGTCTGCCTTCCAACTTCATCATTCAACTGAAACTGCTTTCTCCAAAATTACCAATAATTTCTTAATTGCCAATTCCAGAAATCCTTTCTCTTTGTTTTGGGTCTATTTCCCCCTTGAACTTTATATTTTATTTTCAGTTCTGAATTCTCTCCACTTTCCTTTATCCCCCCTGCCATTGAGAAGAAACAAAACCCATTAGAAATATGTGTAGTCATGCGAAAGAAGTTCTCCCATTAGGAGAGAGAGAGTGAAGAAAGAAGGAAGGAAGGAAAGGAGAGAAGAAAGAGAATGTTTTAATCTATACTCTGAGTCCATCAGCTTTATATTTGGAGGTGGATAGGATGTTTCTTCATGCGTCCTTTGAAGTTGTCATAGATCACTGTATTTATTGATCAGAGTAACTAAGTCTTTCACATTTGATTATCATTACAATATTGCTCTTACTTTGTACAGTGCTCTCCTGGTTCAGCTCATTTCACTTTGTGTCAATTCATACAAGTCTTTCCAGGCTTTTCTGAAACCCTCCCCTTCATCATTTCTTATAGCACAATAGAGACAAATGAGGAAATTTCTTCTTCCAGTACTGGTCAGTACCTGGTATGCTACTTAGAATCTCAGAATTTCTTTAAGAAACTGAGGGGTTAAGTGACTTGCTTCAAACAGCCAGAATGTGTCAGAGGCAAGCAAGGCTTGAACTCAAGTCTTCTTACACCCCCAGCCATCTTGGTACAGTGCATTCAAAATGGTACAGTGGAAAGAGACCTAACTCTAGAAGCAGAGGACCTAGATTCAAATCAATCCTACCTCTGAACTTTACTACCTTTTTAACCTTGATTAGGTCATTTAACCTCCCTGAGCCTGTTTCTTCATCTTTAAAAATGAGAGGTTTAAACTAGATGTCATGTAACGTCTCTTGCAACTCTAAAACTAGGATCCCATGAATTGCAATCTTCTGATCATATGGCTTTTTTTACTTTCAGACTTTCATTCCTGATTCATGAAAACATTCTAGTCGAATATTTTTATATAGTCTGTCTTGCACCAAGAACTTTACTTCTAGCAATAGAATATAAATGTCCACAACCATCCTTCTTTTTTTTTTTTTTTTTTTTAGTGAGGCAATTGGGGTTAAGTGACTTGCCCAGGGTCACACAGCTAGTAAGTGTGTGTTAAGTGTCTGAGACCAGATTTGAACTCAGGTACTCCTGACTCCAGGGCCGGTGCTCTTATCCACTGCGCCACCTAGCTGCCCCCACAACCATCCTTCTTAAACATGGCCATCCCTCCTAAATTATGGCTCCAATTCTCAACATCAACAAAGTGAAACAGGGTCCTATTTCCATTATTTCTCACTTGAAGAATATCGGGGACAAAGGCCTGCCTTAAACACATGAATTTTTTTCTAAGTAAATGCTTCAGGAACAAAGTATCTGGAGGAACACTGAAAGCTGGGGACTAGAATAGGTTGTGGTCTGCCTTCAGGCAAACCACCAGCTTGGATCCATGATTCAAGAACTATCTTTGTAATTGTAGCAACTTTAACATATGCTATCAGAGCTGCTAATATCAGATTTGCCCTACCTTGACATATCGCATAGGACTAATTTAAGTCCGTCTCTCTTGCAGAAATGTTGGCTTACTGAGTTTAAGAACCTAAAGTCACTGATTTGCAAGGCCTGCGTGAAGAAAAACCGAGCTCTTCAAAGCAGACAGCGAGGACCTCAATTCATCAGAGGTTGACATTGTGGGATGTTAGCTCTGCCTCTAAAATAAGTGCTTAAGGAATTATTACAAAATTTATCATGTGAAAAAAAAGGAGTAAAAGATTGATAAATTAAAGACCTGAAATAAAATTGTAGGGCTATAGCTAGTGATGTAAGTTCTGTTCCTACAGTAAAAGATGTTCAGACAGGAAACACTCACCCTTCATTCTGTAGGCCTCTCTGAAGTTAGGGCACTTATGCCAATAATTACAGCAGCTCCATATGGAATAAAAAAATGATTCTCACAAATCCTACTTCCCTGGCCACTTTGAGAACTTAAGAATAGCCAGTCTTGTGGCAGAATTTGGTCCCCTGAGAGAGAGAAGGAATTATTAAATCAATAAAAAAATAACTTCATGTTGAGGGTGAAGGTTAAGGAATGAGTATTCTACCTGGTAAAGGGAACTCAAAGCAAGGAAAGGAAAGTTCGCTTTGTAATATTTCTTTCCTTTTCCACTACCAAAAATCTACAAGATTCTTCTTACCTTTTCTTGTACTAACAGTGGGCTAGCCAAAAATAGGAGTTTTCAATGTACAGCTTTCAAGGTGGTACTTAGTCTGCTAATAGCCACACTTTAGCATAACATAGTAGCACAATTACTTTTCCCTCTGACATTTGTTTACTAGCAAACCATTTTTTTCTACTTGTTAAGAAAAAAGTAGATGGTAGAAGAGGTATAGGAATGAAAAGAATTCTTTTAATCCCATTATTTTACTCTCAGTGAAAGAGGAAAGCTTTGGTTTCCAGTCAGGAGATGGGTGGAGTCAAGCAAATTACCTCTTACAAGTGTGAATGGTTATATCTTTGTCCTCAGCCCTCACTATCATGAAAAGCATTTATTTTTCAAATAAAGTGAGGTGGTGCTACTCATGAAGAGTAGCATACCAGTGGAGACATGGGGAAGGAGCAGTGGGGATTTACTGCTGACAGTAGCCACTATATTATATGTAATTACTTTTATCTACACTCTCTACTTCAATAAAAATTTCTGGGAGCTTCCGAGAGGGTGACCGTATCTGTGATGTTTGTGATCAACCAGTTGATAATGGAAGGGCTGCCGTACTTTTCAATAATGTTAAAGGCCAGACTTTATAATATAGCTAGATATTACCTTACCAGACTGTTGTACATGATATATAATTTTGAATATAACATTTGGTAGATGTTAATATAATAAATCTGTGTCCTCATAGAGTCAGAAAACAGAAGATGGGGCTCCAGTTTCCAGAGATCACATCAGCCTCGTTTTCCCCCTATGTATCATAATCCCAACCAAGGACACCAGTGGAGAGGCCTTGGGCCTTACTCATCTAGATTTGAAGCTGGTCCTTCAGGTAAAAAATAAATTCATAGAATGGCATCAGACATGCTTACAATTGATGCATATCTAACATTCCTCAAAATAGTAGATACACAGATAAATTCTTTTTTTTTAGTCTTTTCATAGTTTATTAATTTTTTTATCATTCTGCCAAACATAGTCTTCCCATTTTGTTATAATTTTGTATTTGAACAACAGAAAACTATTGTAATAGTCATATATACATATGTCCTTTTAACTCAATCCTAATAAAATACAGGACAGTAATAACACCATTCTGAGTTTTTTCCGTGACTTGGCTTATACTGTGTAAAAGCATTACAGAGTAATCTGGGAAATAAAAACAAGTCCTTTACATCTTACATCTGTAATACAGATGATATCTGGTTTTAATGCAGATGTTAAGCTGACTTGGGCACATAGTAATTTGCACTTTAAATACATGGAGAACTTCACATCTACATTTTAAACCTAAATCTGAAACAGTTGTTGACAGTCTAACTCTATAGACTTTCAAATTACTTCAAATTTATAATTTTAGCCTTTCAAATAGTAGTACTGTGAAAACACATCATTATTTTCCGTCTAAATCATGAAATAGTTTTTTACATTATGACCGTAAAAACTTGTAAATGTTTCAGAAATTGTTAGTGTAACAGCTAACTAAAACCAAGTGCCATTTTCATCGTGAACATAGGTCATGCAGAGCATTCTAAATGTTCCATTATTAAAACTAGGAAAGGGAAAAACTGCAGAGGTTTGGATTTAAAGTTATTTTAGAGATTCACTTGAACTAGTGTAACCTTCAGAGGCTTGCCAAATAATGCCACCAGCTATCCAGCAGAGCTTTCAGATGGTTTAATTCATTGTGCTTAGCAACATTCCATCCTCTTCTCTAAATTCTAGGACAGTATGAAGATAAGTATGATTTCTCCTTTATCAAGTAACAGGCTGTCAGTCAATAAACATTTATTATCAGCTATGTGCCAAGCCCTATGCTAAGCACCAAGTATACAAAGGCAAAACCAAAATTAGATCATCTGTGTATTTATGTTATTGGCATATAACTGAGGCTAAAGAAAAAAAATTTTTTACATTAATTCACATGCATATTGAATTATTTTAACTCACACAAAAAAATGATAGGTGAATTTGCCCCCTGCCCTAAAAGCAAATGGGGAATACCACATTTTCTGGAATCCTGTATCACTGGAAAACATGACATTTGGGGATATAATTGCCATGGACATAGTTTGTTTCTTGTTTTAATACAAAGCAAGATGTAGCATATGTATGTCTAAAATATCATATTATTTTACTTACAATATGCCTGTAATACCTAGTTGTTTTAGATTAGAGGCATCTCAGTGGCCAGGGACAGAGTGTTAGACTTGGAATCCTAAAGACCTGAATTCAGATCCTGCCTCAGACACTTACTAGCCATGTGATCCTAGGCAGGTTACTTAACCTCTCTCCCAGCCTCAATTTCCTGATCTATAATTATAAATTATATCAAGTATTATATTATAATAATGATGTTAATTATTTTAGTAACAGCATCTACTTCACAGTTTTAGTGTAAAAATCAAATGGGATATTTGTAAAGCCTGTTGTAAGCAGTAAAGAGGGGCAGCTAGGTGGCCAGTGAATAGAGTGGCAGGCCTAGAGTCAGGAAACTCATCTTTCTGAGTTCAAATCTGGCCTCAGACACTTACTAACTGTATGACCCTGGGCAAGTCACTTAACCCCGTTTTGCCTCAGTTCCTCATCTGTAAAATGAGCTGGAGAAGGAAATAGCAAACCACTCCAGTTATCTTAGTCAAGAAAAGTCCAAATGGGGTCACAAAGAGTCGGGCACGACTGAAAGAACTGAAAAAAAAAAGAAAGAAAACCACAGTAGAGTACTATATAAATGCCAGTTATTATTAGTATTTCTCTGGTTTGAGCTCCTTACAGATGTAGAGAATCATGCCTTGCAATAAATGTGTGTTGGATTAGAGTGAATCTTTTCCTGAATTACTAAATCAGTATACAGAGACACTGCTAACAACTGGGAAAATCAGGAAAGCCTTCCTTTAAGAGACTCCTGAACTGATCCTTGAAGAAAGCTAGGGATTTTAAGAGGTAGAATCTGGAAAGATAAATAGGAGCCAGACTGTGGCGAGCTTTAAATACCAAAACAATGGTTATGTTCTTTTATCTCACCAAAGAGCCAATGATGATTTTTGAGTAGTGATATCATTAGACCAGCATCTTGGTAATATTAAATTGATTACTGTGTGGAAGATAGTTTGGGGAAGAAAAAGACTACAAGCAGGAAGACCAATTAAGAGGCTATTGCGGGAGGGGCAGCTAGATGGCACAGTGGATAGAGCACCGGCCCTGGAGTCAGGAGTACCTGGGTTCAAATCCAGCCTCAGACACTTAACACTTACTAGCTGTGTGACCCTGGGCAAGTCACTTAACCCCAATTGCCTCACTTAAAAAAAAAAAAAAAGAGGCTATTGCGGGAGTCCAAATGAGAGGTGACTTAAAGTATCAGCTCTATAAAATCTTGTAGAGGAGCTTGGCGGGAAATTGCAGGCAGGATGATCTCAAGTAATAGTGGAGGAGGAAAAAACAAATTTACAGGAAGCTGAGCAAAAGATCAAGTTAAGCTAAATCATGCCAAGAGCATTTAGAGATGAAATTGCAAGGGATACAGTAAACAGGTGGAAAATGGAAAAGATTGTTCAAGGTTAATGTAAGAAACTGTTCTTCTCATCACTAACAGCAGAGCCACCGTCACAAGACCCGAATACCAAAGTCCCCAGTTTGCTGCATGAGAAAGTAGAAGTGGCACTAAGGAAGATCAAGAGGGGCAAAGTATCAGGACTAGACTAAATGCAGTTTACATTCAATCTTGAGGCAGCACAATTTCAAGGTCATTGAGAGATTGGCTCTTCAAAATATATGCAAGATAATAGCCATGGGAAAAAAGATATCATTACTAAAAGCAAATGAGACAACATCAGTAGCCACCAACTACTGGTCTTCTATAGGGATATAGAATAGGAATTCCCCTCTCCCTACAAAATCTTTATGAAAATAATCTACATACGTATCAAGGGCATCCTTGACAAAGGTATGAAAGGGAACAGATCTGCCTTCATAAACAATATTCCACAGCAGACGCCATCTTTAAAGTTACCCAGTTGACTCAATGGTGCAGAAAATAAGATTTCCCTTATAGTTATTGTTTAACTATAAAAAGACTGCTGATCCCATAGAACATAAAGCTTCTCTCCCAACAGCTGTCTTCCATGTATATGTTAAAATTATCACAGATTACTTGAAAGATACTATAGATGATGATGACCCCCTGATTATAAGAATCAAACAAAGCATAAAACTGGGAGAACCATAATCACCAGAGATATTTGCCTTTGTCATGAAGGATTCCCAGCTCAGAAGCCACTTAGAAAAGGAATTCCTTGTAGAGACAGTGAGGTCCTCCAGATATTCCTGTTGATGAGTGACATTAGGCTCACTGATCCAAGAGAACATTGCAAAGCCTCCTAAATAAGGTAAATTTTCACTTGAGAGACAGTTTGACATATTAGATTGAGGGCCGTACTTGAAATGAACATTACCTGGGTCCAAGTCCTTCCCCTGGTATGCACTAGCTATGTGACCATAGGCAATTCACTTAACTTCCCAATACCCAAGGCAACTCTTTAAGGCCATAAGTTAGAGAGAAGTTTCTAATCTGCATTGATGTAGAGTTTTTCCACACCAGGAGTTCCTCACAATCACAGGTTCAGACACTCCCCTCCCCCCCAATTTTTTTTTCTTCTCCTAAAAGCATTCAGCCTAATTGTCTGAGTTTTGGAGAGGCATGAAGGAGAAGGGAAACCAAGTATATGAAGAATATTTATTACCCAAGTCATGATATATAGTTGGATGGACAACCCATATATTCATCGTTCAGGCATAGCAAATAGACATTCAACTGGACCCATTATTGAATAGAAGAAAAAGAGCAGGATGGATTGTACTTGGGAAATCATGTGGTGCTTTTAATGATCCCAGGCTCCTCCTTGAAGCAAAAGCCCACCTTTTTAACAGTAGCATTCTTTGTTGGAGATAGAGGCTATATTTTAGATATCTCCTCTTTGAGAAGAGGAGAGATGGAATATTGTATAAGAGGAACATCTTTTAGTTTGACTAGAATAAAAGGTGCATAAAGGGGAGTAATATACGGTAACACTAGAAAAGTAAGTGTGGATGTTAAATTGTAGAAGGTTTTTAAAACCAGACTTAAGGGGGCAGCTAGGTGGCACAGTGGATAAAGCACTGGCCTTGGATTCAGGAGGACCTGAGTTCAAATCCAGCCTCAGACACTTGACACAACTAGCTGTGTGACCCTAGGCAAGTCACTTAACCCTCATTGCCCTGCAAAAAACAAAAAACAGAAAGCAAAACCAGACTTAAAAATGGCATGTTTTATCTTAAAGGTACTAAGAATCAGTGAATATTTTTGAATAGAGAAGGACATGGTGAGACCTGTTTCTGCAATAATAACTTGGCAGCTATGTGGAGGAATGGATTGGGAAGGGGAAAAAGCTACTGGAAGCAGAGAAAGCATTTAGAACTCTAATGTACTAGTGTGGGGGAGAATTTATGAGAACTTAAACTAGGGTAGAGGCTGTGTAAGTGAAGAGAAGGGGACAGATGTGAGAGATTTGTGGAGGAACAATCAGCAAGACTTGGGAACTGTTTCAGTATGAGTGGTGATGGAGGGAGAAGAATTAAGAATGACCTCAAGGTTGAGAACCCACATACCTAGAAGGGGGTGCCCAAAACTGGGGGCGGGGGGCAGAGAAAAGAGATTTGGAGGAGAGCTGGATTTGAGGAGAAATATAATGAGCTCCATTTTGGACATCCAGACATCCATATGCCTCTGTGTCTTCCAAGTAGACACGTCCAGCAGTTACTGTGCAAGCCAAGTCATGTAGATAAGTGGTGCCAATCACAAATAGAAACAGACCCCTGCTGACCACATATTGAATTAGAAAGCCACAAATTAGCTGTGAGTTTGATATCTCTGATGTGAATGACCTGGGGGGTTCACTGTAGCCAGTCTTATCTCTATATCCCTAAAATTATCCTTATTCAGTCTATCAACATGTAGTATCAGAACGTACAGTAGTATGTCATGGTTGGCTTCCAAGAGTTTACTGGCAAATGCTCCTCTATCCATTCACTTTCCTAGAGCAGAAAAGAGAGAGACCACCATTGTGTTATATGTGATACAGGAATAATTTGCTCAATTTGTATGAGATTGGGAGCTTCTAGAGAGAACAAAATCATTTGTCATTATTGTTCTTTTTCCTTTAATAATTCAATTCAGTGACGTGACTATTCTCAACAATACAATGATCCAAGACAATCCCAAAGGACTATTGATGAAACATGTTATCTACCTCCAAAGAGAACTGATATTAATGGAACAAACTGTCATTTTTTTCTTTTAATCGAGTTTTCTTGTATAAAATTATTAATATGGTCATATTTTACATGATCGTACGTGTATCACCCATATCTGATTGCTTGCTGACTCCAGGAGCAGGGAGGGGAAGGAGAGAAGGAGGGATAAAAATTGGAACCCAAAACTATAAATAAAAATGTTCATTACATTTTAAAATAATAATAATAATTCAATTCAAGCCTTAAGTGCCTATTTTATATACAAGGCATTCTGCCAAGTATTATAAAAGGTCATCATAAGTTGCTTATGATCGATGGTCAAGTTTATATTTACACATACACACATTCATGCATATATGTGATTGAGTACATATATATACACACATACATACATAAAACTTCTTTTTAAATTCTCGGTCTTACAGGCTGGTGGGACTTCAGACTAATCAAGAGTGCTCTACCAGGGTTCATTAAGATCATGGCCTTTATTCTACTTAGTGCATGCCAAGCTTCCAATATCTTCCCAACAGTTTCTTATTTTCCTTTTAAAAAAAAGGTTTTTGTTATCGATATATTTTTTTGATACAACAGATACTAGCCAGCAGATACTCGGACAAACCTGCCACACACAGTTTGTTTCTGAGAACAGTTAAGGGTGTAATAGGGTGATTACAGCCAGGAGTACATCATTTAGCAGTATATATGTGAATATTAAATTTACCAACTATTAAGAGAAATCATGGGGTGATGGATGAGTCAGGAAAGCCCAGGTTCATTTTCTACCTGAGATACATACTGGGTTATGACCAATGGCAAGTTACTTAACCTCAGAGGCAGTCTAGCTAAGTAGTTAGGAATGCTGGGGCTTGAAGTCAGAAATTCAAATCCTGCCTATTGAGTGGGTGGCCCTGGGCAGATCACTCACTGCATTCTCTGAGCTTCAATTTCTCCATCTGCCAAAATGAGTATAATAATAGTACCTATTTCACAGGGTTGTGAGACTTAGATGAAAAATATATGTAAATTGCTTTTTCAGCTTTAAAAACACATTGTTCTTGTTGTTCTTTGTTGTTCTTGTTGTTAGTCTCCCAGGCAACTTTTTGACACAGTTGCTGATCTGTGCCAGTGGAGAAAATTTCCATATCTAGAATTCCCTACACTAGTGAAGTCAGAGCTGGAAGGAAGGAAGGAAGGAAGGAAGAAGGAAGGAAGGAAGGAAGGAAGGAAGGAAGGAAGGAAGGAAGGAAGGAAGGAAGGAAGGAAGGAAGGAAGGAAGAAGGAAGGAAGGAAGGAAGAAGGAAGGAAGGAAGGAAGGAAGGAAGGAAGGAAGGAAGGAAGGAAGGAAGGAAGGAAGGAAGGAAGGAAGGAAGGAAGGAAGGAAGGAAGGAAGGAAAGAAGGAAGGGAGAGAGGGAGAAAGGGAGAGAAGGGAGAAAGGATAGGGAGAGGGGGAAAAAGAATCATAGAGAAAGGAAAGGATTTGTGTTTTAATTTTAATCATTTATTAGCACTATCTGTTATCATTTGATCTCACTTGTTTTGGCCCTTTAGTGTTGTTTTTATTTCCAGTAATTTCTTAATTACTTGCATATGTCTACAATTATAAATCATCACACATTCCTTTACTTTTATCTGTTGCTCATACCCAGTACAGTTTTCTAGTAAACTCTCCAAAGGGTGATCCCACTCAGAAATAGGAAACCTTCAGCAAGAGTCTCAGCTCAGTCATTTTAAGTTCCAAAAGCAGTTCTTAGCTGTGCGGCCTGTTGCAGAAACCCAGATTATAAGCAGCCATCATTTCAGTAGAGTGGCTCTTGAACCTAAAGTCGGATTCACTGATGGTGGTTGTTTCAAACACTTAAGAGTATTACATGCCAATTAGTCCTGTCTAGTTAATGAAGTATAACAACTTCATTATCAACAGAAATATCACGGTGTTCACCTTATTATCAAATATTTATTGCACCCTTACCGAGTAAATGTTGTACCCTGGGGCTACAGAAATCTAACTCAAATACTCAACGTGGTTTGCTGTTTTTCAGTTATAGAAAATTCACAGAGAATTGAAAAGTTGAACTCTAGGAGTTAGGAAGGAAAGGATAGGTGTCAGAACCTTTAAATTCATTGAATAATCTCCCTCTTAATCTTTTCTCCTAAAAATTTAATTGCATTTCCAGTAGATCATTTTTTAGCCATCATCTCTGTGGGTCTTTGCCCTTCCTAAGTCTCACTACATCATATTACCAAGTTTGATTTTTAAAAATGTCAAGAGGGATAACTGAATTCTGAGAAACATTTGTCAGATGTGGGCCTTGGTGCCAACAGGGCTTAGGTGCTTTGGCTGTGGCAGGAGGGGTCAAGTGTTGTCTAAGGTGCTCCTCTTGTTGCTTAGGAACAATAAAACATGAATGACCTCAGGAGCCAGAATCAAGGGCTTTGCTGAACTTAAACAAGTAGTGCTTTGAATTATGAAGAAATCTGGTTTTATCCTATTGGGAGATGGGTAACAGTCTTGATACAAAAGAATATCCCTGGGATGATAGTGCAGGTTAAAGTACAGGACTGGAAATTTTAGCTCTTTGAGGTCATCAGTTTGAAAGTAAAAATTAAGCTATAAAATATTAGGTTAGTCTAGTTTCAAAGAGTTTAGAAATGCAGGAGGGGCGGCAGCTAGGTGGCACAGTGGATAAAGTAGGGGCCCTGCATTCAAGAGTACCTGAGTTCAAATTCAACCTCAGACACTTGACACTTACTAGCTGTGTGACCCTGGGCAAGTCACTTAACCCCCATTGCCCTGGAAAAAAAAAAAAAAAGGTATTATACAATAGAAATGCAGGGAGATCCATAAACCTTGTGTCAGGAAGGCCAGGGAGCATTCTACTTGTGTTTTCCCATGTAACAGTGAATATAATATTCTTTTTTCCTGTATTTGTTTTCTCAATTCAGGTAGCCTATATGATACATATTATATGGAATATGTTGTTAGGATAAAGCAATGAATATTTTGTTCAAGAAATTTTCTGCTCTAGTTTTAGCTTCTGTAAAGAAAGTCTTTTCTGAAAAGTACGAGTCACCGTGTCACCTCTTGTTGAATTTTGCCTACCTCAGTGCTCTTGTCCTCTGGGCTTCTTTCTCAGCAACGTTTCATAGAATTCACAGTGGGAAAGCAAAGAAGCCCCAGATTCTAGGCTGATAGCTATATTCCTAGAGCAGTGGTAGAAGTGGGGTTTGTTTGTGCCAACAAAAGAGCTAGTCTCTCCTCCAAAATCAACATAGTGGGGTAAAAATAGTTACCCTTGGATGGCGAGCCCTCTGAGGCTCTGAGCTTTCCAGTTCCTGTATTGGTAAGGGTTAAGCCTGCTCCCTTTGGCTGGGTAAGGAGAATTAAACATGAAAAATCACAGGCCTTGGATGGTCTTTCCTGGCCGGGTGGGACCATTCCTGCAAATGTGTGGCTATCTTCCATTGTTAAGCGAGGCCTGGCAGAAAACTTACTCCCTGTAAACAATGGTAACCACCGAGGTGTGAACTCCATCATCCCTATTAACCTCGGGAGTGTTAAACATCAAAGCCTACTTAGAACTTTTTAAATGCTAACCGGTGGTCAAAGAACAAAACTACAGCTGAAGTGAGAAATGCTTAACCTTTTCCCTGCTGTTAGATACCTTTGCATTGGCCAGCTGGTGATAAATGATCTGTAAGATCCCACACATGGTAACAACCAAGTCACCGATCTTCCTGTGGATTTTCGTGTTTCTGCTAATACTTTAGTACGTCGAAGGGGATTTATGCAGACATGTTTATAGATCTCGATTGGCCGTGGTCACAGGAGATTGAGATAGTATAACTGAAATGAGTAAATCACTTGCAAACCTCATGTTAGGCCATTTTTTTAAACCTTATTCCTTAACAGCCTTTTGCCAGAGATGCTAACAAGTGGCAGTTTGTTGGATTTAAGTTTCCCACCTCCAATACAACCCCTGGTGGAGGTGTGATCTAGCAGTGAAAACAGCCAAAAGGTTGTAACCCAGGAAGAGAGAATATGTTGGATAACTACCTCTTGAATTAACATGTGCCCTGTAAGACTTGTCCTTATATATTAAATTTTAACTTTCACTAAATCCTTCCGTTGATGTGTCTGTCACACTGTTTTATGGAAGTTGACCCTGGGTTTTCAAAAATCTCTCTAAGCTCTACTAAACTGGAAATCCTTTTTAATATGGGCCCAGGCGCTATGTATCTGCTGTCGATGGATTATTAGCATAACCAAGCTTGGAGAAGCTGACTAGTCAGAAAGTCACTGGCTTTTTAAAAATTTCACCCTTTTTATTCAATCTACATCTTGGTGTTCCTTGAAGTTTGGAGCTTTTATGCCAGAATTCTCTTCCAAATACTCCCTATCAAGAAAGCAAAAGGTGACTGAATTATAGGAATGGAAAGAAGAAATACTACAGGAACCGTGGAAAGCCGCACATTGGTTTTTTTCCCCTACTTGGCAAAATTTCTACCTGAAAGCCATCTGCATAGAGATTTTCAGTTCCAAAAGTCATTGGCAGCAATAAATGTCTAGATATAATGCAGATGGTTGGGATTGGTGTTAACAGGAACAATTTTGTCTATGTTTCCTAAAGGGAAAAGCTTCAGCTCTACTCTTTCCCCCAACAGCTCTATCTCTCTTAATGAATTGCTTCCCACTTTATAGATCATAGGATAATGGGGGGGGGGGGACGGCGGCAGGGAATGATAGTGACTGGTGGCAACAACTGAAAGGAGAATAAAGCACTGCCCTCCAAATACATGCTTTTGGTAAATACTCAGCTATGTGTTGTTTTTCCTAATTGAACTATTTTGAGTGATTGAATTATAAGGTTTGGATTTTTTTTTTTTTTGGTACATATCTCTTAGGTAGAGGATATAGGTCAGAAGAGCCAATCCAGAAGAGAAGATTCCAGCACACTCCCAGGTAAACAGATCTCATCTACTTTAAAAAAATAAATAAAGTATTATTCTTTTTTCCCATATAAATATTTTATTATTTTCCAGTTACATTTTTTTTTTTGGTGGGGCAGTGAGGATTAAATGACTTGCCCAGGGTCACACAGCTAGTAAGTGTCAAGTGTCTGAGGCTGGATTTGAACTCAGGTCCTCCTGAATCCAGGGCCAGTGCTTTATCCACTGCTCCACCTAGCTGCCCCTTTCCAATTACATTTAAAGATAGTTTTCAACATTTGTTTTTAAATAAATTATTATTCTAGGCCAAAATGCAATGGTTCTCACTTAAACTCTGGGTCTCACTTTCCTCATGAGTAAATTGAGGAGGCTGGACTAAGGGATCTCTAAGGTTTCGGCTTAAGTCTATCCTTTTATGACTTTTTATGATTTATGTTTTAGAGCAAAGCCTTAAAAGCATTTAAATATCATGGTCAGGCAGCTAGGTGGCGCAGTGGATAAAGCACTGGCCCTGGATTCAGGAGGACCTGAGTTCAAATTCGACCTCAGACACTTGACACTAGCTGTATGACCCTGGGCAAGTCACTTAACCCTCATTGCCCCACCAAAAATATATATATATATATATATCATGCTCTACCAACCTATGTTAATTAAATAGAAACTAGGTAATGATTTTACCAAAGGAAAAAAAAAATAGTTGGGACTCAAACTGGAACTCAAAAAGCCACTGATCGTATCAGTTGCTTCAGAATAAAAATGAAAATAATTCAATTTGCTCCTAATCATTTGCAGAGCTACTGAGTCAATATTTGCTAACTGCTTTCAGATCTTTAAGTGAAAAGAGCTAGGCAAATACCTCGTAGTGATGTTTGTTTAGTATTTTCTGTTTTCCTTTCTAGGATTTTTGTTTACTATATGAATTATATTAGCCAGTATTCATTGAAGGCCTGGGCAGATTTTAAATATTATTCCTTGAGCCAGTTTATAGTGTGAATTTTAAACTGTTTTCACACAGGCTTCAACAATGCTATATATTAAAATCTTGCCAACAATTTCAAGTGACTTAAAAGCAGTGATAGCAAGTAGGGCAATATATAATCACTTTACCATTGAAACTTGCCAACCCACAATTATAATAGAAATACTGCCACAAACCTTCATAGGAGAGAAAGGGGAGTGTGGCTTACCTTCTCTTAGTGAGAATGGGTCAGTAAGGTAGCTAAGCCAGGGTCATTTACTCCCTTATAGAATTTAGCCCAAGCATCTTTAATACTGAAAAAAAAAAAGGAAGACTGGGATCGCTACAAATTATATAATGAACCTGTAGCATTAGCAGGCCTTCAGCACGTATTTCTTCAAAAATATATAAACTAGGTCTCTTTGGAAAGTAAATGGGTACTATCACCATGTGATGCTAGTCCGTATTTGTATTTATTTTTAATATTAAATGTATTCCCCTGGCCTTTTTGCAAAGGGTTCAAATACATATTTTGTTTAGAGCTAAAAGAGAAGTGTCAATCAGCAAATCTCAGAAAGCCATCCTTAAATTCAGTGTCTAGCTCTAATGAAGGAGTTTTAAGTTATGGGGCGGGGGGGATATTATTATGGTAGCATTAAGAAGATTTAAAGGCAATTTAAGGTACTTGGTAGATTTACTTATCTGGTTTAGAATATAAAATACATGTCACATTCATACAGCTTCCACTATATTTTATACTTTGTCATTGTACTAGTCTGTTATTGCTTATAAATTCATTCAAAACAGTGCCTTTGCAGTCATTCATAAATAAAATTGTTCATTTTAAATTGTTTCGATAACATCTTAAAACTTGTCCTGGATATATGAAAGTGTTCTCCACATAATACAAGGTGACCCAGATTTATAGAAAGAAATCCACTACAAAATATTTACTCTCAGTAGCATCCTTACTGATGGCAAAATCATTAAAATAATGCTGTCTGACTGGTATTGTTAAGGGGGAAAAACAGCTAAATAGAATCTGTAAAAATACAGCCAGGAAAAAAAATTTAAGAAAAAGCATCCCATTAAGCAAAAGCCAGATGATCGTTTGTCGGGGATGGTATAGAGGGAATGTATATGTACAGTTATCCCTTCCTCATCACAGGGGTTAGGGGCACAGAGCCCCCCACGTTCTGGACAATCCACGTAAAATGTTTTGGCTGTCCCTTCCTGCCAGAAAAGAAGTCTGAATGTTTTCTGTTTTCTTTTATAGGGTTTTCATAGTACCTTATTGTAAAATTTGGATTAAGTATTTGGCCATAGGCTATATGCAAGTCAATGTTAAGTAAAAGTACCGTAGGAAAGAATTTTTTCTGTGTCGTCTGCTGACCTTCACATGTCATCTCTGGCTTCCATAAAACTCCCTCCAAAATCCCATTTAATGGATTATGCCAACCCACAATATATTGAAACCATGATGAAGAAAGTTGAGATGGGGAAGGGATAACTGTGTTGGTCAAAGACCCCTCAGGTCCCTTCCATCTCTAAGATTCCACAGTTCTAAGTAACTTTGTCGTTTAAGCAACTAAAGGATGTTCTAAAAGTATTGTACTTATTTTAACGTTATGCTTTATCAAGTCTCCTTGAAAACTTTCTTCACACAACAGGGAGATTATTTTTTACTTCCTATCCTAAAAAAGAGAATGAAGGCCTCCACCTATCTGCTCCCCGAGTGCTTGTTAAGAGAAGCAACATGGGGGCAACTAGATGGCACAGCTCTGGATTCAAGAGGACCCAAGTTCAAATCTGGCCTCAGACACTTGACACTTAGTAGCTGTGTGACCCTGGGCAAGTCACTTAACCCTCATTGCTCCATCAAAACAAAAACAAGAAGAGAACCAACATGAAAGAGTGGATAAATGACTAGCCTTAGAGTCATAAATACTTAGGTGAAAGTACTTCCTCTGACACATAGTAACTGTGAAACCAGGGGGAAGTCACTTGGTTTTTCAGTGCCCCTGATAACGTCAGGAGTACATTGTATTTGAGTCTCCTGGTTATCTGTGTTGATAGAGGGACTCTACACACTGGGAGTTCCCTACACTAACAAAATCACAAGTTGAAAGCCTGCCACTGCTCCCTTCCCCAAAAAAGTGGGAGTGCTTCACAATTGCTAGGGCTAGAATAGGGGTTAAACAAAAATTATCTGCCTTTCTCCATATGAGAACTGATTGCTATAAAATATTTACTATGAGTCATCTCACTGCGACTCATTTTCTGTTTCTTATTACTTATTTTCTTTTAATATTTGTACACTAAGAATGGATAGTGGCGTGTTGATGTTGTCATCATCATTATTGTTAAGTGAAACACAGGCAAAGATAGAATTCTGGTTCTGTGATACAGAGTCAGGCATGAAGTACTTCCAGTAGAAAACTGGAAAACAAGCTGTTGAGAAATAGTATTAGAAATCCTGATTTATAAAGCCATTAGGAGACAAAGGCTTCAAGATGTATCAGGAAAAAGAACAGTGACCCACCCTGCCTCCCCCCACACACACACCCACAATTCCTCCAAAAAGATCTAAAAAATGTACCAGACAGAATCTTAATCGGGATATCCAAGAAAAACATCACAGTGAATTATTTTCCTAGCTCAGGTCCAAATAGACAGACAGAAAGGTCTGTGGACTCTGGGGACAACGTTTAGCCAGAAGTGTGTCACGTGTAGCATCCCAGAGCAGAAGGAGGTTCTGTATGCACCAGAGCAAGAAGAGGTCCCAGATTCAGCCTAGAGGGGCCTCGGCTGTGTAGGATGCAAGAAAAGATGTCCATTGTTGCTCACTGCCCAGTTCCAGGTCCCAGATCCAGGGCAGACTAAGGAGGAGACGTGCCCCTAAGAGTGGTATTCCAGGATTAAGAGTGGTTACTGGGCACAGCTAGGTGGCGCAGTGGATAGAGCACTGGCCCTGGATTCAGGAGGACCTGAGTTCAAATCTGGCCTCAGACACTAAACACTTACTAGCTGTGTGACCCTGGGCAAGTCACTTAACCCCAATTGCCTTACCAAAAAAAAAAAAAAAGAATGGTTATAGGCCCTGGGCTGTGTACCCAGCAAGGAGCATTGAGAAGCAAGTTGAGAAATAATCAGCATCTGTGTGGCTCAGAGCTCAGGAGCTCTCACTTCCAGCTTCTAGACCATTCTGAAGGTTGCAGAAGAATAACCAAGGCAAGAACCCCAGATCCAAGGGAAGCCTAATACTGTTCTATCACTGAACTAGCAGAGCTTTCCAGCCATCTGATAATAGCTGAGTCCAGCAGCTGTCTACTGGAACTCCAACCAAGAGCAACTCTACAGGCCTTTTGTTCAAGCCCAAACTCAGGCCAGGAGAGGACAGGGAACTCAAACCAAAGCTCAAACTGGGGGACTAGCAATCACACGTTACCCTGTATCAGACCACTTTGGGAACACTGAAAGCTTCTCTAACCCGAGATGTCTCTGATATGCTGGAACAGAACACTCAGTATCCCAAGAAAGCAGTGACTAAACCAGCCCAGACATTCCCACCAAAAGTATGCAGAGCCTGGCCCTAAGACTAAGTCTGAAGTTAGGAATTAGGCTAGATGAGCAAGAAAAAAAAAAAAGACTCCTACCATAAAAACTATTATGGTAACAGGGACTCTCGAGATACAAATGCAGAAGAGAATGACTCCAAAATATCTACAAGCAGAACTTCAAAGTAAAATGTAACTTAGACAAAAATTCAACCAGAATTCTTGGAAGAGATAAAGATTCTGTGACCTCAGGGTGAAGTGAGTAGAGCTAGGGGAACGAACAGCTTATACAATAACAACAAGATTGTAAAGAAAAACAACATTAAAAAACTTAAGACCACCTATCAAAGCAGTGACCACAAGAGACCAATGATGAAGCATGTTACTCATCTCCTCACAAAGAAATCATAAACTCAAGTTGCAGGAAGAGACAAACATCTTCAGCCATAGCCACTGTGTGGATTTGTTTTGTTTGACCATGCCTTTCTGTTACAAGGATTTGTTTATTTGTTTTGATTGGTTGTGGGCTTTAGGAGGAAGTAGAGGAGTAGGAGAGAAATGAGGGTAGCAATAGTGATGCCAAAATAAAAGGAATGTTCCATTTAAACTTTTTTAATACACAGAAGAAAAGTTCAAAAGGAAGCACAGACTAAAAACTTTGAAAGTAACACATTGCGAGGAAAGAATCTTAGCAACAGATTTCTCAGATAAAGGCCTCATTTTTCAAATGTGTAGGGAACTGAGCCAGATTTATAGGAATGAGAGCTGTTTCCCAATTGATAAATGATGGAGATGAACAGACAGTTTCCAGAGTAAGAAATCAAAACTATCCGTAGTCATATGAAAAAATGCTCTAAATCACTAATAGAGAAATGTAAATTACAACTCTGAGGAGCCACCTCACACCCATTGGATTAGCTAAGGTAACAGAATAAAATGACACATGGAGTAGATGTGGGAAAAGAGGTACTGTTTGGTGGAGTCATGAACTGGTCCAACCATTCTGAAAAGCAGTTGCCCAAAAAGCTATTAAACTGTGTATGTCCTTTGACTCAGTAATATTGCTATTAGGTCTATACCCCAAAGAGATCAAAGGAAAAAGAAAAGGATACATATATACAAAAATATTTAAAACAGCTCCTTTTGTGGTAGCAAAACATTGGAAACTGAGGGGATGCCCATCAATTGGGAAATGACTGAACAAGTTAATGAATTAATGGAATACTACTGTGCTGCAAGAAATGATGGAGATCCAGAAAAACCTATCAGAAGGACTTATATGAACTGATGCAAAGTGAAATGAGCAGAACCAGGAGAACAATTTATGCAGTAACAGCAATATTGTAAAGATAATTAACTGTGAAAGATTTAGTAACTCTGATTAATGTAATGACCTACCACAACTCCAAATGACTCATGATGAAAAATGCTATCCACATCCAGACAGAAAACTGTTATACTCAAAGTATAGGTTGAAGCATAATTTTTTCCTTTCTCTCTCTTTTTTGGTTTGTTTTGCTTGATTTCATATTTGTAATAGGTTTTGCATTTCTTGCCTTCTCAATGGGTCAGAGAGGGAGAGAATCTGAAACTAAAAATAAATTTGAATTAAAAAAAGTAATGTGTTATATTTATTATACATGTTTTTAAAAAACAAACAATGGAATGGAGATTCATGGTTTTAAATGCAATACTCTTTGTGTTTTACTTTGTATATGAAAATATTCATGGTATTTTTTGCATTCATTAAATTTAGAATTTTTAAAATACTCTTTTAAAAAATAATAATCCTTTTCCCTTTTCATTGCAAACATTTCAGACAGTCACATCAAATCCAAAAAAGATCTAAACAACAGGGGAAGGGAGAGAGAGAATATTGATTTATCTCACACACACACACACACACACACACACACACCCTAGGAGTTAGGAGACCAGATAGTCTCAACTCTGCCTCTCATGACTTCAGCAAGTCAATTAACTTCGCAGGGCCTCAGTTTCCTCATTTGTAAAGTGGGATGGGAACTCAATGGTGGGAATATAAATGATCTCTAAAGTTGCCACAGCTCTAATAGGCTACAGTTCTCTGAGTTGGCCTAGAAGTTTGAAAGACTCATACAAAAGTTTTTGGCCTTTAGCTTTGACTTGTGGAGAAATGTTCCCTATCCTTCAAGGAAAGAAGTTCCCTTCTAGTTGTTTCTAGCTTTAAAAATAAACCCATTTGTGTCTCTGCACTTAATAAACCCAAATATGTATAGCTTCAGGCATCAGCTTGTATTCAAATCCCATCTTCCATTTTTAAAACCGTGTATTCCCCAGATATTTTAATACCTTTGTATTTCCAAAGTATGAAATATCCTGATTATAAACTTCTTGTAATTCCTTTTCTTAAAAATATTTGCATGCCTAACTACTTTCATATGGGTCACACAAATCCTATGGAAATCATAAGTTTTGGAACTTGGTCATTTTCCCTTCCATTTTTAATCATTCTTTGTTACAAATGCCTCAGTCTCCTACAGTTTCATTTACTGCTCATTTGAAATTTCGAATGCTTTCAAAAGCTTATTTTCTGGAGTTTCCATTTATACATTCTCAGTGTACACCTACCATTTATTTCATGCTCATTAAAAATGCCACCTATTAATTTCTTTAAATTCATTTTTTCTAGATAATCATAGTCTCTGAGCCCCATGCTGCAAATAATATGTGTGCTCACTGAACACAGGCTTATAAATGGGCCATTTCATTGGCATAACTTTTCTAACATTTTCACGATCCGAGTGCTTCACACTCTTTATTAACTGGTCAGGAAAGTAGGTGTTCTCATTAATCAAAGAAGGAGAGCATGGAACAATAGAAAGAACACTGGAGTGGGAGTCTCTAAACATGGGCTTTTGTTTCAGTACTGCAGTTAACTGGCTTTGTGACCTCCTGGAGCAGCTCACTTATCTCAGAGAGAAGTTGTTTGTCCTTTGTTCTCAGAGGACCATGACATCGGGGTGATGTCATGACTTGCACTGAGTTAGATTTAAGTGAGGGAAGGCTGTGCAAGGTCACCAACCTCACCCTCTCCTCCAGAGCCATCTGGGTCCAGTGGCAAGATAGATATCAGGATGATGAGTGAGATGAGCAGAACCAGAAGAACATTTGTACACAGTATCATCAACATTGTGTGTTGATCTACTGTGATGGACTAGATTCTTCTCACCAGTGCAATGGTACAGAAGAGTTTGAGGGGACTCATGATGGAAGGGGATCTCCAAATCCAGGAAAAAAAAAGAACTGATTGAACAATACTATTTCTTTTGTTTTGGGTGCTGTTGTTTTTCTATTTTGAGGTTTTTCCTCATTGCTCTGATTCTTCTCTTATAACATGACTAATGCAGAAATATGTTTAATGTTACTGTGTGTGTGTGTGTGTATATATGTGTATATATGTATATGTGTGTGTGTATATATCTGTATATATATGTATATATGTGTGTGTGTGTGTATATATATATATATATATATATATATATATATATATATATATATATATATATATAAAACCTATATCTGTCTAGGGGAGGGAGCAGGGAGGGGAGGGAGGGAGAAAAATCTGAAATTGGAAAGCTTGTATTAACAGATGTTGAGAACTATCTTTACATGTAACTGGAAAAAAATAAAATATTTTTATCAGAAAAAAAAAGATATATATCAGGACAACTGGAGATGGCCCAGAATGTTTAAGGTTAAGTGACTTGCCTAGGGTCACACAGCTAGTAAGTGTCTAAGGTGAGATTTGAACTCAGGTCCTCTTGACTCGAGGGCCAATACTTTGCACCAACCGAGTTGCCCCTTCAGAGATAAGGACATTGGATATGATATCTAAGGTACCTTCTGGCTTTTAAGTTCCTCAGCTACTCAATGCTTTGTGATCTCATTAATGTGGGTATCCCCCCCCTCCATTGATGTAGATTACAACCCAGGCATGCCTACCCAACCTGGTGACTCTTGGCCATATCCTCTCATTAGTTTACCATGGAAGGTTCACCTCATGTGTTGAAAGCCTTCGTTGGGTTCTCCTGACATCATAGGGACACCATTGTATCTCAATTAGTCATCCCCCACTCTCACCCATCTTGAGCAAGCACAGTGAACCAGTCACTTAACCCCTTCTGTCCCTCTTAACACCCCCTCCTCACTCCTCAACTTCGATTTCCTTTTTTGGAAAATGAGGGAAATAATGTCTGTAGTACCCATCTTACAAGCTTGTCTTGAAGATAGTGTATATATGGTGCTTTGCAAATTTTAAAGTATTAGATGATGATGATGATGCATTCATTCATTCAACAGCCCAATGTTTTGTTGAACTAGTTATCTTACCGCTTTTCTCAGTATTAACACAGACTCCTGCTCTCCCCAAAGACTTTACTATAAGCGCAACTGCTTGAGGGCTTGACTGTCAGGAAGTCTGACCCATTTCACTCTACACACACACACACACACACACGCACACACCCCTTCACATTCATTCTTCAGTTTAAAATTCTAGTATGTCTTATTTTGTATTGATTGTTTGTGTTCTAGATGGCCTAGATGACACCATAATGCTGCTGGGATGGAGCAGAAATGTTTTACAGATGAAGATGACATTTTAAAACATGGGAATTGAACAAAGAGAAATATACCTGTTTAATTCTACTGTCTGTAAACCAAATCAAAAAAGATTATTTAGAAAAGATGGTGTTCACTTAAAAATAGCATTGTATTTGTGTGGTGTCTTCTGTATTCTGATCTGTTGGTCATTGTCATTAAGTAAAAGTATATAAATTTTTTTCCAGCAAGCAAGATATGACAAAAATTGAAAGGAAATTACCAGTTTATCCATTCAGATTTGGGGTGAGATTTCAAATTAAACTTCACATTAAAAGCCCTTTCCTGGGGCAGCTAGGTGGTACAGTGGATAGAACACCGGCCCTGGAGTCAGGAGTACTTGAGTTCAAATCCAGCCTCAGACACTTAACACTTACTAGCTGTGTGACCCTGGGCAAGTCACTTAACCCCAATTGCCTCACTTAAAAATTAAAAAAAAAAAATTTTTTTTTAAAAAGCCCTTTTCTTCCTATAAGTCATTTCTATACAGTAAAACATCTGGAAAGACTTGAATTTAGCCACTGCTCCCTCTGTGGTGGTAGAGCAAAAAGAGTGATAATTCTGAATGTTCTTTATCACCTTCAAAAGTTTTTATAACATTAATGGGAATGATCTGTGATTTACAGCCAAGTATGACTTTAGTAAGTCCTAGAGAGTTCCTTGAGGCAGATGAGGTAAAGTGACTTGCCTAGGATCACTCAGCTACTCAGTGCCAGAGGCATAATTTGAACCCACAGCCACCTGAATTCTAGCCAAACCCTTTGCAGCACTATGCTGCTGAGAAGTATTTAAAAACAATAACAAATAGAAATTTACCTGGAAAGTATGATATTGACTCTAAGGACAGTGTAGATGGCATAATAGTGTGAGTAGGAAAGTTTTTAACAGTGAGAATAGTAAAGAATTATTTGTGAATATGATGCTGAAATCATCTCTCAATCATGGCTGTTAGGTGCCCAGAATTGTGCTATATGTCATGGGAAATAAAGTATAAGGCATGGCTTCTGCCCCCAAGAAGCATACAATTTAGTTGAAGGAGGGGAGTAATCTTAGTACTAGTAAAAGCAACAATTAGGTGAAAATATATAATTAAGTGATTTGTTATTTGGAATTTAAGTGTTAAAGAGTTTGAGAAGGAAAGATCACTGTAAATTGGAGTAGTCAGGGAAAATATTCTCGTATATGATAGGATTTTTCACTTTTCATGAAGATATTTTCTCTTTGAGGCAACAGAACTTAAACTCTTGAGTTCTCCCTACCATTAGAAGAGCTAAGCTCCTTTGTGTCCCCATGGAAGGTTAAAGACACCGTGAGGGAGGAAGGAAAAAATAGGAGAGGATCAAAAAAGAGAGTAGAAGAAGAAGGAAATAAGGACAAAATGAAAAAGAAAAGTGGAAGGAAAAAAGAGGAATCTGTGGTGAGCAGTGGTAGAATACATCAGGCATTCCCTGATTAATGTCTATGAAAGTTCCTTCCCATTGGCCTAAAAATTATATCTTCACATAACTGATGGACTTTTAAAATTACATCCCCAATATGAAAGAGGGTAGTCTAACAGTACCAGATCTCAAACTGTATTATACAGTGGTAATTCTCAAAAACAATCTGGTATTGGCTAATAAATAGGTTGATCAGTGGAATAGAATAGGTACAAATTACACTATAGTAAATGACTATAATCTAATATATAATAAACCCAAAGATCCAAGTTTTTGGAACAAAAAATTATTTGACAAAAACTCCTGGGAAAACTGGAAAACAGTATGGCAGAAACTAGGTATATAACAACATCTCACACTATATACTAAAACAAGGTCAAAATGGGTATCTGATTTATACATAAAGGGTGATACCATAAGCAAATTAAAAGAGCATGGAATAGTTTATCTGTCAGATTTATGGACAGAGAAAAATTTAGGGCCAAAGAAGATATAGAGAATAATACAAAATGTAAAATAAATAATTTTGATTATATAAAATTAAAAAGCTTTTGCACAAACAAAACTAATGTAACCAAGATTTTAAGGAAAGCAGAAAACTGGGAACAAATTTTTGAAACAAGTATCCCTGATAAAGAATTCATTTCTCAAGTATATAGAGAACTGAGTTAAATTTATAAAAATGCAAATCATTCCCCAAATGATAAATGGTCAAAGGATATGAACAGGCAGTTTTCAAAGAAATAAAAGCTATAGTCATATGAAAAAATACTCTAAATTACTATTTACCAGAGACATGCAAATTAAAATAACTCTGAGGTATTACCTCACACCTATCAGAGTGGCAAATATAACAAAAAATGAAAATATTTGATGCTGGAAGGGATGTGGGAAAACTGGGATGCTAATCCACTGTTGATGGAGTTGTACATGGATCTGACCATTTTGGAGAGCAATTTGGAATTATGCCCAAAGGGTTATAAAAATGTGCATCCCCTTTGATCCAGCAATAATACTGCTAGGAAAAAATAAAAAATAAAATAATAATAATAATACTGCTAGGTTTATATCCCAAAGACATTCCAAAAAAAGAGGAAAAGACCTATTTCCACAAAAATATTTCTAGCAGCTCTTTTTTGTGGTGGCTAAGAATTGGAATCAAAGGAATGCTCATCAATTAGGGAATGGCTAGACAAGCTGTGGTATATGATGGTGATGGAATATTATTGTGCTTTGAGAAATGACAAGAAGAATGATTTCAGAAAGGCCTGGAAAGACTTATATGAATTAACATTTAGTGAAGTGAGCAGAACCAGGAGAACACTGTGCACAGTGACAGCAATATTGTTTGATAAAGAACTGTGAATGACTTGACTATTCTCAGCAATACAGTGATCCCAAAGGACTAATGAGGAAGTATACTATCCCTCTCCAAAGAAAGAACTGATATTGATTGAACACAGACTGAAGCATATTTTTCACTTTCTTTTTTTTCTTGTATTTGAGTCTTCTTATGCAAAATTACTAATATGGTGATGTTTTACATAATTGCACATGTATAACCTAGATTTGATTGCTTACTGCCTTAGGGACGGAAGAAGGGATAAAATTTGGAACACAAAACTAAATTAAAATGTTAATTATTTTTTTAAACTACATCCCCATATTAATACAATTAAAAATGAGTAATTTTCATAATTCTGTCTATGAATACTCCATACAAATTGTACAAGTGTTTTTAATTAGATCGCAGAAAGATCTTTCCTCCTGCTTCAGTTCTTAAGCAGCTCTACTTAGGATCATAGATTTAGAACCAAAAGGACCTTAAAAGGCCATTGTGTCCAGTATTACAAATGACAGTATTATTTTTTATCTGATACTTTTGTTCCATTAAACCCAATAAATCATCATTTTTTTTTCAAAATAACTGCAAGAAGACCTTTTTAAGGTACTGAGTAATAATAGATAAGTTAAAAGTGTTCTTTGCTTGCTTTCTTTCTTTCTTTTTTGGAGGGCAATGAGGGTTAAGTGACTTGCCCAGAGTCACACAGCTAGTAATTGTCAAGTGTCTGAGGCCGGATTTGAACTCAGGTCCTCCTGAATCCAGGGCCGGTGCTCTATCCAGTGTTCTTTACTTTCTGACAGTATCTAAGATAATCATAATGACGAAATAGACCATGATGCCAGAAATGGCTTTGTCAGTTTTAATTTAGCTATTTGTGGTATGTTAGGAAATAACATGTAAAAAACAAAGTCATCAATAAATATTTCTTTCAAATAATGTATTATCAAGAGTTCCTATCCTTCCTGAGCTGACTTCCCTGTGGAATTTTAGTCCACAAGCCCTGTCCTATCCATCCTTTCTCTGATGCCTTTGAAATCTTCCCAAAATTTTAAGTGTTTGCCTCTACCCAACTTTCCACTCAATTATTAAGGTGAAATGACCACTTCTGCAATCATTTCCATCCCAGAAACAACCATTCTTCATTTTTTGGTGAGAATCAGGGCCAGAAGAACAACTTCCTCCTTAGTTCTCCACCTTTTGAAAGATGGAATAATCATTAAGTGGAATTTTAAAAATATTTGCTGCTCTGCTTTGTGAAGAAACAAATCCAATAGATATCTAAATCTTTGAAGTGTTGCCCCCATTGCTACAGTATCATCCCTCCATAACATGATTCTGATTTCTTATCTTTTTTCCACTTTTTATTCAAATGGTCTGGTGACAAGGTGGCTTCTGTTTATACTTCCATTGAATTTTACTTGGTTACTTTCCACCAGGCTTCACCCTTCTAGTTATTAAATGTCTTCATATGAATATATCTTCTTAATATACAATACTGCTCCCCATCTTTTGCTAAATTCAGTTGTTCAGTGCTGTCACAAGTCTCTTAAATTTCAGGGCTCTGGGTCAAATGCCCAGTTGCCTCAGTCTAGTTACATATTAGACTCTGTTATGACAGTTATGACTGTCCAGAGTATTTGGAGTTCTTCAGCAACATAGAAACAACTGATTTTAACTAATAAGAATAACTAGTTAAAATGACCTTTAGTAGCTCCTCCCTCCATTGTCATCACATACTAGTGAGGATAGCCTCAGCTATATAATAATAATTGTAACTAGCATTTATACAGAGCTTTAAGGTTCACGGAGTAGTTTACATGTGTCTCATTTAATCATCACAATAGTCCGGAGAGGCAGGTGCCTTTATTATGAAGAAACTGAGGCAGACAGGTGAAGGGTCACACAACTAATAAGTGTCTGAGGCCAAATTTGAACTCATTTTCCCCTACTCCAAGTCTATCACTCTATCTACCATGCTGGCTTGGTTTTCTCACCCAACCTCCTTTTATGACCACACACAAAGATTGTCAACTATGGCTCTGGTTATATGCTTTGCCAGAGCCTTCTTCCCCTGTACGAGTCCTGTTTAGCCCAGTGATAACTATAAGGTCAAATGTTTCTCCTTGTGTTTCAATCTCTAGTTCACCTTTCTTATTATCCCTACTTTAATTTTATTCCTGGCTCCCATCTTGGGTTTTGTCTCCTAAAAAAATTACATCTCTACTCTGTTGTTAGATTGTTTTTACCTTTATGATACCTAGCTTTGTGAATAAATATATGCTTTTTTCTCCCTCCCCTTTCTTCCATTTCAACTTAAGTACCTTTTTGAGAGATCCATAAGACTCTAGCAGATACATACTTAACAGTCTTCTTTAGGTATTCCCCATCCCAGATCAGGAGCTCATCAGTCCTATATTTTAATCCATGGTCCAGAATCCCAAATCCCATTCATAACAGTTCACTTTCCAAATTGTACTTTCTCATCTGAAAGTCCTTGCCTTCTATCAACAGATAGCAATAAGTTGAAATAGCAAATGAATTCCTAGAGTCTTCAGTTCCTTACACAATTTGATAAGCCTTTTATTAAGTGCCTGCTTTGTTCCAGGTACTATGTGCTGAGTCCTAAGGGTACAAAGTGGGGGGAAAACCTTCTAATCCTTTCTCTTGACTATATTGTAATGAAGGAGATAACATGAAAATATCTAGGTACATACAAGATACAATACAGAGAATGCAAAGGTAGCTTGAAAGGGAAAAACCTTAGCAACTGAGGGGACCAGACAGAAAGTTTAACTTAAACTATCTCAAAGCAATATAAGGAAGCTAAGAGGCAAAGGTGACAGGGCAAAGCTTTCTGGCTGTGGTGGGACAGACAAGAGATGGAATATTGTGTCTTAGGGATGTCAAGTAAGCCAAAAAATGTATCAGGACCACAGAGTTTATGGAGGAGAGGTAAAGTAGGAGAAGATTGAAAAAGTAAGAAGGAGTCAGGTTAGAAAGAGGTTTAAATCTCAGAGAATCTTATATTTGGTTCTCAAAGTAATAGAGAGACCCTGGAACTCGTCAAGCATAAGGATGACAAGGTCAAACCTATACCTTAGAAAAATTATCTTGGCAGCATGTGGATTGAAGAGAGGAGAGACTTTAGGCAGGGAGACCAGTTAAAAGGCTAATGTAGTTCAGGTGAAAGATGATGAGGGTTTGTACTAGACCTGTAGCTGTATAAATGGAGAAAAGGGAATATATATATATATATATATATATATATATATATATATATATATATATATTTCACATCTGTGAAATGAGCTGGAGAAGGAAATGGCAAACCATTTCCAAAAAAACCCTAAATGGAGTCATGAAGAGTTGGACACAACTGAAAAACAACTGAGCAACAACATCAAGAAGAGGCACTTGGAGGTATGTAATTAGCTCAGCAGAAAGACTAAAGCTAGATATGTAAATCTGGGAATCTATTTGCATAGACATAATTAAACCCATAGAAATTAACGAAATTGCCAAGTGAGATGACATAAAATGAAAATAGAGGGGTCCCCAGACAGAGCCTTGGGGGCACCCACAGTTAGAGAATACAATATAGATGAAGAAGCTGCCAAAGAAACCAAGTAGTAGTCTGACAAAGAGAAGAGCCAGGAGAGTGGTATCATGAAACCGTGGAGAAGAGATAGTGTCTAAAAGGAGAAGATGAGATGATTAATGAAGTCATCTTGCAGAAAGATTGTGACTGAGAAAATAAGTTCTTATAATCCTTAGTATCCTCCTAGCATTATCTTTTTTCCCACCTAAATTACCTGAAGTGGTTTGTAGACATCAGATTTGATAAGTCTTAGAAGATTCTCTGTCACACCCTAGGTAATCATCCTGCAAGTAATAGCGGATATTTCTATAGCATTTTATACAGCTTTGCAAAGTGCTTTGTGCTGTGTATATTACCTAATTTGAGCCTCATAATAACCCTGTGAGGCAGGCACTAGAGATATTCTCTCCATTTTTACAAATAAGGAAATCGAGGCTCGGGTTAGGTGATTTGTCTAGGACAGGATAGGATTGATATGATAAACATTTATTAAGCACCCTTTATATACCAAGCACTGTGCTAAGCTCTGGGGCTACAAATAAGACAAAGACAGTCCCTGCCTTCATGGAGTTTACAATCCAATGGAAGAAGTCAATACACAAAAGAAATCTGAGAAAGGGGGATTGCCAGAGGGTACTCAGCATGGAAGGGAGGGGTGCATGATGATGATAAAGATGAAGATGATGAAGATGACACCAAAGTACTGAAGAAATGACTACCATGTTGAGCCTCTATAAAGGGAGGCCCTTGGAGAAGCTTTTTTTGGTTTTGGTTTTGGTTTTGCTCTGCCCTCCAACCCTCCAATCAGAAGCAGAAGCAACTGAGAGTGCGGATGAGGTGGTAAGAGTAGCAAAGTTGAAACAATCTGCATGATAATGAATTTACCTAGTAATGAGTGTATCCTGGGCAGGGCATGATGAAGATGATAACAGAGTTGAAACTGAGCCAAATAGCCAGTGGCAAATGAAAACACAACTGGTAAACATCCAAGGCAGGGTTTGGACCTAGGTCTTCAGACTCAATACACTTTCCACTGGACCACCCCTATGTCTGGAAAGACAATAGACTTCTATATTGTCATTTTCAACTGAACAAATAACTTCCTAAGTCTCAGAACTGTAACTGGCAATTCTGGCACTTGAGACAAACATAATAAACGGTGCTCCCAAATCAACTTTTTAAGACAAATCCAGTTGAATTTAAGAGCAATCAACAAAGATTTACTAAGTGCTAGAGACCAAGTGCTAGGTATACAAATATAAAAGTGAGTTTCCCCTGCCTTCAAGGAGTTTACATTCTATTGGGGGATATAACATAGATAGAGATAGAGATAGAGATAGAGATAGAGATAGAGATAGAGATAGAGACAGATATTTTACTTGATATGTTTATGTGTGTATATATATATATATATATACATTCCTTGATATATATGTATGTGTGTGTGTGTGTGTGTGTGTGTGTATTCCTTGATATGTTTCCTTCCCCAGGCACAAGTCTCTCAAGTGGGAATGGGGACATCTCAGAAAACTCATGAGCCATTCCTTTACCAGTTATATAGAGATATAGATAGATATATAGGAATGGTGGCCAAGAATAGGAGTTTTGTTCTGGCCAATAACAAGGATTGGAGTGGAGCCATTCCAATCTACTGATTGGAAATGTTAGTATAGCAGGCTTTGAAGACAACTCCCCAGTGTATGGCCTGTGTAGATGTTGGATGCATGCACTAATCAACCACACCAAACCTCCTCTCCTCATCCTGCTACTTAATTAGTTGCCTTATTAACTCTCATTATGTTCTAAGACAATTAAGGGATATAGCTTGATATTTCCTTAAAAATTGGTAGAAACATGCTAGCTTTTACAATATTAAACAACCAAGGAAATCTCTTTTCCATAAGCTTTTGCTCATCTCTAAACAAAATCCCTTAATCTCATATGTTTAAATCAACATCAGTGTCACTACATAATTTATTGGGAGTATAGCAAATAGTATAAAGACATTTAAATACGCCAACAGAGTATAACATTGAGAAAGATTATAGCCAAAGTCACCTCTAACTGCCAACTACAACTGCTGACTTTTCTGCAGGTAATAATAGTTCAGCAATTCAGTTACCTCAGGATGGCAAAAATTCCTTCTCAGGAATTGTTTTCACAACATTTCTTTGCGAGATAATTCAGAGATAACTCAGTCTCTCAGGACAGTTCTCTGAATCCTTTATCTCTGTGTTCAAATAGTCTCTCTCTAGATACAACAGCAAATAGGCTCTCCAGGACAACAGCTAATGTGTCCATCTTTTCATAGACTCCTCACAGATGACAGTAACGTATCCATAGTACCTGTAGGATAGGATATTGAAGCTGGGGTTACAGTGGGATTGATTTTATTATTGTCTTCTGAGAAAGAGGTGAAAAGTAGAGGGTTGGAGTTAGGCATGTGACAGCACAGCAGAAGGCAAGATGCACTGGTGGGGCAAACCTTCCTGTCCTGTTAGATCGGGGTAAAGCATGGTCTGAGAGTCTGGGATCCGCCAGATAGAGGGCTGAGGTGAGAATTGACTCACTCTAACCCAGGCAGCTCTGCCTGAAAGTAGAAAGAAAGAAGCACACCATCTGGTAGCTTCCTATTTTAACTCATTATTCTTGCTAACTAGGTGCTAAGCTAAGTTGTTTCAACCTGCTGAATACAGGGCTGTCAGCATCCTCTAAATTTCAGTGCCTTCATAGCAAAGCCTTTCCCTAACTATAGCTCTGTTTAGCCCCCCTCAGCAGGAATCACTAACCACCACTCTTCTTCCTGTGACCTGTTCTGAATCATCTCTCATTTGAAAGCACCTGAGAACACACAGCATCTTCTCTTGGAGTTCAGGCACCTACTTCCTTCTCTGTGAGTCCATCTTGGTAAAAGTCTTAAATCTCTTCCCTGGCTCCAAATGCCTATCAGTCTTTCTTCTCTTTCTCCTCTCAGTCATATTCTTCCACCCTCCAAGTGCTTAAAAGGTGAAGATCTGCCTCCCCAGATCATTCGCTCTTCTTTAGTTTTACATCAAACTCTCCTTTGAAAGGACCATTTAATCTCCCCAATAACTTGGAGAGTGAAGAGGAGTTCTTCATGCCCTTTTACGTTCTAGGACAAGACTGTCCTGCACCTGAAACATTCTTGACCATGCCAAAAAGACAAACATCCTGCCATATACATGCACAGGTCACTACAAACCCTGCTCCCCGTATTTTCTGAAAGCTCTGCTACTGGGGAGGATCCATCAGCCAACAGGGCTTGAGCTTAGGAATTCTGAGCCGTAGCATACTAAACTAATGTGGTGCCCAAACTAAGCCTGGCACCAAAATAGTGAGCCCCCAAGATTGGGGAACCCACAGGCTTCCCAAGGAGAAGCAAACTAACCCCATTTAGAAATAAGGCAGAAAAAAAAATAAAAAAGAAATAAATTTTTTAAAACGAAGAAAAAGAAATAAAGCAGGTCAAAGCTCCCATAGCCATCAGTAACAGAATCAGGCTGAGTGGCTGCTGGACTTCGAGTCTCGGTGACATAGGAAGACCCAGTTTCTGAAACAAAAACAAAAACACAAAAACCTTTCTGGAAGCAAGATCCTCAATTGATTGTTGTTCTTGCTAGTAATTCTTGAATGAATCGTTTTTGCATACCATTGTTTTTCTCATCAGAAGGACACATTCTTTTTTTTTTTTTTTAAATCTTGTTCCCTGATTCCACCTTCTGTGTTCTGCCCTGTAAGGGGTCCTTGCTAGGGTAGGTGTTTCATGGTTTCCTGCTAATAGACATTGGTGTTATAACATCCCATTGTTTGAGATCATGGTATTCTCATCCTGTCCCATGAATTGCTACTTGATAGAAAGTAGAAGTCCGGGGCAGCTAGGTGGTGCAGTGGATAAAGTACCAGCTCTGAATTCAGGAGGACCTGAGTTCAAGTTTGACCTCAGACACTTGACATTTACTAGCTATGTGACTCTGGGTAAGTCATTTAACCCTCATTGCCCTGCAAAAAAAGAAAGAAAGAAAGAAAAAGGAAGGATAGAAAGTAGAAGGCCATAATAACCCTGGTACTAGGAGGATAATACCTATTGCATTGGCTTCCATGAGGAGATCCATGTACAGCAGTGACATGAAGTAATAGGAGGCAGATTTTTGACCCAACATAAAGAAGGACTTCTTAACTGTCAGAGCTCTCCCAAAATGAGATGAGTCTTGCTTTCATTAATAAGCACTTTACGGTCTGCAGAGTACTTTATATACATTTCTGAAGGAGGCATTAAATTTGTTCCATTTGACCCTAGAGAACAGTCAAATTGAGGCTCGATCTGAGGGAAAACTCCTTAACAGTTGTTGTTGTTGCATTGTTCAGTGGAGTCCAACTCTTCGTGACCCCATGGACCATACTGTCCATGGGGTTTCCCTGGCAAAGATACCAGTGATTTGTCATTTCTTTCTCCAGTGGATTAAGGCAAACAGAGGTAAAGTGACTTGCACAGGGTCACACAGCTAATATCTGAGGCTGGATTTGAACTCAGGTCTCCCTAATTCTAGGCCCAGCACACTATCCACTGAGCCATCTAATGGTCTCCTTAACAATGAAAGCTTTCCAAAGTGCAATGAACTGCTAGACAGATGGTGAGTTTCCCTTCTTTAAAGATCTTTAAAGCAGAGGCTGAATGACCATGTGTCAGAGATGTTATTGAGGAGACTCCTTTCATGTATGGGTGAGACTAGCTGCTGAGGTCCCTTCTAACTGTAAAATTCCATGTTATCTAATTCTGTGTGATTCTGTGTTATCTAATTCAATCACAAAAGATAAAGGGTTCCCTGTCATTGGAGATATTTGAGCTGAGGTTGAATGGCCACCTACCTGTCAGGGATGTTTTAGAGGGGACTCGTGTTTGAAGTAGAGGCCACTGAAGTCTATCCCAACTCTTTAGATTCTCTGATTATAAGTTTGAGGACCAATGATTGGTTAGGCATTTCACTTCTGGAAATGTTACTGAAATATTCTAAATTATAGTTTGAACAAACTTGTAAGAAATTCATTCAAGCAGTTTAAGACCATTGCATGTAGAAGTGCATGGCACAATGATTGGAGTGCAAGGCTTGGAATCAAGAAGACCTAGGTACAAATATTGCCTTCGACACTTATTAACTGTGTGACCATCAGAAAGTCCCAACCTCTCTGAACCTCAGTGTTTTTCTCTCTTGAATAGAGAAGACAATGATACCACCTACCTCACAAGGTTATTAAGAGGTTCAAATAAGATAATGTATGTATTTTGCAAACATTAAAATCCCATGTGTCAGCTATTATTTCATGAAAACATAGCACTCTAGCATATGCAGGAAGATAAAAAGCATACTCCAGAAAGTCCTTCTGGCATAACCCATTGTACTGTGAAGTTTACCTAGGGAGTGAAGATATATAATGAAATGTTCCCTTTCGCAGGTATAAGTCTTTCAAGTGGGAATGGGAACGCTTCAGAAAACTTATGAGCCACTTCTTCACCACTCAAGTCTTTTGTCCATTTCATCACTGCCTGTGCCCAAAAGGCTGTGACCAATTCAAAGTGGCCAGATTTTCTTCAACAACCACTTGTGCACAACAACTGATGATGCAAAAGCCCAATAGGCCAATTGTGGAAATTAATTTATTTGGGTTTTTATAGCATCTTAAACAGAATTTTATATCGAGAAGCGACCTTAAATCTCTTATCTTATCAATTCAGAAACTGAGCCCCGGAGATATGAGGTGCTTTACCAAAGCCAGCTCTCAAGCCCAGGCCTCTGGACTCCCCAAACCGGTGATTTTTTCCACTTGACACCCCACTACTGGAATATGGCTTCTGTGTTAAGCAAAGGAGACTTCGGATCACAGATTGAAAGGTGGAGGAGACCTAAGAGAACATCTAGCTCAACCGTCTCATTTTATAGGTGAGGGACCTGAGCCCCAGAGAAGTCAAGCAATTTGCCCAAGGCCACACAGGAAATAAATGTAGTAAAGCTGGGGTTTTAACCTAGGTTCTCTGACTCTAAGTCAAGTACTCTTTCTATATTCTGATGTTTTGCTTTTTTTTTTTAAATTCAGAAGGCTAAAGGATATATTCGGGAAATACTTTCCAATGAATCTGATCTTCCCTTCAGTGCTGACATTCAAGAAATGAATATAAACTATCAGAGGCTGATGACATTCATTTCCTTTGTTTTCTGTTACTTTAAACTTTTGGTAAGATTTTCAAACACTTGTAGGCATTTACTATTTTTAGGCAGGAAAATAGTAAGCAAGCAGGTGCTATAATTTCCAACCATTGTAAGAAAATTAGCTATGCCAAAAAAAAAATTTAAATGAAAAGCCCACACAGAAAGGTTTTATTACATGGTGGAACTCCTCGATGACTATGTGTGATTGAAACAATACCATCCTGAGTATTAGCTGACCACACCTAATATATTGTCTGGCCTTGATTTATTAAAGTTACATCCTAGAAGAAAGAATCCAATTTTTTGTTTTGTTTTGTTTTGTTTCCTTGTTCTTTCTTTACATTTGGGTTAAAACTGTTTAAGGCTCCTTTGTCCCAGAGAGTCTGGTTCAGGAAAGGAAGATCTGAAAAGCAGCTTTAGCATGGTGTTAACAATGATATTGTTATGCGACCAGACCCTGCATCATTCAATAGAAAGGGATGAAACGGACCACTTTTGTCTCCACGTTGAAGGCTGCAAGAGTTCACAGTTGTTGTAAGTCCTCTGTGCATGGAGAGAGTGGACATCTGGTTTGCTTCCACCAGGTGCTGTGTTCACCTTCCTAAAAGTCCTGTTTGCTTCTCGGGGGCCCTGATGTTTTAATCCCCTCTTGTTTGATGCAATGTCGAACACCCAGGGGTATGGCCCATAGCCCCAAACCATCTGTTTCCTAGTTACATTAGCAAAAGCCGAAGCGTGCCTTTTCTCTCTTGGCTTACGTTTTCCAAATGTTCCTGGAAACACTTTGTAAAGCATTAAGAAGAACCCTAGGACTCAAGGCTAGCTTTACAAAATTGACCGTGAAATTTAGTCAAACGGTGATGAAACTGGCCAGCAATTGGCAAACATTTTCTATTTCTTTGTTTTTCTTTCTTACATTGAACCAAAAGACAGTATTGACTGACCAGAAAACACATCCTTTTCATTCTATTTCTTAGACTTTTGTGATGACCAAGAACATTCTAGTTTATAAAATGGAAATTTAGAGATTCTTCAAACTAGCACTGACCTTCCTTGGGGTAATGAGTATCTGAGTATCATTTTTTTAGATTTACACAAACCCTGAAAATGTTTATAATAAGAATGCTCCGCCTGAGGCTGATTTGCTTCAAATTGTTACAGGAATTCCAGGAAACCAAGAGGCTGCTGGCTGGCATTTCCTGGTGTTAAAACCAGAGGTTTTCCCCTCATTTATAAGAATCCTTCCATTGGGACCCAGCTCCTCTAGCATGCAATCTGTTTATCGTTGTGGAGATGACAAAGGCATGGAGCAGGCCAGCCATTCATTCTCTGAATTAGATCTGTCATGTTGCTGCCGATTTGACATGGCTTCTCATAAGAAAGAAAAAGTTGACTTTCCCCTGCTTTACCTGGCAAGCCATTTAAACTTCAAAAAACAAGGTAGGCTTTCAGAGTTGTATTGATCTTCATTTCTTTAGGCTTTCTTTTACACACAGAAGAGCTCTCTTATGGCCTAAAAGGCGGGGGGAAAATGCAGAGAACACACATACACATAAAAAAGGCAACTTGGAAACATGCCAATTGGCAATGCCCGATGATCAAATGCTTTGGGATGCTGGCTGCCTTTTCCACCATCATCTTCCAGATATTAGGTATCCAGCTGCTGCCTGACCTCTTGACTCTTTTACTAGGAGATCAAAATTGGAATGCAAGAGTGATCTGGCCCCTAGTTGTGACTTTTAAATAGTATATGATGGGTAACTCGCTGTTGATTATGCCTTCAGATTCGGTCAAATGTATCTTTAATTTGTTTTTAAATTGAGTGCCCCATTGAAGGCCACTGCATTTTAATATTAAAAATGAAGGAGCCAAGGGAAAAAAATCCCTTTTGTAAGATCTTACCTAGGTTCACAATATTTTGTTTAATTCGTGCTCATCTCATTTAAGTTTAAGATTTCAATTCAGCAGTAAAATGTATTGAAGATGTTTCTTCTCTTTAGCATCTGACTTATAAGCAATAACCCCCTGTAGAACCTCCTCTTCTCCCCCAGTGGATTTTTAAAATGTGAGATTTGTAATTTGTTCTATTTGGATCAGATCTTTGACCCACCCTATTGGATCAGATGCTTCCAGGCCCACCGTTTATACCCTATGTTTCAGTGGAAAGCAAATAAAACCAGCCAGTTGTATGGAGAGGTGATTTAAGAGAAACAAGCAGTTGGAAATGATGGCTTTGCCAATTCTTCTGAAATGCCTTTCTTGTTTTTCTAAGCTAATATGCTCACACATTTCAGGAAATTAATGTGGGTGGTAGGAAAACGAAGAGGAAAAAAAATGTTAGCATTTTTTAATTGAATGTCTCAGGGAAAAATTTTCTCATAATAGCACCATCATCCTGCCTGAGGAGAAGAGCCTGTTGCCACAGAGAAAAAAAGTACTCAGCACATTTTGTTTTGGTTTACATTTATATTTGGTTTTGTGGAAGTCTGAGTCCTTGGCCATATCTCCCCATCACCTTGCTATTCCTTTCCATCTTGGCCCCTTCCTTGACCATCCTTGAGTAGGAGTATTCCATTACATAAATATACCACAACTTGTTCAGGCATTCCTCAATTGATGGGCATCCCCTCAATTTCCAAAATTGCTCTTCATAAAACTTTTACTCAATGTACTTAATAAAATACACTTTAAGGTTTGCAAAGCACTTTTCTCCAAGCACCCCTGTGAGGTAGTACAAGTATAAATGGGAATAAGAATTCACTAAACTAACAAGGACACTATGCAGAAACTGCTTTGCTTATCTTAAACTCTGTTTTATAAGTGAGGACAGTGAGGCCCTTGGAGCTCTCGATGACATAGCTAGATCCCTACCCAATGAGTGTGTGTGGCAGGATTCACAAACCCAAGTCTCTTGACAAGTAGAGACAGTGAAGAAGGGCATAATGGGATACATTCTGGGATACATCGTGGATCTCATTTTCCCAAGTTGGCTTTTTAAGGCTGATTTTAAAATAGTCACCTACCTTGAAAGGCAGCCAAATGGAGACTGAGATATTGACTTTCTGTATCAATCAATATCTATAGATACCTACTATGTTCCAGGCACTATAAAAGATGTTAGAGATTCAAGGCAAAAATGAAACAATCCTTGCTCAAGAGGCTTACGTTTGGTCAGTGAAAACAAATCATATCCATTATTCCTTTTAATCACTTTGCCATATAACTGATCATTTCTTTGATAGTATCTGCATCACTGTCAAGTGGCCCTTCCACATGTAAGTACTAAAGAAGTTTTCATTCATATAATTCCTCTTTTTGTTGTTTTGGGGTTTTTTTGTTTTGTTTTGTTTTGGTTTGGTTTGGTTTTTTTTTTTCTTTTTTGGCGGGGCAATGAGGGTTAAGTGACTTGCCCAGGGTCACACAGCTAGTATAATTCCTCTTTTTAAGGCAATGGTTTGGGAAAGCGATTTGGAACTATGCCCAAAGGGCAACCAAGATGTGTATATCCTTTGATCCAGCAATACTACTCCTAGGTCTGTATCCCAAAGAGATAATAAAAAAGGAAAAAGGAAATTCATGTACAAAAATATTTATAGCAGCCCTTTTCATGGTGGCAAAATATTGGAAATTGAGGGAATGCCCATCAGTTGTGAAATGGCTGAACGAGTTGTGGTATATGAATTGTGCTGTAAGAAATGATGAGCAGGGCAGCTAGATGGCGCAGTGGTTAAAGCACCGGCCCTGGATTCAGGAGTACCTGAGTTCAAATCCGGCCTCAGACACTTGACACTTACTAGCTGTGTGACCCTGGGCAAGTCACTTAACCCCCATTGCCTAAAATAAATAAATAAATAAATAAATGATGAGCAGGCAGATTTAAAAAAAAAAAACACCTGGAAAGACTTTTACAAACTGATGCAAAGTGAAATGAGCAGAACCAGGAAAACATGGTACATAGTATCAGCCATATTTGTACGGTGGTCAACTGTACAATGATCCAAGACAAAGGACCCATGATAGAAAATGTTACAAACATCTAAATAAAGAACTGAGACATTCTGAATGCAGATAAAAACATAGTTTTTTCACTTACTTTACTTTCTTTGTGTTTTTTCCTTTTTGATCTATTTCTTCTTTCACAACTGTGACCGATACGGAAATGTTTTACATAATTGCACACATATTACCTATATCAAATTGCCTACCACTTGAGGAAGAGGGGAGGAGAGGGAGGAAAGGAGAAAAATAAGGAATTTACAATCTTGTAAAAATGAATGCTGGGGCAGCTGGTGGTGCAGTGGATAAAGCACTGGCCCTGGATTCACGAGGTCCTGAGTTCAAATCCGGCCTCAGACACTTGACTCTTACTAGCTGTGTGACCTTGGACAAGTCACTTAACCCTCATTGCCCCACCCAAAAAAAATGAATACTAAAAATTATCTTGAATTACAATTGGGGAAAAATAAAATACTATTTTAAAAAATAAAGCAATGGTTTGTTGAACCTTTTAGGAAGTTATTATCATGGATAAAACCAAAAGTAGGATAGAAATGATAGAAACCTATAAGATCACCTCATCCTTCTGCCTGCTCACTCCAGACTGCTAGAAAATAGTATAGTAAAGTGGGAAAAGGATTCTGGAGTCAGAGGACCTAGGTTCAAATGGCATCTTTAATGCTTATTATATGAACAGCCTCAGGAAAGTCATTTAACGTCTGTGGGCCTCCCTTTCCTCATCTCAAAATAAGGGAGTTGAACTAGATGGCTCCTGCTGTCCCTTCAGCTCTAAATCATAGACATCTCTAAATCTAGAATATCTCAATAGAAGCTAAATATAATCATTGATAATATCTCTAAATCTCTCATATCCAAATCTTGACTCTGAGGCCAGTTCTCTATCCATTAAATTAGGCTGCTTCTCTGTATATACACACACGGTTTTTAAGTATCTACTGACAAAAGTAAAAACCACAATTAAAACAAATGGACTTTGCTTTTACCACTGTCTGCTGTGAAACTGGGCTAATTCACTTAACCTCAGATTTCTTCCAGCCCTCCTTCTGCAAAGCAGGAAGAGGTCTATAGGAAAGCCTGATACAAGGCATGAATAATAATGTGTCATAGACTCCGGTGTTCTGTTGAGAATTCATGTAGGAAAGATAAAAAATGAACTGCCAGGGGGCAGATAGATGGCGCAGTGGTTAAAGCACCGGCCCTGGAGTCAGGAGGACCTGAGTTCAAATCTGGCCTCAGACATTTGACACTTACTAGCTGTGTGACCCTGGGCAAGTCACTTAACCCCCATTGCCTAAAAAAAAAAAAAAATGAACTGCCCCTCACCCCTAAACCAGTCTTCCCAGAGACCTCTCTATTACTACTTCTGCCATTTACCCAGCCCAGGCTTCTGGGGTGTGGCATCATCCCAGATCCTACTTAAACATCAGTGGAAGATGTGCTTAGGAGCTGCATAGAGGAATCCCTGGATTCTAAATATTTTTGTTTGGTTGTTTGGACAGTTATACAAATCTCAAGCCATGATGTAAAGAACTTCTTTTCAGAGCTTTCACTAGATTTCTTTGTAGGGCCTTTTAAAAACCTTTAGTTGGGGCAGCTAGGCGGCACAGTGCATAGAGCACTGGCCCTGGATTCAGGAGGACCTGAGTTCAAATCCAGCCTCAGATCCTTGATACTTACTAGCTGTGTGACCGTGGGCAAGTCACTTAACCCCAATTGCCTCACCAAAAACAAACAAATAAACAAAACATTTAGTTAAGGGTCTCTGGTATAAATACCACAAATAACATATTATTCTTTTCACCATAAAAAGTTAGGCTGTGGGCCAGCTAAGTGGCGCAGTGGATAAAGCACTGGCCTTGGATTCAGGAAGACCTGAGTTCAAATCCAGCCTCACACACTTGACACTTACTAGCTGTGTGACCCTGGACAAGTCACTTAACCCTCATTGCCCCGCAAAAAAAAAAAAAAAGTTAGGCTGCTAGTTGGGGTGGATGATAAGTATTAGGGTTGGTGAAAGAGATTTGTACAAGGAAGAATGTATGTGAAAGACTGGATAACTTGGATTGATAACTTTTCCATTCTCTTTTATTCATTGTTGCTTGTCCTTCATTCTCAAAGAGGAATATGACATCAGGAGGTGATGTCATGACTTGCACTGAATTGTATTTAAGTGAGGGAGGGCAGTGCAAGGTCACAAGCCTCAGTCTCTCCTCCAGAACCATCTGGGTCCAGTAGCAAGATATACATCAGGATGACTGGAGATGCCCCCCCCCATTTTTTAAGGCAAACAGGGTTAAGTGACTTGCCCAGGGTCACACAGCTAGTAAGTACCTGAGTTGAGATTTGAACTCATGTCTTCTTGACTCCAGGGCCAGTACTCTATCCACTTCACCAAACTGCCCCTCTTTTCTTCTTCTTCTTCTTCTTCTTCTTCTTCTTCTTCTTCTTCTTCTTCTTCTTCTTCTTCTTCTTCTTCTTCTTCTCCTCTTCATCATCATCTCTACCACCATCATCACTGTCATCATAATAACAGCTAACATTTAGATAGCACTTTAAGGTTTACAAAGTGCCTCACATGTTATTTCATTTGATCCTCAAGACAACCCAGTATGGTTGCCTTTCATAATTTGCAAATTATGAAACTGAAGCTGAGAGGTTACATAGGTTAAAAATATATATTTGTTGTCCAAGGTAGGATTTTAATTCAGGTCTTCCTGACTCCAATTCCACTACTCTATAGTGGTAACTAGTTGCCTAGCCTTGGTATATAGGGGCATTTGCAGCAGAAAGGGTTGAAGATACTTATTATCAAAGCATATTTGGCCTTTGTTTCTACAACCAACTTGTCTACTTTTTGAGTCTTTTGTTGTAGGTGTTCAGTCCATTTCAGTTGTGCCTGACTCTTCATGACCCCACTTGGGGTTTTGTTGGCAAAATACTGGGTTTGCCATTTCTTCAGCTTATTTTACAGATGAGGAAACTGAGGCAAACAGGGATAAGAGACTTGCTCCAGGACCGTGACACTAGTGTCTGTGGTAGAATTTAAACTCATATCTTCCTGACTCCAGGGCCAGCACCCCATCTACTGCTCCAACTGTACCATCTATGCCACTTTTGAGCATTCTCTAAGTGGAAATTTCATATAAACTAAAGCTTAGCCTGTGGGTACTGACCCACTATCTACTATAATATGCTTTTGCCTATCTGACAAGTACCCCTAGGGACTAGAGGATATAGGCTTTCAGAAATGCTCCTTTCTGCCTTGATGGTTTTTCTTTTTCTTTTCTTTTTTTTCTGGGGCAATGAGGGTTAAGTGACTTGCCCACAGTCACACAGCTAGTAAGTGTCAGGTGTCTGAGGCCGGATTTGAACTCAGGTCCTCCTGAATCCAGGGCTGGTGCTTTATCCACTGCACCACCTAGCTGCCTCCTCAATGGTTTTTCTAGAGAAAAATACCAAAATAGTGCAAAAGAGCCAATTAACCTGCTATCATTTGTCTTTCAAATGAAGGAGCCCTGTCCAGGCAGGCAGCCACCTCTCACACTCCTGTCTTCTCAGGAAAAGGAATCAGCTGTTTCCCTGGGATGTAGAACTGCCAGGAGAAAAGTAATCTCTGGAGCTGCCTGGAATCTAGAACTTAAGCCCGTGAAGGATGTGAGCCTCTTGGCCTGGGCAAGCACGTTAGCACATCATAGAAGCCAGTGGTAAATAACACCACATTCCTCTCACTGGAGCTAAAACTGTACCTCAATTGCCCGAGCTCCTTGGTGCAGGCTCAGCTTGGGAGGAGGAGAGCCGCTTACACAGTGACATTTAGTGAAAGGTGGAATGAGGCTCTGAAAAGCCTGTTAGCCAGCGCCCTGGCTGGCATCCACACCTTTCCCCACTAGGTCTTTTCCAACCACAAACAACTGACCTTTACTTTATGGGTTAAAATTGTACTATGCTTGTGCCCTTTGCAAGGAATTTTTATAAACAACAACAATAATAATAGGGAGCATTTATATAACAATAATAAGTTACGGGGCAGCTAGATGGCACAGTGGATAGAGCACCGGCCCTGGAGTCAGGAGGTCCTGAGTTCAAATCCAGCCTCAGACACTTAACACTTACTAGCTGTGTGACCCTGGGCAAGTTACTTAACCCCAATTGCCTCACAAAAAGAAAAAAAAGAATCACAGGGCCTCTCTTGCAAGCCCAACTTACATATGACTACCTAGGCACTGGTCTATAGCACCAAGCACAAGGGGACTTAAGGCCTAGGGTAGGAGATTACACTTTAAACTTCCCTGATTTAACTAAAGGAGTTTTTCTACATCAAAAATACATTTTCACATGCTATCAGTAGCCTTTGTTTTGAAAACTAAAGTTGGTTTGGATATAAGAAAAAAAAAAAAGAGCCCTTTGGAATGGCTTCTGATTGGGAGATTTCTTAAGAATGACACCTTTATGGGGCAGCTAGGTGGCGCAGTGGATAGAGCACCGGCCCTCAATTCAGGAGGACCTGAGTTCAAATCTAGCCTCAGACAACTGACACTTAATAGCTGTGTCACCCTGGGCAAGTCACTTAACCTTTATTGCTGGGAAGAGTGGTGGGGGGTGGGAAGACATCTTTAAACACCAATTATTTTTTTAAAAGGGGAAAAGGCCTGTGAAGGTGAAAGTCATCTTCATCAGATTGTGAAGCACTTTAAAGGCCAAGGTGAGGTTTTATGCTTGCTCTTGTAGGTAATAGGGAGCCAATTGAGTTTATTGACTAGGATAGTGATAGGATCAGATGTGGACTTTAGTGCCTTTCCTCTGAGATTATCTTCTATCTGGGGTGTATGGGGTGTTTAAGGAGGACTAGCACCTCCGGTGTGAGGGCTTGCCAAGCAGCTCATCCACCTTTGGTGCCCACCTAGCATTTGCCAAACCCTTTTCAGGACTGCTCATCTGATACTCAACTCTCACCTGTAACTCCAAGAAGTTATAGCATACTGAGTGGCCACACCCAGTAAAACCATCTTGGCATATGGACTAAACCAGGTTGAGGGCAACTGACAGGCCACAAACCTGGCAGTGAGTTGGCAGGGGAGGGGGACGGTGTCTAACCCAAGCATGTGAAGACTTCTCCTGGTGAACTGGGCAGATGAGAACAGTTTGTTCCAAAGGCCATGAAGGTAGCTGAAAGAGGCACTGTGGATGGAGCACTTACAATTTGGTCAGGCACTGAAGACACTGCATCTGGGACCACTGTCTTGCTACTGGACTTTGATGACTCTGGAAGAGAGGGTGAGGTAGCTCATCAGAACAGAGCAGACATACGATACACAGTAGGATATGATTATAGTAGCCTTGTGTATGACAAATGTAAAGATTTAAGCTTTGGGGATAAGAAATTTTATTTGGTTTAAAAAATATTGAGAAAACTGGAAAGCTATAGAATTTGGTCATAGACCAACATCTTATACCATTTACCAAGTAAGATATGGTCAAAATAGATATATGACCTAAATATAAAAGGATATCACAAGAAAATCAGAAGAACATGGAACATTTCAAACATGTATAGGAGAATCATTTATGAATTAAAAAGACATGGAAAGTATTGTGAAGTGTAAAATGGATTTTAAATTTTTCACTCTGTATACAACTCATACTCAATTCCTCAAGTGTCTCTGTACCCCAATCATTGTGGATATTTCCTCTAGCAGTGCAAATCCAGACCCATCCATGCCTGCCCATACTGTCTGACTCCTGCCCATGTCCTCTCCTAACTTCACCATGGGAGAAGCACCAGAGGCTTTCCTCAATTTCCCCTGTTGCTGAGAGGGTTCAGTAGAGTGCCCTGGCTCCTACCACAGGACCAGCATATGTTTCTAGCATACATTTCCTTGATAACATCTGTTACTCTTGTTCTTGTCCCAGGTTCCTCAATGCTTCTATGTTGAAGCTCGTTCACCCTGACCACACACTTCTCCATTGTCCTCAGTGTAAGATTCATGTTTAAACCTTCAAAGATAGTTTGTACTGCATTTCACTATTAATAGTGATAGAATTTTAAGGCCCTTTAGTATATATCTTTTAAGAGCTGGTAAAAAATAGCCAAACTAACTAAAATACTCTCTCTTCCAGGTTTCCCACTCTTAAAGAGAAAAGAAATTATCAAAATCCTGGATGACCCACACACTGGATAATCAGCCCCCAATTAATAGAGAATTCACTTCATCCCCTGAAACATTAGCAGCTGCTTTAGCAACCAATTTTCTGGTCGTTTCATGTGTAACACCTGGGTGTAGCTGTAGATTCAGGTGGCTGGTTGTGCTCAATCCTTTCTGGTTCCTCCTTTCTGCTGAATCCTTCCCAGTCCCAGGGGGGTGAAGGGGGCGGAGGTAATTTAGGGTGTGATTCTTTTTCCTCTGGTTACCACACCTCCCTACCTCCTTTCTCTATGGAGATTTAATCAGTCATACCTTATTATAACTTAGCTTGCTTTTTTTTGCCGTTGTTGTTGCTGTTCAGTCATTTCAGTCATGTCCTACTCTTCATGACCCCATTTGGGGTTTTCTTGGCAATGGTTTGCCATTTCCTTCTCCAACTCATTTAATAGGTGAGAAACTAAGGCAAACAGGGTTAAGCGACTTGCCCAGGGTCACACAGGTTGTAAGTGTCTGAGGCTAGATTTGAACTCAAAATGAGTTGCTGATTCCAGGCCCTGAACTTGCTTTATCCACTGTACCTAGATGCAGTGTAATGGTCTTTCAAGTCCACGCTCTCTCTCCTTTTCTGCTTTATGGTTATATTAGATTTTTAAAGTTAGTAGTACAATCACAATTGCTTAGAGCCCCCAGATAGGAAAATTCTTACCATTTAAGCTACAGTTTAGCTCTCCATCCTAATTTAAATCTATTTTCATCTCTAAATCAGGATTTGAGAAGCATTTAGATAAAAGAAGTAAAAAGTATAATAGATGTGCTATAAGAAATAGCAAGCAGGATGATTTCAGAAAGGCCTGGAAAGAACCAAGAGAACATTGTACACAGAGACAGCAATATTGTTTGATGAAGAACTGTAAATGACTTAACTATTCTCAACAATACAATGATCCAAGACAATCCCAAAGGACTATTAATGAAATGGACTATCCACCTCCAAAGGAAGAACTATTGATTAAACACAGACTGAAGCATGCTATCTTTCAATTTCTTTCATTTTTTCTTTTATTCAAGTTTTCTTATACAAAATGACTAATATATCAATGTTTTACATAATCGTACATCTATAATCTATATTTGATTGCTTACCACCTCAGGGAAGGGGGAGGGGAGGGTGGGAAGGAGGGATAAAAATGTTTATTACTCTTTTAAAAATGTATAATAGAGTATCTGTTACATTCCCTGTGGCCAAGCACAGGTAGGGGAAATTGGAGGAAGAGCAGACTTGGTTTTGAAACTTGCCTCATCTTCAAAAAGATGAGGACAGCCTATACAATCAACCCAAGTCTTCTGCTTTGAGATGGCTTAGGGTGGGGAGAAAATGATCCTCCTTTCATTCTTGCCTTTTAGTTTCTCCCATCGCCTGTTGTCCCTTTTCTGTCTCAGATAATACTTGTTAAGTATTAGGCAGGGCTGGGCATGCTCTCTCCCATTGCTACAGCTCAGATCAAGTCCCCATTTCTTTCTCCAAGTCTGAATGAAACAAACTATGTGTCTGTCCCTTTAAGGTCTTATGGGCACGACTCAAGTCTTCCTTCTGGCTCAAAGATTGAGATGGTCCCAAATTACTTAGAGAACTGAGAGGGAAACACTTGTCCCTCTGAACTACGAGTCCCACAATGCCAGTGAGGCCTCAAGCCCCTACTATACATATTTAGGAATAGATGTATGTATGTAACAAATTACTTTAAAGCCACACCTGAATGATTTGGCTTTCTTGGAAAATAGAGACCGAAAACAGGTGTCTTCTTGAATCTTTTGACGACATTCACTGGAACCAAGATATCCCAAAAAGCAATTGTAAAACTATATGCTTTTTCTCCTCTAAAAAACCTTTCCTCTCATTTTGAGAGCTCTGTTGGGAACTGTTCATTTTTAGCAGATTAACTTGGTCAGTAATTGAGTGTTATTCTTCCAGTCTAACTCTTATGCCAAGGACTAAACCAGGCTACTAAAAAATAAATAAAGGATGTGACCTTGTGACACTATGGTAGTCCAGTAGTCATTCCAGATCAGAAGACTGTAGGTTCAAAACACATTGGCATCAACATTTTTGTTTGGGAAACGGTGGGAGTAGTGAAAGATTTGTAACCAGATGATCTACATTTAAATCCAGGACCTGCTATTTGCTTCCTCAGTGACATTAAAAATTTTTTGAGGAGGTTGGACTAATAGATTGTAAACCCTATTGGGGTAAGAACTGATTTGTTGTTGTAATTTCATCCCCAGCGTCTATCAAAGTGTTAATAAATTCATACTGAATCAAAATTGAACTGGATTGGGACTAACTGATCTCTAAATTCTATGTTTTCTTTGAAATTCCTTTTTCAAATCTTAACTTCCTTAAACACATAGTATTTTAAAATATGGTCACTGTCTTTTTGAAACACATTTCCATTTCTAATGGAAGCTTCTGGGGCGAAGTACTAGTTGGCTCAAGGTGGATTGGATCGTGCAGTCTCTATTCTTAAAACACTCTCCCCCCAGGAGACCAGAACATCTCTGGGAAGCTCTCAGCCTTATCTCCATTCAAAGTCTCACAGTTTTGCTTTTCTAGCTAGTTGCCTCAGGCACATGATTGAAGTTCTCTTCCTCTCTCCTGTCCTTTCTCCCACTCAAGCACCTTGAGCAGCAGGGTGAATCCAAGAAATCCTTATCTAACTGAGGCAGAGACAATTCCCAGAGGTAACTCATGGCTTAGGCTAAGGTGTTCTGCTTCCCATCATCTGAGTTTACCTGTCTTGTCAGGCTAGCCCCCGCCTCCAGCAGCTGCTTCCCTCACACAAGTAGGAACTTGTGCCTGTTCTAAGAACACTCATTGCCCCAAAGCCATTTCATCAGAGCCACACTGATAGTTTAGGCTTGGGAGTTTCCCCCCCTCCAACCATTCAGGATGCTGTGGGCAAGGATAATTCAATCATTCTTTCTGCTTATCTCTCAAATTGATAAGTTCTTTCAGAGTTCTGTACCATGAGACAGTTACTCTGTAACAGAGGCAGTGTGGAAAAATGTCATGGCTGACTCTTTATGACACCTTTTGGAGTTTTCTTGGTAAAGATACTAGTGCGGTTTGCCATTTCCTTCTCCAGTTCCTTCTCCAGTTCATTTTACAAATGAGGAAACTGAGACAAACAAGGTTAAGGTTAAGGTACTTGCCCAGGGTCACACACACAGTAAGTGTCTGAGGCCAGCTTTGATCTTAGGACTACCCAGCACTCTATCCACTCTACCACCTAGCTTTCTGTTTTGCTACAGATGTTTGCTAGATGAGTTAAGTAAGCTTTCATAGCCCTCTGTAGTACTAACTGGACTGTGATTAAACCAGAACAATTGAAATCCACGGAGAACTCGAGAGAAGAATCAGTGTAAGCTTTTTCAAAGGTTAGCAGGGATAGTTGTTTTTATTTGGGGTTTTTTTTTGGGGGGGGGATGTTGTTTGGATTTTTTGCTTCTCTTTTTATTTCTGTATCTTATACAGTTTTGACAAATGGGAAGCACCTTATTGGAGAAGAAACCTTAGGGAGGAAATTTGTCCTATAGAATTAAAGACTTTTTATAGTCAACCAATAGTAAGTACAGAGTGATCTTGGACTCTCTATATCTGTCAGTCATTTGTATGATGGTAAAGATGTATAGAATATCCACTATAGAATATCCTTTGAGAGAGCATGGTTGTTTTCTTCTAATGCTCTCATCAGGGATGCCCTTGGTCTATGGAGATGTTCTCACAAAAACTTTATATAGATGGGAAAGTAGGCATATGTCCAAGTAGTTATTGGTTTTCTCTTGGTTGCCTTTTTTTTTTAAGATTTAACAACACAGATGACTGTTTGATGATCTTCTATGTTCCTTAATCAGAATGGTAAAGTGAGGCATTTTTTATTCAGCCATTTCAGTCATGTCTGACTCTGTGACCCCATTTAGGGTTTTCTTGTCAAAGATACTGCCATTTCCTTCTTTAGCTTATTTTACCAATAAGGAAACTGAGGCAACCTGGGTTAAGTGACTTAAACAAACTCATACAGCTAGTAAGTGTCTCAGGCCACATTCAAATTTGGAAAGATGAGTCTTCCTGACTCCAGTCCTGGTACTGTGCCATCTATTTGTCTGCATTAGTGAGGCATAAAGGAGCGAAAAACTGCATTAAGGGAGAAGATTTTGGGAAGATGGTGGAATAAGACAGGAAATACTGGACTCTCCATAATTCTCCCACAAACAAGACAAAATTTTGCCTTAAAGTGAACTCAGAGAAGCAGAAATAATTAAAAGTCAGAGTAAAGCAGTTGTCCTCCTAAGACAACCTGAGAGGACCCCAGGAAAGGCCTGATGTCCAGGAGTGAAAGCCTAGCCCATTGAGGTGCAAACACCTCCAAGCAGGATGCCAGTGAATCAACAAATGACAAGCAGTAGCCTCAGCTTCAGGAACTTTCACTTCTTTTTTTCCCATAAAAGTATTTTGTTATTTTCCAGTTACATGTAGAGATAGTTTTCAACATTTGTTTTTATAAGATTTCTAGTTTCAAATTTTTCTCCCTCCCTCCCCCGTCCCCAAGACAGTAAACAATCTGATATAGGTTATATATGTACAATAACATTAAACTTATTTCTGCATTAGTCATGATGTGAAAGAAGAATCAGAGAAAAAAGGAAAAAACCTCAAAAAAGAAAAAAATAGAAATAGCATGGTTCAATCTGCAACTAGATTCCATAGTTCTTTTTTTCTGGATTTGGAGAGCATTTTCTATCATGAATCCTTTGGAACTCTCTTGGACCACTGTATTGCTGAGAAGAGTCAAGTCTATCACAGTTGATCAACACACAATGTTGTTGATACTGTGTGTACACAGTATCTGGTTCTGCTCATCTCACTCAGAATCAGTTCATGTAAGTCCTTCCAGGTTTCTCTGAAATCCACCTGCTCAATGTTTCTTACAGCACAATAAGTATTCCATTACATCCATATACCACAACTTGTTCAGCCATTCCCCAATTGATAGACATCCCTTCAATTTTCAATTCCTTGCCACCACAAAAAAGCAGCTATAAATATTTTTGTACATGTGGGTCCTTTTCCCTTTTTTATGATCTCTTTGGGGAAAAGACCCAAAAATGGTATTGCTGGGTCAAAGGGTATGCACAGCTTTATAGCCCTTTGGGCATAGTTCCAAATTGCTCTCCAGAATGGTTGGATCAGTTCACAACTCCACCAACAATGCATTAGTGAGGAACTTTCACTTCTTAAATAGTATGAGGGTAGAACAGTTGAGTAGGGGAAGATTGAAGGGCTCTTCAGTTATGCTGACCAGACATGGTCCCAAGCTGCAGCTATGGGTGAGGTGGGGTGAGCACATGCATAGCAGAGGAGCAGGTCCCCTGCTAACTGGAGGCACTTGGAGAAGAATGGAGTCCCTGGTTTCATTTCCAGAGCAAAGGGGAGAGCTGAAGTTTGAAGCCACAGGAGGGACTACAAGGAGCAGCATGACTGGGGACCTTAGTAGGGCTTACAGGTAAAGAGGAGTAGCCAAGGTCAGGCCCTGAGACAGAATTCAGAAAACAATAGTAAGAAAAACCTGAGGCCTGAGACATAACCTCCCACAACTCAAGACTAGGACTTGCCTATAATAAGAAGCCACCAAAAAAAAATGAGCAAGCAAAGAAGAAAGAACCTGGCCATAGATAGCTACTATGGGGATAGAGAAGATCTGTGTTCATACTCAGAAGAAGATAGTGAAATTTTAAAAGCCACTCCTACTTCAAAGAAAACTGTCAAATGGTCACAAGCACAAAAAGAGTTCTTGGAAGAGCTTTAAAAGGATTTTAAAATTAGAGAGGTTGAGAAAATTAGGGGGGGAAGTAAGAGCAATTCAAGAAAATCAAGAAAATTATGAAAAGAAAGACAGCCAATTGAAAAAATGTCTCTAAATACTTAAGGCAGAAAATAACTCTCTAAAAACTAGAATTGGTTGAGGGGAAGCTAATGACATTACAAGACACTAAGAAATAACAAAACAAAATCAAAAGAATGAAAAAATAGAAGAGAACACAAAACATCTCATTAAAAAAACAACTGATCTTGAGAATAGTTTGAGGAGAAACAATAAAAGAATTGTTGGACTACTTGAAAGTTACGGTCAAAAAAAGAGTTATGGTAAAATATTACGAAAAATGCACCAAGGAAAATTGCCCTGGCATTCTATAATGAGAGGGTAAAATAAAAATAGAAAAAAAATCCACTGATTATAACCTGGAAGAAATCCCAAAATGAAAACTCACAGACATATTATAGCCAAGTTTCAAAGCTCCTAGGTCAAGGAGAAAATGCTACAAGCAACAAGAAAAAACATTAAATACTGTGGGGCTACAATCAAAATAACACAAATCTAGCAGCTTCTACATTAAAAGACTGAAGAGCTTAGAACATTATATTTTGAAGTACAAGGAATTTGGGTTTGCAACCAAGAATAACTTACCCGGCCAAGCTGAGTATAAGCCTGAATCTTTCTTATATGGGAAAATGTTATCTGTACTTTTTTTTTTTTGGTGAAGCAATTGGAGTTAAATGACTTTCCCAGGGTCACACAGCTAGGAAGTGTTAAGTGTCTGAGGCCAGATTTGAACTCAGGTCCTCCTGAATCCAGGGCCAGTGCTCTATTCACTGCACCACCTGCCCCATCTGTACTCTTAAGAATGTTAACATTGGGGGTAGCTATGTGGCTCAGTGGATAAAGCATTGGCCCTGGATTCAGGAGGACCTGGGTTCAAATCTGGCCTCAGACATATGACACTTACTAGCTGTGTGATCCCTGGCAAGTCCCTTAACCCTCATTGCCCCACAAAAAAAAAAAGAAAAGAAAAGGAATGATCAGCTGGTTAATTTTAGAAAATCATGGAAAGGATTGCATGAAATAATGAAGAGTGAAAGTAGCAGAACCAAAGGAACATTGTACACAGCAAGAACAACTTTGAACAACTAAATCATTTTGAGTATTATAAATACTCAAATCAACTACAAAGGACCTATGAAGAAAGATGCTGTCCACCTCCAGAGCAAGGACTGATAAATAGAAGTGTGTATGTTATGGTTTTACAAATATATACATATTTGTGTCCAATGGTACCCAGCTCTGGGACAGGGTGGGAAGGGAGGGAGAAAAAAAAATAAAGAGTATGCAGCAGAGAACAAGAGAAAATTTTGAAGGAAGCACAGAAAAGCAGGGTAGCTTTGAAAACAATGTGTAGTACTTGTTATGTGGTTTTCCAAAAAACAAAAAGCAAACAGTGTTCAATGGAAATTCATGGTTTTATATTGAATCCTCTTTTTATGTTGTGCTGTGTATATAAAAATGTTCTCTTTTTGTCTTTATGTATTTAAGTTCAAAGTAAATTTTTTTAAATGTTTAACTACAATAAGACATTTGGGACATTGTGTATTCTCCAAAGGTGTCTGCTACAGATGAAATCTAGTACAAAGTCCAAGTCAAAGTGGGATTGCTTCTAGGTGAGAAGGTCCGCCAAAGGCTCCTTTTGTTGATGGCATTGTATTTCATTCATCCTAGGACCTTACAGCATTTTGTAAATGAAATCCATAATCACTCAGAAAAGTTTGGCTTGAGTATCTAATTAATCAACGAATATTTATTAAGTCTTTACTATTTAAAAAAAGGTGGGGCAACTAGGTGGGGCAGTGGATAAAGCACTAGCCCTGGATTCAGAAAGACCTAAATTCAAATCTGGCCTCAGACACTTGACACTTACTAGCTGTGTGACCCTGGGCAAGTCACTTACCCCTCATTTTCCCCCTCCCCAAAAAAAGAAAAAAGTCTTTCCTATGTGCTAGGCACTGTGCTAAATGCTAGAAACAAATGGCTCTACCCTCAAAAAGCTCCTGTTCAAGGGGCAGCTAGATGGCGCAGTGGATAGAGCACCAGCCCTGGAGTCAGGAGTACTTGAGTTCAAATTTGGCCTCAGACACTTAACACTCACTAGCTGTGGGACCCTGGGCAAGTCACTTAACCCCAATTGCCTCACTAAAAAACAAAACAAAAAAACTCCTGTTCTAATGAGGGAGATGACATGCAAACAACTGTGTGCATCTAAAGATATTTTATGATGTAATGGGAAGAAATCCCATAGGGAAAGGAAAGTATTGGGAGGGAGGGGAGAGATGAGGGCCTAGAAAAGGCCTTCTTTAGTTGAGTCTTTTAGCCAGTGGGAAGAGATGATGGGAGACAGCATTCCAAGTCCCAGGGAAAGCCAGTACAAATGCACAGTCAGGGGATGGAGTGTTATGGATAAGAATCAACAAAATGGCCAGCATTACTGAATCAATCATGGGGTAGGAGGGGAGTAAAATACAGGGAAAGTAAAATAAAATAAATAAAAAGATACAAAAGGGCCAGGTTGTAACAAGCAAAAAATAAAAGGAAAAACCAAATAGATGGATGAAGATTAGCTGTTTTCCAGAGAATGCCATACAGTCAGATCGATGGACAAGCTGTAGAGCTCAATCATCAGTGTCTTGCTTAGATAATTCAAATGTATAGAGTTTTTGCCAAATGGAAGAGGAGTGAGGCCTTTGGGAAACTGAGATGATCTTAATGACCTCAAGCTTCTCCCCAACACAAAGGCCCATCTTTTCTAATAGCAGTATTCTGGTGATATTTTAGAAACAGCACAATTTCTGAAGAATTAGAGAAAGAAAGAAAGAAAGAAAAGAAGGAAGAAAGAAAGAAAGAAAGAAAGAAAGAAAGAAAGAAAGAAAGAAAGGAAGGAAGGAAGGAAGGAAGGAAGGAAGGAAGGAAGGAAGGAAGGAAGGAAGGAAGGAAGGAAGGAAGGAAGAAAGAAAGAAAGAAAGAAAGAAAGAAAGAAAGAAAGAAAGAAAGAAAGAAAGAAAGAAAGAAAGAAAGAAAGATGAGCCACCCATATGATGAGTGAGGGATAACCAGTGGAGAGCCTCATGGTGTCAAGAGAAATTGAGAGGGGCAGCTAGGTGGCACAGTGGATAGAGCACTGGCCCTGGAGTCACAAGTACCTGAGTTCAAATCCGACCTTAGACACTTGACACTTACTAGCTGTGTGACCCTGGGCAAGTCACTTAACCCCAATTGCCTCACTAAAAAAAAAAAAAGAGAGAGAGAGAGAGAAATTGAGGCAGGAACCCAGAATGTTGGATGGACCTGTTAATGTGAACTTTATGGGAAGAAATGAACACAGTAGGAGCAAGGTTCTGATCTGTTTTGTTAGAGAAATGACCATGTCACAGATTCAGTAGAATTTTCCTTACAAACTTTTATATTTCTGTTGGGAGGGGAGGGGGGAACCACAATCCTTCCATTCACTCAGGTTCACAATCTTAGAGTCGTCCTAGACTCTTCCCTTTACTCCATTGCACAATCCAATCACTTGTCAAACTTTGTTGTTTCTATTACCACAACATTTCCCATGTTCTTCCTCACTCTCTCCACTCACAGTCAGTGCCCTAGCTCATGCCTTTTATCACCTCCCACTTGAACTATTTCAAGAACCTACTACTTGGCCTCAAAATTTCCAATCTTTCCCCTCTCTAATTCATACTCCACACAACTGACCAAAAAATCTTCTAAAGCACAGATCTGATCATGTTACTCCCCTGCTTAAGATCTTCAGTGGGTCCCTCTTGCTTTAAAATGAAATACAAACTCCTAGATTTGGCCTGTCAAGCCCTTCCCTATCTGGGTCCAGACAACATTTCCACATTTAATTCACTTTAATCTGCTTCACAGAATCTTTATATTCCAGCCAAACTAATGTACTTACTCTTCCCAAAACTCAGTATTAAATCTCTCATCTCCATGTCTTCAAATAGATTATATCCTGTGGCTAGAATGTGTCCCCCTCCTTACTTATGCCTCTTAGAATTCCTAACTTACTCAAAGCGTGGGTGGTTTGTCTTAGAGGAAGCTGTTCCTCATCCACCTAGTTATTAATGCCCTCCCCCTCCTCAAATTATCTTATATTTTCTTAAGCGATTTATGTCACATCCCCAGCCTAGTAGTATATATAAGCTCCATGAAGGGAAATAGTGTTTTTCATTTTTTGTCTTTTTACCCTCAGTATTTACCATAATACTTTGTGCATAGTAGGATACTTTAAAAAGGATTGTTGGGGGGCAGCTAGGTGGTGCAGTGGATAGAGCACTGGCCCTGGAGTCAGGAGGACCTGAGTTCAAATCTAGCCTCAGACACCTAACATTACTAGCTGTGTGACCCTGGGCAAGTCACTTAACCCCAATTGCCTCACCAAAAAAAAAAAAAAAAAAAAAAGATTGTTGGATTGAATTAGTTGGTCTCTGTATGGAAAATCTTTTCTTGAAAAAATATCACCAGAAGGCACAAACTGGGGGTTCCCTTAAAGAGAAATCCAAGTCACTAACTTATTCAATGGTGTAGCTTACTCCATATTGCAGACATAGCCACATTAGTGACAAGGGTAAAAAAAAAAATCAGTTCCTTCTAATAAGTTTCATATATTTTCCATAAATTTCTATTAAATTTGAAAAACCGTTTCTTTAACTTTGTTTAGAAGGTTTTATGCTTCGATGTGACTTCATTTCCACCCACTAGGTTGACCATATGAATTCTGATCTGGTCCCTTGTTTTCAAAATCAAAACAATTTGAGCCAAAGCTATTCCTGGAGCCTGTCTTACTGGAAAAGCTCCTAAGACATTAAAAACAACTCATATTTATGTAACACTTTAAAGTTTGCAAAATCCTCTTTTCACAACAGCCCCATGAGATGGGTGGTGTAAATATCCATACGGATGAGGAAAAAGAGGCCCAGCCAGTTTGAGATTGATCATATTTCTAGCAAGTATCTGACACCAGATACAAACCCCAGTCATCTGACTCCAAGTTCAACACTCCATCCACTAACCCAAACTGCCTCCCTAATTGCCAGCTGACATTTTTCTTTTTCTTCTTCTTAAGCTCTATGTTGAGTTTGAGTTAAGTTTTTCTCACTAAGTGAAAATTCATTACATTGGAAAATAGCAGTGTCATGAGACAAAAATTCAATCATATCATTGGTGCTAGGGGACTAATCAAAATTCTTCATATTGGGTTTTTTGTTTGTTTACTTTCTTCTTTTGTATGCTTGTTGTGTCTGGACTTGTGATTTCATCAGTATGGGGGAGTTTTCAGTAAAAACTTGATCTAACTAATACCTTATCTCTTCCTTGTCCTCAAATATATAGATATATATAGATATATATATGTACACACATATACACACACATATGTGTGTATACATACATACAACTATAATCTATAATATATGTGATATGTGTGTGCCTATATATACACACATATACATGTGGGTGAATATATATGTGTATATATAGTGTATATGTATATTATATATATATATCTGTATAATACACATGCATTACTATTTACATGTTCTATCTCTTCAATAAAATGTGAATTCCTTAAGGGCAGGAGTTCTTTTTCAGTGTGTATTCCCAATCCTAGCACAGTGCCTCCAGCACAGTAGGTTCTTAATCAGTGCTTGTTGGATTGGATTGGATGGGAATAGAATGGAGTAGATTATAAAGAGACAATCTTAAGAGTTCTTAATGTTTGTGTGTGTGTGTGTGTGTGTCACAGGTTCCTTTGACAGTCTGGTGAAGCCTATAGACCCCTTATCAAAATGTTTTTAAATACATGACATAAAACAAAATAAATAGGATTCCAAAGGAAACCAGTCATAGTGAAATACAGTTAACGAAATGTTTTTGTTTTTTTTTTTAATCCATGGGCCCCAGGTTAAGAACATCTCTGATTGGGGCAGCTAGGTGGCGCAGTGGATAGAACACCAGCCCTGGAATCAGGAGTACCTGAGTTCAAATTCAGCCTCAGACACTTAACACTTACTAGCTGTGTGACCCTGGGCAAGTCACTTAACCCCAATTGCCTCATTTAAAAAAAAAAAAAGAACCTCTCTGATCTAGTTCTGCTTCTTATCTATAAATTTCCTCACAGGAAACTGAGGCCCAGATGAGATGGGCTCTGTGATAAATGTTTGTCAAATGGATGAATGAATAGTATGGATAGGGTTGGCAGACCTAGTGTTTAGTAACCCCTAAATACACAACTATAGTGCTTACTGTGTGAATGGACCCCTTTCAAGCAAGAATCAGACCACTGGGATGACTTTTCCAAGGCCACACAGTGAGTCTATGGCAGATGGAAGAACAGAACCAACCCAGCTTTCCCCTAGCCATCAGGTCTATCTTTAAGACCACACAAATAATAAAGAGAAGCAATTTGGTGGGTCTAGAGGAGAAGTGAGTTTAGGAGGGAAGAGGAGAGAGCCTTTGAGACAAGAGGTGAACACAGTCCTACTAATGGCACTGGGCTTGCATTTAAAGAAAGGGGGAAACAGTGAAAGACCAAAATAAATAATAAATAGTCAACCCACTCCACATGAAATCATTAGCTTCTTGGAGCAAAACCTCAGATAGCAAAGCACCACAAAATACAATCAGCCCAGGATTAGACATTTTAAGTGGAAATATCGTTCTATGGATCTCTGACTGCCTAAAAGAGATTTGGAGAAAAGCTCCAATCTCACATCCCTTCTGTGTCCCCTGGAAGTGCAGCTGGCCTCCTGGGCTCGTTAGCTCAAAAGCAAAACCTCAGCCCCCATTTTGCAGAAACATTTCCATTTACTGGGCTGTCTGTCCCAGGAGCAATTTGCCACAATGGAGAGAGCTGCCATTTGACCTACAATGCAATTTTGAACTAATTAATAAAGTGACCATTAGTGCCCCAAGGGGATAATAACAGGAATAAAAACAAATTACCGCTATGGCTAATGCCCGCTAACTGGGGTGCAGAGGAGATTACCTCATTGTATTGTAAATTTCTTACAGCGCCACTCTTTTTTTTTCCACAAATACTTTTAAAGTGCACCCACTCAACACTTGGACCTTCTAGGGCCCTTGCAAACCACATAAGAATTAGCCCTTCAAAGATCAATGAAGAGCTAATTGCTGCTAACAAAGTACCACCTGGAGAGAAATGTTACAATATGCCGTCATTATAAAGCACCCGCTTTCTCCTTCCCCTCTCCCTAGGCTTTTCTCCTCTCCCTCCCTCCCACTATGATGGAGGAGGGTGAGTCTGAGAGAAAGATAAGACATGTCAAGGACTCTGGGGTTTAAGAGCTGGAGATGCTCTGGTCTATTTGCCTTGCTGATCTGTAGTTCATCCTCATCCTATTGCCTTCTATATCATATTTAACACCCTTAGAATTTGTTACTATCATTGTACAACTAGATAGGAATACCCAGAGAATCCATGGGGGAATCACCACTAACCAACAGCTTTGGTTTAAAAGCTAAAACAAGTTAGGCAGCCTATACAACTGGAAACCTGTTTTATTCTAGCAACAATTATAGGCGGACCTTCACGTGACCAACACTGTCTATACACCTATAGCCACAACCCACAAGTTGGTACTTACTGTGCCCACCCATTGGAAGATTTCTAGAAAAGCCGGTTGTATAGTAAGACATGCCTGGCCTTAGGGGCAACTCCCAGATCCGGATTCTAGTCCAAAATCTATTTAAGCCAGTTATTTAGCCTTTCTACACCTTAGCCTGGGCAAAGCTCTCTCTCTTTCTCCCCCTTTCTTTCTCTCTCTCTCTCTCTCTCTCTCTCTCTCTCTCTCTCTCTCTCTCTCTCTCTCTCTCTCTCTCTCTCTCCCTCCCTCTCTCTCCCTCTCTCTCTCCACCTCTCTATGTATGTATGTATATGTACAAACTAAAAGATTGTGTCTGGTGTGAAGAGAAAGTGAAAGATGTACGGGATGTCTTTCTATTCTTCAGGGTATCAGGGAAAATGAAGATCATCTGAAAGAATAGAACTGATAATGTGATGAAGCAGAGGGAAATCCTCGGTTGTATTCAGAGCCTGGAGGGTAGAACAATGTGACAGAGAAGGATGGGAAGAAAGACCACTGAAAATGTTGAACTATATGACAGACATAGGGTCTTCCTGTAGAGGTGAAAGCCACAGCAGCGAGGGGCATGTGTCCCAAGCATGACAGAGAAGTAGATGGGAGTCTAGAAACTATAGAGCTGTGAGTTTGACTCCTATTCCCATCAAAAATCTACAACATATTATTGGGAGCAGCTTTTTGAGCATTTAGAAAGGGAAGCAACAATAACTAAGATCCGGTATGGCTTCATCAAGAAAAGGTCATTCCAGAATAGCTTTTTTTCTTACAAGATAACTTACAAGGTCATAATAGCTAGCATTTTTATTGTGATTTGAGGCTTGCAAAAGGCTATACAAATATTATCTCAGCTCTCTTCCTTCTTTCAAGATGGTGGACAAAAACCCCAAAGGAACCAAAAAGGGGAAAAGAAGTCAAAAAGAAAATAAAGGAAAAGAGCAAAAAGGAAGATGGTGCTGGGGGGGGGGCTGAACCTAACCCCCGCAAAAATCTTGAAAACAATATGCTGTATCAATGAAATTTTGTAGGAATAAATCTACAAATCTACACTTGAATTCCAAAAATTAACTTCATAAATAAAAGATGGGAGGAGGTATGCTTAGGCAATTATTTCTGTTAAAAAAAGAGCTTTGAGGTTTTAATAGACTGCAATCCCAACATGAGTCAACAGTGTAAGATGGCAGCCCCAAAGCTAACACTTTGCTAGGCCACATTAATGCAGTCAGTGTTGGGAATCAGGGAGGAAATAGTTTGGCTGTGTGCTTGCTCAAGGAGGCCACATGGGAAGTATCCTGTTCAGGTCTGGGTACCACATTTTAGTAAAGGCATGGATAAGCAGCAATATGTCCAGAAGAAGACACCCAGAATAATGACAGGATTAGTGAACATAGCATAGAAGGCTGAAGGAATGGGCATATTTAAGGTAAGAAATGAAGACTGAGAAGGAACATAGCATCTATCTTCAAATATTTTTAAGTCTGTCACTTGGATGACTTTGTAGTTTTGAGATCACACGGAAGAAAAATTAAACCTGTTTTTGTTTGGCCCTAGAGAGTCAAATTAGGAGCAATGGATAAAATGGCAGAGAGCCAGATTTAGGTTTGATATAAAGGAAAAAACCTTAACAATTACAGCTGTCCAAGACTGGAATGGGTCACTTTGAAAGATAATGGACTCCCCCTAGGAAGCAGCTAGGTAGCACAATGGATAGACCCCTCACCTGGAGTCAGGAAAATCTGAGTTCAAATCTGGGCTCAGACACTGACCAGCTGTATGACCCTGGGCAAGTCACTTAACTTAACCTCTGTTTGCTTCAGTTTCCTCAACTATAAAATGAGGATAACAATAGCACCTACCTACTAGGATTCTTGGGAAAATCAAATGAGATAATATTGGTATAGTGCATAGCATAGTCCCTGGCACATAGTAAACAATAATAAATAGATAGATAGATAAATAGATAAATAAATAAAAACTTGCTTCCTTACTTCTCAATGGGATGCCTTCAAGCAGAATCTAGATACCCATTTGTTAGAGGTGTTGTAAAAAAAGAATTCTTATTCAAATATGGGTTGTAATAAATGGCATCTGTGGTTCATTCCAGTTCTCATAGTCCAGGATTGTGTAAAACGGTCACCCAGCTTCTGTTTGAAGACTTTAAGAAGAGGACCACCTTCCAAGCTATAGCTTGTCAATGTCCTTCATAAAATGTGACACTATGGAAAGGGTAGCGCAGCTATTATTAACAGGGGAAAGAGATTGTCTTTGACATGCCAGCTATCCCAATGGCAGCATTCAATTACTTGTCCTTTTGTCCCCTGCCTAAGTAAGGACCAAGCCATCTTTATTTGGCCAATGCATCTAGTGAGCTTAGCTTGTTTGGTAGCCTGTGACTAACCATTATAATACCCACATCTATACCTCATCAAAGAGGAACTAGAGTTTAATTAGAAAGCAAGATACACAAAACCAAAGCCTCTTACACCCCATCTTTCACCTGGTCTAGTAAACTATCCAAAATGCACAGAGTCTGCTTTCAATTATTAATGCTAACATGGGGCTGCTTTGTGAGAGATAAATCAGCCAATAATCCAAATTTTACCTTTGGAATGTTGAAACAGCACCTTGTGTACACAACATATCTTCCGTTGATGTTTATTCAACTGAAATTGACTTTAGGCTTTCTTCTGCAAGTAGATTTATCTTTCCATAATTATGCTTTGCCTCGGCTAATATTGAAATTGGGTTTTCAGTCTTAGGTATCCATCAGTTTATTGCTGGAAAAGAAAGCCTAGAGTCATAATCCACAAAGTGATTAAGTATTGATAGGGTCCCTGCTGTGCACCTGCACAAAACCCAAATATATGCATACAGAGGCTAAAATTGTCCAAAGGAAGCTCCTAACGCCAAGTGATGATCATTCTTAATGACCTCTCCCTTCTCATTGAGCAGGGCACTTGTATGGTGGCTCTGCAAGGAACGGGCAAAGATGCTTCCAACAGAAGGCATTCCAGGGCTCCTTGATAGTACCTTTCTGTTCTCATTTTGTCTCTGTGTCTCAGGTTCCTAGCTCAGTGTCTGGCACCTACTAGGCACTAAATAAAGGCTTATTAACCAACTCAACATAACGATCTGGGTTTTTACCCAAATTAACTGTAAAGTAAATATGGGGAAAGAAACTATCCAGAGAAAAGGCTGACAAATAGAAGTAGAGAGAGAGAGAGAGAGAGAGAGAGAGAGAGAGAGAGATATGGAGGTAAATGATATAGATATAGATGACTGATAAATAGAAGTATATATAATTTTACAAATATACATATATGTATATATCTATTTGTGTCTAATGTTAGCCATCTCTAAGGGGAGAGGGAAAAAGAAAAAAGAAATATACATGATAACTTTATTATATATTTCAAAGGAATAGCAAGTTATATATAATAAATGCTTAGTTTCATGTGCAATCATCTTTTTATTATACTGTGTTATGGAAATGCTTGTTTTATTCTAAAAATTAAAAAATAGTAATTTAAAATATATTAAACCAATGAATGAACAAACTCTGAGACTGGGATCTTTCCTGATCACATGACTCCAGTATCCCTTCAATATAAAAGGTCTTCAGAACTACTGATGATCAGTCAAGAAGTTAGGTTGCAAAACTACTCTCCCGTATATCACAGGATCTTGGGGCATAGACTATAATCAGTTAACTTTCTGATACAATCTACATCAACTCAACATGATGATCTGGGTTTTGTAATTATATTTTTGTTTCACCCCCGAGGCTGGACAGCTCACTCAACCCTGGCTTTTGTAGACCCTGAAGAATAATAGGAAGAGATATGATTGAGAACAACAGACATTTTTCTACAGCATTAAAAATTTTATGAGGTGCTTTCTTCACAGCAACCCAATGGGATAAGTTAGGGACAGTGTTGTTAGCAGGGTGGCTTGGCCAAGATAATACAAATAAGTCACAGGGTCTCTGCTCTAGAGCAGGAAGGGACTTCAGAAACCATCTAGTCCAACCTTCTCACTTTACTGATGAGGAATTGGCAATAGACATTTATTAAGAGCTTACTGTGTGCCAGACCCTATGATGAGCTCTAGGGATTGCAAAGAAAGGCACAAATAGTCTGTGCCCCAAAGGAGCTCACAATCTAATAGAAAACCCAGAGTGGGGCAGCTAGGTAGCAAAGTGGATAAAACACCAGCCCTGGATTCAGGAGGACCTGAGTTCAAATCTGTCCTCAGACACTTGACACTTACTAGCTGTGTGACCCTGGGCAATACACTTAACCCTCATTGCCCTGCAAAAAAAAAGAAAAGAAAGAAAGAAAGAAGACCCAGGGCCAAAAAGGTTTAACTCAGGTCTCCTCACTGCCAAGACCTGTGGTTTTTTTCACTATAATAACAATTCTAATAGTAGCCAGCATGTATGTAGTGCTTTAAAGTTTGAAAAGCACTTTGCAAATATCATTTCATTTTATCCTCACAGCAATCCTAGGAGGTAGGTGCCATTGTCATCCCCATCATACAGATGAAGAAAGTGAGGCAGACAGAAGGTACATGATTTGCCCAGGGTCAAGACAGTTAGTAAGTGTGTAAGGCTGGATTTGAACCCTAGTATTCTAGACTCTAAGTCCTGTGCTCCCTTGTGCCACCTTGCTGCCTCCTACTATTTCCTTTCTTGCTGGTTTTGTTGGTGTTGAGTTGTTTCAGTCATGTCTGACTCTCTGTGAGTCCACTTGAGGTTTTCTTGGCAAAGATACTGGAGTGGTTTGCAATTTCTTTCTCTAGCTCATTTTACAGATAAGGAAACTGAGGCAAAGAGGGTTAAGTGACTTGCCCAGGGTCACATAGTTGAGGGTAGATTTGAACTCAGGTCCTCTTGACTCCAGGCTTGGCATTTTGTCCACTGTGCCACCTAGCTTGTAGTCTCAAATTCTTCAGTCTTCAAATAGAGACTTCCTTCCGCACAGACACCATAATCCTAATATGAGGGATCTATTCTTCACCATATGATACCCAGTGCCTCTTTGGGAGGGAGGTCTTCCTTCTTTAGGTCTATTCCATTAATAAATATGTGAGTGGCTCACATGGCACATGAAAGGCACCCTTAGTAGCATGTTATAGGCTGCTTAGTGTGTGAACCCTGTGGCCAAAGTGTTGGTTCTGTGTTCCAAACAAAATTTTTAGCCTCTCTAAGCACCCTGGTGCCCCAGCCACAAAGATTTCAAGTATGTCATAATAGTCCCTGACATTTGTAGAGCTTTGTGAAGTTAAAACAAACATTACTCTTCATATGTTCTTTCATTTGAGCCCCATGATAACCCTGTGAAATAACGACTACATCCCCAATTTACAGATAAAAAAACTAAGTCTCAAATGATTGAATTTGTTTTGCATGGCTAGATTCAGTATCTAGATTCATTACAAGGGGTTTGTTTTTTATTATTCCCCCAGTAGTGGTGAGGGAAGGGGAAGTAAATCAACTTTTGTTCACTGGGAAAAAAAATTAATTAAAAAAAATCATGAAGTGAGATCCAAGGAACTACAGTGACATGGTCACATAGCCAGTGAGGAGCAGAGGCAAGTTTTGAGCACAGGTTTCATGGGGGCCAAATCTTTTATCTGTTTATCACCCACCCTTCCTATGTCATATGGTAAGAACGAGGGATAACAGACTGACCATCCGAGGGATGCATTGGGAACAGTGAAGTAAAGACTTCCAACACATTAGGTAGATTCCCAATGAAGGTTTTATAGAGAGACACAAGCAATAGTCTCATAGGACAAGAATATATGGAGAGATTTTTCTCTCTTTTTTCCCCAATGGGGAGGAGATGGGAGAAAGTGGAGAAAGGAAAAGGGGGACAAAAAAAGAGGATTATTGAGGCATCTTTTTTAAATGCATAGAAAAGAACAAAAGGAAGGTCAGAATAAAAATCACAGATGAGCAGGATAACCTTGAAAGCTACAGGTAGAATTTATCATATATTTAAGAAGTAAAGCTGTACAGAACACATACCTTTTGGTTCTAATACATATGAGTAATATGTATGAATTTCTCATTTTATTAGTTGTTTGTTCAATTAAAAATAAAAATAATTGTTTAAATATATGTATATAAAATGGAAAATAAACAAAAAATAAATAAACAAATAATTTTATATATCAAGGTTGTGATCAACACCAATGGAGTGAGTATGCATGCACATTGATGAAATAAATCACAGATTCGTCAGAATAAATTTCAAACACAATGCACTTAACTTCTAATTTCCCATGTGCGTGATTGTGGCTGAAAAGACCAATGCACAATTATTTAACCCTGCAGTGTTGCCCTCACTTTCATGTGTAGTCCATCGTCTTTGAGCCTTGTCCTTAAATAAAGTGAGTCCTATAGTAATCCAGATGGTGCTGGGCAGGTGTTCATTAAATCAGCATGTGTAGGCTCATGTCACACTGGGTCTTGGGCAACAGTACAATGGGGGAGGCTAGAAGAAGCTCGAATCAAGAATCCAGCTTGATACAGAAGGGCTAGCGGATATCGTGGTTCTATACTGTCAAGATGTCTATAGGAAAGGGCATCCGAGTATCCTCGGTCCAGAGGCCAGACTCAAGCTAAGCACTTCATAGAGTTGGTTAGAAACGAACAGGGAACTATTTCTAAGTAAACGGGGCTGGTTCAGCATAGTCAGGAGAGATCAGGACCAAAGCGGGTTCAGCCAATTAGCCACCGAGAGTTAGTAAACTGAAGACATTTGGTGTGGTCAGAGCACATTCCACAGAGAGGAGAAGCAGCAGAGTAGAGTTTTGCTTTCTCCAGAACTGCTGTAGCCATCTGCTTTTCGAGCCTGCCTCACTTCTCTAGGGCTGAGGAGTATCAGCTGGTACTGACAAATTTAGCACAGACAAGAAGGAAAAAACAGGTCCAAGGAGGGCTGGCCAGAAGTGGGCTCCTGGAGTCCAACACTGATAGGCAGGTCTGTACACATGATGCAATGTGATTATAACCACTGATCCCAGGATGGAAGGCGTCTGTTCTCCTGATCTTATGCTCCCTGCACAGTACAATGAAGACAGGACTGCAGGAGGTTTATACTAGAAACCCACAAAGAGGCAAAAGAGACAGGTTTGTCCTCTGGGGAGTTCTAACATCATTCTGTCTTCAGGATGGAACAATTTGTAGAATCAAAGGTGACTGGATAATTGGATAAGAGTATGAGAGAACTGGGGGAAAGGGAGAGAAATGGCGGAATGGAAGATACAATGTTTTGGGAAATATGTTTTTGTCTGATTTTTGGAAAGGCCAGAAATCAGAGATAGGACAACTAGGTTATAGGAAAGCTTATTTCAGTGGGGAAATAATTTTCAACAAATCCATGTAATGGGAGTGAGGTTGGGGGAGGAGAAAGAGACCCCCACAAAAAACCCAACTTAAAATTTAAAATATCTTTGGAACTCTTCCCTAGGGGTGAGCTGTACTGACTAGTGAGAGAGTGGAAACAAATTCACCTATTCCTGATACCTTGATGGCCCCAGAGCATACCTCACAGGCACCTGGGACATCTGCCCTGCCACCACATGTACCTTACCCTCCACTTAATCCCCCTACCCCACCCCACCCCACACACATATTCTTTCCACCTTTGGTCAAGAATAGTAATTAACTCAGGACAGCTAGGTGGCATATTGAATAGAGTACTGGCCCTGGATTCAGGAGGACCTGAGTTCAAATCCGACCTCAGACACTTGACACTTACTAGCTGTGTGACCCTCGGCAAGTCACTTAACCCCAATTGCCCCCCCACACACACACACAGAATAGTAATCAACTCAATGTTATTATTTCTTATAGAAAGGGCGTGACAATGGACTTCCCTGTACATCAACACACTATCCATATGACCCCCCAAGACTAAAATTCCCTTCCCTAAGCTACCATCCCCCCCACATATGTTCTGTCTTCCTATTAGTATGTAAACTCCTTGAAAGCAGGCACTATCTCACCTCTGTACTTGTATCCCCAGTGCCTTCCCCAGAGTAGACACTTAATAGGTGCTTTTTCCTCCATAGTGGGAAAAATCTATAGCATCTTTAGAAGTCTCAATAGATTAATAAGGAAGCAAGTTAAGGACTAGACCTATCTTCCCTACTTGGCTTACACACACACACACACACACACACACACACACACACACACACTTCCCATTTCTGGGGCTGAATCTACAATTTAATTGGTACCACCTGCTCTGCAAGTTAAGCTCTTGCCTGGGAGGGCTGGTGACTTTCCCAGGATGACCAAGCCAGTATGTGTAAGAGACAGGGCTTGAAGCCGGGTCTTCAGCTTTCTATCTACCATGCAACATTGACTCTCACATGTTCCTGTCATCCTACTAAATCTCATGCTTTAAACAGAGGGGCAACACTAGCCTCATCCACCAGAATGGTGGCAATGTGAGAAAGGTTATTTAAGTCAATGATTCAATAAGTAGAAAGGGAAAGGAATCTCAGGAGTACTAGACACTAGATATCAAGTCTTCAGTGTTTTTCCTGGCCCTTATAAGATTCCCTTCCCCCAGCATACATATGGCTACATAACCCATGATATTCTCATTCTTTTTTTAAGAAAAAATGCTTAAATAATGCCATATATATATATATTAGTGAGGCAAGTGGGGTTAAGTGACTTGCCCAAGGTCACACAGCTAGTAAGTGTTAAGTGTCTGAGGTCGGATTTGAACTCAGGTCCTCCTGAATCCAGGGCCAGTGCTCTATCTACCGCGCCACCTAGCTGCCCCTACTACCAAATATTGAACTTCTCTTGGCCTTCGTTTCTTCTTTATCTGCTTCTGGACTAGCATCCCCAAGGTCTCCTAGAATTACCTTGGGCTTTGGAGGTCTCAATACTAATGTCATGCTTTAGGAATATCCATGGGTCATTGTCAACAATTTTAGCCCCATTCTATGAAGAAAAGTGAGATGTTTAACAAGCCATAGGGGCCCCTCATATCCTCAATGCTGATTCACAAACATCTCTGTAAAGAGATTCCTATTCCCTACTGAAAAGGTTTCTGAATCCCATAAATGACTACAAGAAAAGAGGAAGCAAAATAAAAGCCTCTTTAATAAGAGCCCTATTGACCCCAGTGCCTGGCCTTGTGCCATCACCTTTTTCTTTGTTTTTCATCCTTCCTCGGCTGAAACACTAAACTTAAGCAAGGTTGATTTGGGTGTGGGCAAACTAGTACACATCTAACTGTGCTTCCTCATTTGGGAAAGATGCCCATGTGTTATACTAGGAATAACAAACACTGAAGACAACTACAATCCATACTTTTGGCCATAGGCAGACTTGACCCACGCAGATTCAGATGTCCCTAAATTCGGAAAGGCTTCCTTTCACACAATGTCCTAATCGTATGGATTTGAGCATGCATCGTAGTATATTGAATAAGGAAAATGTAAACTCTTATTTTTCACAAAAGACCTAATTTGAGGTAAATCTAAATATGTCTAGTTGATAATTCATATATTTTATTCATCAAATGTAAACGTGCGGGTAAATATCTTTGCTTTTTTATCACAATCGAAATTTTTGCAAAATTTCTGCAAAATTCTGCAAAATTTTCAATGTTGGCCCAAACCTGGGTTAGGCAGTTTTATAAAATTCCTATTCTTAAAATAGGAAAGACTATCTTTTAAAAAAAACTAATTTGGTGCAAATGAAACAATTCTGGAAAATTTGTTGTTTCGTTAAGCCTTAGATGAACAGATACCAATATATCTATTTTTAATACTCACTTGATCAGGAGATCACTTATTTGGCAATTCCAGATATCTAGAAAAAAAATGAAAGTAATAATAATTGTAATTGTTGTTATTTTAAAAGACCTTTTAGCTGCCCAAACAGATAACACAAACTCCATACACTAAAGTCCATGCATGAGAGGCAACATGCCATGGTGGACAGAGATGGCTGGCCTTAGAGTCAAGACTTGATCCAAATCCTGCCTCTACCACATACTGGCTATGAGATCATAGGCAAGTCATTTAGCCACTCAGTGTACCAGGCAGCTCTCCAAACCTATAAGGTTTTTTGTTTGGTTGGGGGTTTTTTGTGAGGCAATTGGGGTTAAGTGACTTGACCAGGGTCACACAGCTAGTAAGTGTGTAAAGTATCTGAGGTTAGATTTGAACTCAGGTCCTCCTGAATCCAGGGTCAGTGCTCTATCCACTGCGCCACCTAGCTGTCCCCCAAAGACTATAAGTTTTAAGTTATAGATGAAATGTTAATCTTCATAAGTAGAGAAAGTTTCACACTCTTGAGATTTGGGCCAAACAACAACAACAAAAATCCATTCATTTTGAGGGCAGCTAGATGGTGCAGTGGATAGAGTACCAGCCCTGGATTCAGGAGTATCTGAGTTCAAATCCAGCCTCAGACACTTGACACTGACCCTGGGCAAGTCACTTAACCCCCATTGCCTGCAAAAACAAACAAAAAAGCAAACAAAAAAAAATCCATTCATTTTAATAGTGTAGAGTGGGAAAGAATTGTTTCCTTTGGGCCCTTTCTCCCCCATATTCCCAGTCCAATTGATGTAATTAATCACTGGGAAGAAGGGTTAGGATAACCATGATAACAAAGTGTCAATAAGTTAACTTAAGTATAAAAATATAGACAAAGTCAGAAGAGGAAAAAAGTAGTTTCAAGGAACATGGCTCTGACAGCAGAGAAGAGAGCCAACTATGGATTGAAGAGTAAGCTAACCCCTACAATCAAGAGTTGAACTACAGAGAAGATCAGAGCTGAAGAACCAAGCTAAGGAACCCTCCTAGCACCTACAGACGACAGTTGAGGACATCACAAGAAGGAAAAACAAAACAAAACATATGGGCCCTTATACACTAAACATGAGTTATCTTGGTCACCTGTGTTCTCTTTTGGTATGCCTCACTACCAGTGTCAAACTTCCTGAAAAACTCCCAAGTTGACCAGAATCAGATTAAAATTAATTGGTAAATATTTTTAAAATATATAAAAATACAATATAACACAGATAATGTTGATTTGTGGTTTTCTAATTCAACATGCCAACCGCAGGGATCTGTTTCTCTTTGAGTTTGACCACTACTTTAAGTTCTTGCCCACTCTCCCCACAAATGCTGTATTTGTGGGAGAGGGTGTCCCAGATTTATGTAGGGGGTGTGTGTTGTAGTTACTGTTCTTAAGCCATTTTAATAAAAGCCCTTGCTTTGAGTTAATTGTGTCTATTGGCTATTAAAGCAAGGCCACCAGCTGGGACTTGCTTTAGGAGTATAGACTTACAGAGTACCTTTATACTTGGGGACAGTCACTTCCTCTCTCCTTTCCAGACTCCCTTCCCTCCCCCAACTCCATCTGCAAATTTTGTTCACCAAATTTGGGAGATAATCTAGATACCTATAAGAGAGCTCATGCCTTCAATCAAAATACATTTACTCATATTTTTGTACAGTCCTCACAAGGTTGGTCATCTGTTTTCTCAACAGACATCAGATTGGAAACAGCAAATTAGAACCCAGGATGGAGAGAAGCCCTACAATTAGAGACCAGCAGGATACCAGAACAAGAAGTGACAAGTTATAATCTGATGTTGAGGGAATGATAGAATTTTTTGTTCACACAGATTACCTACAGCAAAATAGAAAGTTTATTGGGTTATTGGTTTGGGATTGGATTATTGGATTATTGGGAACTCCACATTATAGCAATCTAGCATAGGAACAAATTGCCTCAGTATCCCCAGAGAGCCTTCTTCTGGTCCAATACCTGGTCTAAAACTGTGGCCTGAAACAATAACCCTGAGCCAATCGAGAAAAGATTCAATGACATTCTGTGTGCTTCCTTTAGGAAGTCAGGGAAGTGAGTAACAGAAAGTTTTCAAAGAAAATAGTAAAAATAGTAACAATTTGGGCACCTGACAAAAAAGCTATTTAGAAAAGCCTTTTCATGAAAACAATTCCCTTCCTTGCTAGTTGCCAAACCAATGGGTGATGTGCTTGGGGCTAGTTATGGATTTGAGTGTATCCTCTTCTACCTGCTTCCTGGATTTGCCCAAAATAAACTCCCAGGCACCTCAAAAGGCTTAAAAAAAAAAAGATGACTCAAAAGAGAACATACCACATATTACCGATGACTAGCGCTAGGGCAATTTTCTTTTCTGTTTTATTGTCACCACCAGTAAACCCACAAACCAGCCAAAGGTTCTTTTTTAAAAAAAAAATATAATGATGATGCTTCACCTGCTTAGAGCAGCTTCTCTTCCTGAAGCTATGATTGTTTGTGGTTATTATTCACCAAACACCAGTGGTGTACTTGTCTTCGTGTAGTACATGCAAAGATAGTCTTTGTCCAGGGGACACACCCCCAAAGCAATCTAGGAAATTTGTTTTTAAACAAATTGAGTTTTTCCCTCTGGCCATCTAAGACTGATGGATGGATTTTTAACCTGATTTGTTATGGAAAGGAGAACTATGGGTACAGCCGGCCATGGGCCTCTTCCATAATAATTTTTGATCTATGGATTGATTTCCCTCATGTTTGGCACAGAGGCAGGTAACTTCGCATAGCTCCTAGGGTAACTCATGGCAAAATATGAGGATCTACTCTGGAACAAGCCCAACCAAAGCAGAAATCTGCTGGGGACATTCTTTGGGGAGGGATAAGGTGGTATAATGTAAAAGAGTGACAGATCAGAGTCAGTAGACTTATGCTCGAATCCCAGTTCTGCCACTTCCTAACTGTGATTTTAGGCAAGCCACTTCATCTCTGTGGGATTCAGTCTCATTATCTGTCAGATGGGTGAGTTGGGTTGAGGAACATCCAGTTAGGGGCTTGATATGGATGATGAGCCATCAAAGCAGACTGAGAAAGATCAATCAGAACCAAGAGAAAATAGCATCATGAAAACCCAAAGAGAGAGATCCTAGTAGGACAGTGTGGTCCACGGGGTCAAATGCAGCAAATGGGTGGAGAAGGGTGAGGACTGAGAAAGGATCATCAGATAGAACAATTCAGAGATCACGTGTAACAGTTTCAGTTGAGGTCAGAAGACACAATCTACAAAAAAGGAAGACAAGGATTACCTAGCAGCAGTGAGGGCCCAGTTTTAGATTAGATAGGTATAGTTGTATGATTTCTTCCAGGTCCATTTTGAAGCATATGAGTAGAAGTAGAGGAGACAGTGGGAGTAATCTAGGGCTGGGGTTTGGTAAGGGATGAGCAAAGGGATGAGGAATTGTAGAGCATATGACAGTGTGAAATTCAATTGATTAACTATGGTTCTGATCATGAAGAAGTTTTTCTTTATATTGAGCCAATATCTGCCAAAGGGGAAATGAAGTCAGAGCAGGGCTAATGGCCTGAGTGGAGGGACTGAAGGTAAGGACGGGGGCAAAGAGTAAGTCTAGGAGGAGTGAAGCAATGGGAGGGATGAAATGGTAGGAATTTACGATCAGATAGAAGAAGGTCAGTTTTTGACCAAAGAAATGATAGAAAGGGTTATCTTCCCTTCCCCAAATGGTTGGAGAGTGAATAAGAGGACAGGAAATGGAGGCACTGAGTAAAAACAGCAACATGGAGAAAAAAATAAAATGAGGGGGGTGAGACTAGATGATCACTAAGGTCTCTTCTGGGGTTACAGTGTGGTGTTCTAGAGAGAGAACTGGCTTTAAAGTGAGATCACACACAAAAAAGTGAGATCACATGGATTTGTTAAATCACTTTGTTGCTCTGAGCCTCAATGCCCTTATCTGTAAAATGAGGGCAATAAGCATCACACTACCAGTGTGAAGCTTTTTTATGAGAAAGGTGCTTTGTAAACCTGAAAATGCTTTGTAAATGTGAGTTGTTTTCACTCTAAATCCCATGCAGCCTCTGCTCTGGCACATAAGACAGTCTACATACTGGCTATATAGTTTATTGTCTAAAGAAAGACCACACTCAGGTCAGCGTCACTATTGTAACACAGGTTACATTCTAAAAACACTAGGCTAGAATGGACAGATGGACCTGGGAACAGAAAGATACAATAGAATGGTCTTTGAGTGCCAAGCAGTTTGACACCAGTTGTAGCCACTCAACTGACAGGTAGCATCGTAGACCTGGAGGAATGGAAAGGATCTCAGAGGTCATGTGATCTAACTTACACCTGAGGAACGACCTCCTCTGCGCTATTACCAACAAGTGGTTATCCAGTTTCTGTGTTCCATTTCCTTGATCAAAAACTCACATACTGCTGAATGGGCCTGGAGGAAGTCACACAACTGTGTCAAATGGAAACCACCAATTTGATCCTAGAGCTCATATAGAGGCAGTGGAGTTTTTTGAAGAGCTAAGTGGCACAGGCAAACCTGCACTTAAGGAAATTCCTTCTGGCAGCTGAGTGGAGGATAGATTCAAGAAACTTGAAGTGGGAAGACTAATTAGAAGGCTCTTGCAATAATCCAGGTGATGAGCATCTGAGATAAGGGTGGTGGCTGTGTCAACAAATAGAGTGGTGAAGATTCAGAGACTGCTATTTATTGTGTGAATAAATATATATATATACATATGTATACATATGTATATATACATATATATTCTGCATATGCTTATATTATTTGCACATTATCCCCCCCAAAAAATGTAAATTCCTAAAAAAGAGAGATGTCCCTTTTTTTATATCTATATCCCCATCATCTAACACAGTACCTGGTACCTCCTATTAGCTCAATAAATGCTTGTCTATTGGCTGATTGTTTCTTCTCAAAGACCTCCAGTAATGAAAAATTCACTACTACAGAAGGAGCCCATTGGATGGCTTTGATCATGCAAAGTTTGTCTTTATATTGCGCCAATATCTGCCAACCTGCTACAGGACTGTTTTGCTTTTTGTTTCTGTCTCTCCAGTGTCTAACACTTGGGGCCAGTGAGAAAAAGTCTGATTTCTCTGCCCTTTCCTGTATTAAGGCAGTTATCTCCTAAAACTTCTCTCTACTAAAAGGCCCCAGTTCTTTCAGCCTTTATTAAATCTTCCTATAAATTGTATAATCATCTTTTTAGATTCAAGGTTCTTAAACATTGATAACTAGCTCTTTGTCGTTTTTCTGGTTTTTTTTTTAATGTCATGGCTCTGAGTCCACTCATCACCCTGCGTGTCCTCTGAATGTACACATGGTAGTCAGACTAACCACAGTATCCCAGGTGTGTCCCAACCAGCACAAACTATAATCAGGCTACCACCTCCTTTCCTCTAGACACTGGTCTTTTCATGAAGACCGAGATTTCTTTAGCTTTTTTGTGTGTCCTCATGCAATTGGCATATGGCACTTACAGTCCATTAAAATCTCTGATCTTAATTCCAAAGAACTCATGATGGAAAATGTTCTCCACATCCAGAAAAAAGAACTGTGGATTCTGAATGCAGATTGAACCTTACTGTTTCTACTTTTTGGTTGTTGTTTTTTACTTTTTTGAGATTTTCCCCTTGTGTTCTGATTCTTCTTTCACAACATGGCTAATGCAGAAATATGTTTAATGTGATTGTATACATATAACCTATATAGAACTGCATTCTGTCTTGGGGAGGGAAGAGGAAAGAGAGGGAGAAAGAAAATTTGGAACTAAAAATCTTATGAAAACAAATTTGAAAACTATCTACATGCAACTGGAAAATAATAAAATACTTTTATGATAAAAAAATATCTCAGGTCTTTTGCACATGAACTGCTTCATCTATGCACAGCTATACTTTGTATAAGTGATATTTTAATCCGCATGGGAATTTATATTTATTCCTATTAAATTTCATCATTAGCTTCAGCCACACACACACACATACACACACACACACACACACACACACACACACACACACACACACACACTGATACATACCATTCCAGGCTTTAAAGATCTTTTTGGATTTCCAAGTCCATTATCTAATCTATTAACTATCTCTCCTAGCCTTGGATCAGCTACAAATTTGATAAGTATACCATGTGTGTCTTTATGTCACTAAAAAAAAATATTGAACAGAATCTAACCAAGGACAGAGCATATAGTAATCCACCAGGAAACTTCCCATTTCAAATTGCTAAACCTGGGAAGGTGAAAGCAACCATAGAAATTGAGAAGTTTGGGAGAGAATTTGAGGAAAAGATGATCTTAGTTTAGGATATGTTGAGTCTGAGATACAAGCAACACATCCAGATATAGTTATCTATCAGGCAGAGACTGGGATTTTTTAAATCCTTACCATCTACCCTGAAGCCATGGGCAAGGATAAGGAGGAAGAGTAAAATAAGGTGACAGATTAGAAGCAGAGAGATGTTATCAATGAAGAATAAAATGTCAGTGAGGTCAAGGGAGGAGAAACTATCAAGAAGGGTTTGGTCAATACTGTCAAATGGTGAAGAGGCCAAGCATAATTAGAAGAGAATAAAGGCCAGTGGACTTGGCTACAGGAAAATCACATGAGATGCTGGAGAAAATCCTTTCAATAGAGTGATTGTCCCAGGAAAGAGGAGACATCTAACTCTGATTTCCCCATATTTTGGTAGAGGGAATGAGCCCAGAGTGTTAGCAGTCCTACAGTTTTCACATCACATTCCAGAGTGGGCCAAAGTTTCTTACCCAGTGCTTATGGTGTCAAATTGATACCTTATAAATTTAACCACACCAGGAAAAACCCCAGTTGCTCCACCCTGGTTACTACTCTGCTATAAAGATGACTCTGGGTTCTCAAAGACATTGTCAGTAGAGCACCAATTCGAGAAGGTCTTAAGCTGAGCAGGCTTTGAGAATGGCTCCAATGTTGGAATGTATGTCTGTCAACTGAGAACTTGGCTAGCTACATCTAGAGATGCTCACCACCAAGTTGGCTCCAGGATAACAACTTATTCAGCCATAGATACTCTTAAAGACCGTCTCCTAACTTGCGGAGGGATTGTCATCCACACAAATTGAGGGAATAGCCACACCGATAAAATCCCAGAAACCTGAAGTAACAAGGAGGTGGTTGTATTGTAAATTGCTTGAGAACATGGGCTGTGTCATAGTTTAGCTTTCATGTATTTAGCACAGTGCCTTGTATATATATAGTAGGTGGTTAATAAATGCTTCTTTCATTCATCAAATCCTTTCCAGTTGGAAGATTACAGTCTGTGGTGGAGAAAACAGAAATAAAGTAGGAATGACATAATTGTGTCATCTCTTTATTATTTATTCACATTTTTCTATCAACCTCAAACAAAGATCCTATCCCTTCCTTTATCTTCCTTCAGCCCTCAAGATAACTTTAGTTTGTTTTTTTAAGCCTGTTTTGTTGTCTGGGGGTGGGGGTGGGGGCTTAAGAATTTCTGCCAGGAAGCATTGAAAATGTTAGGAGTGAGCTAAAAGGGGTGACATTATCCAGTTGTGACAGAGCATCAGGAATTTTGGATTAGGGTAGGCAAATCTGGGATTGAATCCCAGTTTACAATCAATCAATGTGAATTTAAGTGTCTACTATGTGCAAGGCACTGTTCTGGGTTTCACTGAGGATATACAAATGAAGGGCAATGGCTACACTCAAGGAGCTTACAGTCTACTGAGGGTACCCAGAGTCACAGAAAAGCAAATATAGGATATATACCACTGCAACACTGCAGTCTGAGGGTGCAACACTGATACCTAGGACACTTGAGAAATGTGTCTTGAAATGGGTGGAACTTGGACCTGAGGCTCAAAATGCAGCTAGAGGTCCCCAGGGGCCAAGGAAGGAGGAAAAACATTACAGTCCTGGAACACAACCTATGGGAATGGGGTGGGGGAGAGAAAGAAATGTTTGTCCTGTATAGGATCTAGATAGGCCAATTTGGCTGGAGCAAAGAGTAAATAAAAGGAAATAATACACAAGTTGGAAAAAAAAAACCTAATACTTGCACCACCTACCTAACAGAGTTGTAGTGAGCAAAGTGTTTTGAAATCAAACACAAAAGTCTATACAAATGTAAAATTCTGTCTTCAGACCTCAGGAAGACCAATACTGGGTGTCCCAAAAGTCTTAGGGCAGAAATAGTATTTTGAGATTTTATCCATAGATGATGAGCCCAAATCCTGGCTTGTGAGTCAGAATATCATACATTTAGATTTGGCAGGAATCTTGGAGACCCTAGCACACTCAGTCAGTCAATAAGTATTTATTAAGATTTATGTATTTATTATTATAATAATAAATATTTAGTATTATGTGCCAGGCACTAGGGATACAAAAAAATCCCCCCAAATATTCCCTACCCTCAAAGAGATTACATTCTAATGGGAGAGACAACATATGAATAAGGTATCTACAAGGTACATACACCAATCCTCTTATTTTACAAATTAGGAACTAAGTCCCACAGGTTAAATGTTTTGTCCAAAGTCACATAGGTAGAAAGTGTCATGGCTAGAATTGAAATCCATTAGTCTTCCCATTGCACCACGGTACCTTCCTCTCATAAGGCATAGATCATAGGAGCTAGAAGGGAACGGGTGAGATCATCTAGTCCAATCCCTTTGTTTTACAGTTGTGGAAACTGACTTAAGTGATTTACCAGTGTTCAAACAGGCAGCAAGTGGCAGAATGGGATTTTGAACCCAGATCTTCCAAGTGCATACCCAGACCCTTCCATTTCTCCTCATTGACTTGCTTACACCCTGGGGTCTTCTGTCAGTGTTCCACACCTAAATCAGACAAAATCCTGCAGTCTGGCAAGAGGTGACCTTCTGACAACTAACATAGGTCTATCTTTGGAAGAATGATTTACTATTTCAGGCTCTGCCTCAGCCCCAGGTTTAGGACTTTGGCCAAGCTCAGCTAAATCCTACCTTCAACAAGCAGCAGCCCCCTTAGTGCTATGTAGATATAGATATATCTGTGTGTGTATGTATATATATATATATGTGTGTGTGTGTGTATGTATGTATGCATGTATGTATGTATGTGGCTATATGGGTGGGACAGAATGTCTACCCCAAGCATGTGAATGGAATGGGTAGATGAGAAATAAATGGAAAAGAAAAATTTGTTGTAACACCATGAAGCAGTCAATGTGGAGCACAGAGCTTGGTTAGACATCCAAGATGCCAAAGTCATCCATTGTATCCCAGGTTATCACCAGTCATCTTGACTTCGGACTTGCCACTAGACTTTGTTAACTGGAAGAGAGAGTGAGACTGATGACTTTGTGCAACTTTGCCTCACTTAAATCCAATTCATACTCAAGTAAGTCATCACCCCATGATGTCATTCATTGGTCCTCTTCTAAACAAAGGATGAACAATGTGTTTGTGTATATTTGTATGTATGTTTGTATATTGTTTGTACATTGTTTGCATATGTCTCTCTCAGACTGTGAACTCCTTAAGAGCAAAGGCTGTCTTTGCTTTTTGCTTTTTTCCCTCTTTCTTTCTTTCTTTCCCTTTCTTCCTTCCTTGTTTCTTCCTTCTTCCTTCCTCCTTCCTTCCTTCCTCCTTCCTTCCTCCTTCCTTCCTTCTTCCTCCCTCCCTCCTTCCCTCCTTCCTTCCTTCCTTCCTTCCTTCCTTCCTTCCTTCCTTCCTCCTTCCTTCCTCTTTCCTTCCTTCTTCCTCCCTCCCTCCCTCCCTCCCTCCCTCCTTCCTTCCTTCCTTCCTTCCTTCCTTCCTTCCTTCCTTTTTTTGCATCTCCAGTGCTTAGGAGAAGACCTGGCACATAGTAGGTACTTAATAAATGGTTGACGACTTGGCTTGAGTCCACTTCTCTAAGGTCGTGATTGGTAACTAACACTTTAAACTTTCTCAGTGTTCTAAGATAATTTCAGCCCAATTCCCTTCCTCATCCTTCTTTCACCCTCCCCCAATCAAAGAGCCTTAGATGTGTTAGTGAGATTTAGTCCCATCTCAATCCCATGTGGAGGTTTGGGCGCTTGCCATAAGAAGCCACAGCAATCGGTGGCATCGGTCGGAGCCGGTGCATACCTAGAAGGTGGCAATGCCTGCCTGCTAATTAGCGTTCTCGGGGAAAACCTGCCCGCGAGGAAAAGAAAGCCCCCGTCGTTAGGGCCCGCTGCATTTCCCTTTGTGTTGCCGGGCGTTGTTAACAATGTTGCACTCTGGTTAAGTAAAACTCTAAGACAGCACTGAAGTGTTAGTAATCGGGGCTTGAGCAGATTCCCGTTCACGCTCTTCACTTTTCCCTGCTAATCTTCCTGTGCGAGCTCTAACAATGCAGCACCAAATGAGAAGGAAATGTCAGGTTATGTTTCAGAGCCAGCCTCCTGCCCACCCTCCATCTGTGCTGATGTCAGGGCTTATTGGAACATATGCTGCCTGTTGCTCACTGACCATCTGTTCGCGGAGCTGATGAAGGGTTCCCGTTACTGTGGCAACAGAACCCTTGATTGCCGGTGGCACCGAAAACATTCTCCGCTCAGGTTTCACTTTTATCTGTGCTCTGGAATGGCAGCTCAGGGGTGGGGTGGGGTGGGGTGGGGTGGGGTAGACTCAACCTTTTCTGCCCCCCCCTTTTCCCCTTTTTCTCTCTACCTTCAACACTCCCCCAAACCCCCCACCACCACCACGCACCCCTTCCTTCAGTTGTGGCCCCTTCCCTACCAGGGCTGAAGCACTTACGCCCGAATTCGAATGACAAGTCGAGGGCCAAAGGGGGTGGGGGGGGGGGGAGGAGGAGGCGAAGCTTATTTATGTCAGCCTGGCGCCCGGCGCGTGACTCCAGAATGAAACCTTTCCAAAACTGCAGGCTGGTTTCTAAGATCTGAGGGCGCTCAGCCTTTCCAAGGGAGCTCCAAGTCCAGATTACCAACTGGCCAAGATGCAGGCTCCGTGGCGTGGCGGATGGAACATCTGTCCACTCCTGATGCTTTTTTGGAGAGCTGGTTTGATGGGAACAAATAGGCTATTATTAACTATTAACAGGAGCTGTTACATTGACTGTAATCCTGGGAAAACCCTTTGCTCTAAGGCACCATAAGGTCCCCTGGATATGTTTGCAGCTGGGAGGTGTGCGATATCATTCCCACAGGCCCACGGAGTTAATTCCAGTATCTTTAACTTGAGGGCGGAGAGCACTTGAGAGAAGCTCAGACACAGCCCATGGTCATATTAGGGAGCAATAAGCTGCCAGTCCCCAAATAGGGGGTAATCATCTGTTATATGAATGAAAACACTGTTAGCACAGTGTCCTGTGCTTATCACAGGGCACATAGTAGACACTTAATAAATGCTTGTTGACTGGCTCCATGACTTTGAAAAAAAGGCAGACTAAAACTACTTTACCCTCTGTCTGTATCCATCATATTAACAGGATTTCTGGAGTAAAATGTAACCCATCTCTCCCCCCCCTCCCCTTTCTCTCTCTCTCTCTCTCTCTCTCTCTCTCTCTCTCTCACCCTCCCTCCCCACTCGCTTCCCCCTCCCTCCCTCCCTCCCTCTCTCCTCTGTCTTCCCTTCTTTGTTTTCAGATTGGGAACTGGTATTCAGAAATCTTAGGCTCCGTTCATTCCATGAATTCAGTCTAGTTATAGAGGTATGGAAGGATTATTTCATCTAGCTATACTTCAGTTTATGGAAGTAATCATAGTTACTTTACTTATAATTTGGTATAGAAATAGTTTCATTCCTAGATTTTAAAGTGATAGGCCTTAAAGAGATTTTCCATCATTTCTGATAGCTTATATTATGGAGCCCAGAAGGAAAGACAGATTTGGGGTCAAAAGACTGGGCTCAGATCTAACCTCTGGCATTTACTACCTGTGTGACTGAGTACTTAACCTCTCTATAATCCATTCCCTTCTCTCTGAAATTGAAAGAGAGGGAGGAAAAGAATATCCCTTCAAGTCTATGATCTCTTAAAGTGCTGAGCATGGTATCAGGTCCTATGTGCTTCAGTGATAGCATAAACTATAAAACATCTGGGAATACTTTGATGTGCCAAAGGTTCAATTTTTGCATTTTGAAAGGGCAAAACATATTTTTATTACACTTGACAAGGAAAAAAATGCATCTGGGTATCTGGCCTCATTTGCTAAAATAGACTAAATTACCAAGGCCTTCTGCAGAGTCGGAACCAGATACTGAAGTCTAATTGTGGGATCTGTTCAGATAATCATCCTAACCTCTGTCAGATCCTTCCTTCTTCAGGCCAAAGCTTCATGGATGTTAGGGCAAAGGGAGGAGTTTTGCTTGCAGAAGTATGAGTAATACAGAGTACATGGGGTGCATATAATCTAATTTAACAAATTCGTTGGAAAGCAAATGTCCCTGAAAGACAGCCACAGAAGAAAATGACAAGCTGGCCTCTTTCAATAGACTCAGTTCACCTCATTTGCCAAAATCCACGATGTCTGCTTTAAGCCTTTTCCAAATTTGCCTTGCCCAGCACAGAAAAGATGGCCCTCTTAGCCCAACTCTCTGTGTCTGCAAGGAAAAGAGAAAGCATCTCTTTGTCTGCTAGTGGGTGGCAAGAGCTCTGAGTATTATACTAAATCTGCTTAAGGAGTTAATTCCTGGCATCAAATGAAAATGCCACCCCCCCCAGGCAAGAAATGAAGAAATTACATCTGTGCATACATACAAATATGAACAGTATTGCTGTGCTCCTGACTGGGCTTTGTTTAGTTTAAGAGAACACTGGCACAATCGTCCCCCTAAACATGTCAGCTCTCCAGTCATTATTTTCTCAATATCCCTTTTCAAAATGTGTAAGTGGATTCTTATTGCCACTCTGGCCACAACACACATGACCATCAGTCTACCCTTTCAGCTGCATCCCGGTTCCTTTTCTATTGCTGCATCAACCATTGACTCCTTCCCAGACAGACTGATTTGCCACTCCCCACAGCTCTTTGTGAAACCCACTCCATCCTCTTTGGGAAGACGCAGTTCTCTCTAATACCAGGCTTACTTCATTACCATCCTTCAGAAACCAAGCTCCCAGTATGGCTTCTCCAAGAACCCAAGCCTCTGATTCTTGGACCTCCTCTTTATGTGACATTGCAGTTGTCAGCCATCTTGCATATGTTTAGCCAGATAGTGTAGTTATTGTCTGTGCATCTACCTTATTTGACCTCAACTGGAAGCTCTGTAAGGGTAGGGACCACGCCTTTTATTGTATTATATTGTTCTGTTCTATTCTCCACCCATTGCATCTTGTGTTTAATGGTCTAGCTGTTTTACTGCGCCAACGTTAGTGGCAACTTCAGTACAAATGAGAGAATGCTTATGTTCTTAAAACTTGTGAACTGTGGCAAGCAACCCAAATGCAGTTAATTGTATTACAGCCAAATGCAATTTTCTTCTTCTAGTGGAGTCTCTTTTTTTAGAGGCCACTATTAATTATTGCAGTTAATGGAAAACACTTGATATATTCAACTGTCTGTACTATTAAATAAAATGGCAAAAAAAAGATAAATAAAATAGTGTATTATTAAAATTAACGCAAGAAGAATTATTGAGATTCACCTAAATGTCCCAGGAGGACATAAGACTAAACTAGAAATTAATTTTTATTTTCAAATATGACAAATTTTGTTTATAGAACATAAATTCTGTGATTTCCTTGGAGGTTTTTTTTTTGGTAGGGATGAGGATATTAAAGAAATTAAGAACACTACTTAAATAAGATTTTATTGTTTTAGAGGAAAATATGTTATTCCAATGGAATTAAATGAAAAAATATTTATTAAGTATTTACTAAATCATTTTAAGTGTGAATCTAAATGCTTGTAATGTAATAAGCATATTTCAAAACTCATTGAAAAGCAGAAATGCTATCATCCTGAACAAATGCTGGCTACAATTTTAATTGGATATCTTAGAATCTCACCTTTCCCTTCCACCTTAAACCCTTCACCACTTGTCTTTGACCCCAGTTTCAGGGACATTTTAGCAGATCCATCTTTTGGTCTCTGGTGCTAAAAAAACAAAGTGTGATCTGTAAGGTCTTCGCCAGGACAAGAACCCTAGCTGTTGTTGAGGTGGGGGAGGCGCTAGCAATGCTGGGAGACTCCCATGGCATTTCCTCTACAATTCCTCTGCCATTCAGTGTTTTGGGAAAGTGAGCCTCCTGGGCAAAGACAGAGGGGAGGGGGTAGTGTGGAGGGGAGTTGGTTAGCTCCTTCTCCAATCCCAACAGTATGATTTTATATGCCAGGAGACAGAAAAGGGAAGAGAACGAATGCAGTATAATCGAAAGAATGTCCCTTTTCATTATTAAACAGGAGCTGGGGTCAGAGCTTTTCTGGAATTCAAAAATTCATCCATTTGAAACACTAGGTGTCACTGTGAAGCTCAGAGGTCTGTGCTCTCCTCCCTGTCCCTTCTCTCTGGGTAGAGTTTAACCTCTAGGACTTTTGCTGACACTCTCAGTTTTAGGGTTCTGCTTGGAAGACTTGAAGGACCATTCAAGTAACCCCCATACTAGAATTGCAGAGTCCTATTGTGAAAAACAAAACTCCTCAGGGCCAACCCGTCACGCATGCTGTGATCTCAACAACATATCCAGACAGTAGGAATGAACTAATTTATAAAAAGATAATA